>NC_045544.1:137084291-137396791 GCF_009769535.1 Thamnophis elegans
GATAGATAGATAGATAGATAGATAGAGAGAGAGAGAGATAGGAGTGGATGAAGGGATGGAGAGAGGGAGAGAGATGGGTGAGTGGGTGGTTGAATGTAGATAGATTCTATTTATTTGGATGGACGAACGGACAGAAAGATTGACAGATCCTCACCCTCCTCTCCACAGACCCTCCTCCCTTCTATCACTGATGATGTCACCTAGTTTGGCTCATGACACGTCTTCAAAGAAACCACGCAGCTCAGGGAGTCCCAGGACCCCCCTCACCCTTCACATTTTCACGCTGTAATTTATTTGCTACAACAGGCCAGGAGATTTGATGCCACCCAGAGGTTTCGGACTACCGCTGCTCTTAGCTCCTACCAGGATGGCCAAGGCAAGAGATGACAGGAGCTCCTGAAACATCTGGAGGGAACTCACCGGGGGGTGGGGTGGGATTCTACTGGTTTAAAGACCAGTTTGCTGAGCATGCGCTTCGCACCTGATGCGTGCTGCACGCGCGTGCGCACTTTACCAAAAACTCACCTTCAGCATTACTGCTGGCGAGGAAAACAGCTGAGGTGCAGCAATCTACTCTGCTGCCCCAATCAGCTGGGATTCGGCAAAGGAAATACAGGTGACTATAGCGCAGGGGCAGGTGGGAAGACCCACTGAAAAGTCGGAGCGAAGCGGTTCGCTCCCAGCGGATAGTCAGAGCCACCAGTTCACACCCCTGGAATCCACTCTGCTTTTCCTTTGCTAAACTGACATCAGTCTTCAAGTCGAACCTCCCTTCCTCCCTTCCTCAAAATGTAAAACGCCGAGGAAACCGGGCTCATTCTCATCTCTCCCACATTCATCCATTCAAGCACCCAGAAATGCAAGTAGCGATTCCCCAGCCTACAGGTGGCAATTCATTTTCAGACTCTGTCTCTGCTGATCTCCCTTGCCGCTTTCAGTGTCGATACTGCATAACCCATCAATAACATACAGGCTGGGAGGCCTAAGACAGGGGTCAGCAACTTGTGGCTCCAGAGCCGCATGTGGCTCTTTCATCCCTCTGCTGCGGCTCCCTGTCGCTCAAAATGTACATCACAACTGCCAATGTGCAACAGTCGCGGGCATGTGATTTATTCAGCTTTTCGACCCCCAGTAGGGCAACCATGGATAAGTCTAAGAAAAGAACAGTTTCAGAAGAAAATGGAACGTTTAATTCAACTACATATGCTAGTTTTGTAGCCGCTGAGGAAATTGTCAGTCACAGGAAGCTTTTTGTGGCTCCCGGTGTTTTCTTTTCTGTGGGGAATGGGTCCAAATGGTTCTTTGAGTGTTTAAGGTTGCCAACCCCTGGCCTAGGAAGTTGAATTGTTGGAAGAAATGCCCATCTGGGTTCAGTTCCAAGTGGGGAGAAAGACACTGGAAACATGGAGGCTGTTTGGAAAGAGGGTTTAATGGTGGACAAGAGCACATGGGTTTTTTGGTCCTGGGCAAAGAAAAAAACACATGGGTGGGAGGGAGGGAGAGAGAGAGAGAGAGAGGGAGAGGGAGGGAGGGAGAGAGAAAGATAAAGAGATAGATAGATAGATAGATAGATAGATAGATAGATAGATAGATAGATGATAGATAGATATAGAGAGATAGAGATAGAGATAGAGATAGAGATAGAGATAGAGATAGAGATAGAGATAGAGAGAGAGAGAGAGAGAGAGAGAGAGAGAGAGAGATTTATATCCTCTCTTGGGCCCTGCCTTGCAGCTTCCTGTTCCTGTGTAGGAAATGTATTCTGATAGGTTGTCAGACTTGAGTCCCAAGCTTGGTTAAATCTTGCTGGATGATGTAATCTCCCCAAGTGCCAAGTGATCAGTTCTGTTGCTAGATGAGGAGAGGGCTAATCCTACCTTTGTTGGCTCTTGGGTGAGGGCATTTGCCTATGAATAGACCTAGCTATCTCTTTATCTATTAAGTATGGACATCTGATGGCTATTGAGGAGGGTGGGAACTACTAAGAGTGAGTCTGCTTCCTGCCTCAAAAAAAAAGCATGTTTCTCCTTTTCTCTTCCAGGGAAATATAATTTTCTGCCTTTTTAATATTTCCTAGAATATTTCATTCTTCTAGAAGAGGGCTGGGTACTAACTTTTTACAGAGGAAAGAATCAGTCCATTTCCTGCTGTTACGTTCCATCTCCTTTCCCCATTAATCTTTTTTTTTTTTTTAAATGAACATCTTCATAAAAGTCCACATGGAAATGTTATCCTTCCTCTTATTTTCCCTCAAGATATTGACATCTACCAGCAATTTAATATTTTCTGAGCTATGGGTTACATTGGAAGTTATAGGTAATCCCAGTTTGGTCTAGTGGTTAAGGAACCGGGCTAGAAAGCAGGAGGCCCTGAGTTCAAATGCCACCTGGCTGGGTGACTTGGGTCGATCACCAGGAGATGGTGAGTTCTAGTCCTGCCTTAGTCTCGAAAGCCGGCTGGGTGACTTGGGTCGATCACCAGGAGACGGTGAGTTCTAGTCTTGCCTTAGGCATGAAAACCGGCTGGGTGACTCGGAGCCAATCACCAAGGAATGGTGAGTTCTAGTTCCTCCAATTGATCTTGGCACAAGCTAAAGAGAGACAGTTTGGCCTAGTGGTAAAGACCCCAATCTAGGAAGCAAAATACTGGGAGTTCTAGTCCTGCCTTAGCCATGAAAGCCAGCTGGGTGACTTTGGGCCAATGACCTCCTCTCAGCCCAACCACATCACAGATTGTTCTTAGGGGGGAAAATAGGAAAAGGAAACAGCATTAAGTATATTATGACGATTAAAGGCCTGGAGTCTAAAGCATATGAAGAACGGTTGCAGGATTTGGGTTTCTAAAGAAAGAGCAACAAAAATAATTAGGGGACTGGAGACTAAAACATTTTTTTTTTAAAGCTGCAGGAATTGGGGATGTCTAGTTTAATGAAAAGAAGGACCAGGGGGGACATGATAGCAACCTTCCAGTATTTGAAAGAAGAGCCGCAGAAGAGCCGCAGTGATTCACTTGGCAAACGTGGCAAGAAAAGTCGTAAAACAGGGCAAAACTCACTTAACCAAACCTCTCGCTTAGCAACGTCAATTTTGGGGCCTCCGCTGTGGTCCTCAGTCGAGGACTGCCTGCATAGTGGGTAGCATCCAACAAAGCTCCCTGTTCAGATCGGAAGGTTGGTGAGGTGGCGGAGGGAGGGGGGGAAGAGATGGACACCAGATCCTTGGGCTGCAGCCGAATCCACAAATCGATGGCAACCGCTGTTGTTTAGTGCTAAAACCTCAAACTGCAGTGATTAGAAAACACATTAGTGTTCATCAATTAGCAGCCGAGCATTTGCCTTTAATTATTCATGGGGAAATGACTGACGCACAAGAACTCAGGCTGGTGTGTTGTCAGGAAAAGCCTCGGCCGAGCCAACAGAACCAGGCGCCATTCGGTATTGACGGCACCGATCCAGCCAGGAAGCCTGATTAAACCTCCGAGATGCCTCGCTTGATGTACTTACCCCATTAATGCTAATGGAGATGCTACCACTTAAAGAGAGGGATGGAGGGAGGGAGAGAGGGGGGGAGAGGGAGAGATAGAACAAAAACCGTTGTCGGAGCCAGCCAAACCTCTGTCAAAGGAGAAGTCGCTGGGTTTTTAACATCTCTTAGCAATAGACACATCCTCTCCTTGGGGTTCTGTCCTTCCCACTCCACCCCCCACCCGCCCTTTTAAACTCTCCCCAGAAGTGGAAGAAATAGAATCCTTAAACAACTGGCACACGGTCAGCTTCTCAGGAAAACACACACACACACACACACACACACACACACACACACACAAACCACATCCGACAAGTGCACTTCGTTTTTCTCAGCCGATGGGCCGGATCATCAGAAAAATAGAGTAGAATAACAGGAAGGGACCTTGGAGGTCTTCTAGTCCAACCCCCTGCTTAGGCAGGAAGCCCTACACCACTTCAGACAAATGTTTATCAAGAAAAGATTGGACAACCATTTATCCGGGATAATATAAAGCTTCCCCGCAGGGGGTTGGACTAGAAGACCTCCAAGGTCCCTTCCAGCCCTATGAGTGTAATGAAAAATAAGGCTGATATTCGGGATTTTCACAGCTCCCCCTCCCCCCCAAAAACCCCTAAAGAATGTATTTTTAACATGCCAGACACAAATTTAAACCCCTGAACTTCTTCACGCACAGTAACACTGATACTTAGAATAGAATAGCAGAGTTGGAAGGGACCTTGGAGGTCTTCTAGTCCAACCCCCTGCCCCTTCTTTGGGGCAACCCCTGAGATATTGGAAGACTGCTATTATGTCTCCCCTGGTCCTTCTCTTCATTAAACTAGACCTACCCATTTCCTGCAACCGTTCTTCCTATGTTTGAGCCTCCAGTCCCCTAATCCTCTTTGTTCCTCTTCTGTGCACTCTTTCTAGAGTCTCCACATCTTTTTTACATCATGGAGATCAAAACTGGATGCAGTATAAAAATCTCTCTCCTGCTTTCTGTTCTCTTGAATTTGGAGCAGGCTGGAGTTGTGAGCAGCATAAATCTGGACAAAGAAAATGAGGGGACTGGAGGCTAAACCAAATGAAGAACAGTTGTGGGTATGTCTAATTTAATGAAAAGAAGGACTAGGGGAGACATGATAGGAGTCTTCCAATATCTCAAGGGTTGCCACAAAGGAGAGGGAGTCAAGCTATTCTCCAAAGCACCTGAGGGTAGAACAAGAAGCAATGGATGGAAACTGATCAAGGAGAGAAACAACCTGGAATTAAGGAGAAATTTCCTAACAGTGAGGACAACTAACCATTCATTCATTTTTTCATTCATTTATTATATTTATATGCTGCCCTTTTCCCCCGAAGGGGACTCAGGGCGGCTAACAAATCAAATCAGGGAAGGAGGGGTACAGACAAAAATAAAAAATAAACAATACATAACAATACATAATTTAAAAACACACAACAGTCATACCATTCCAGACGGGGGCAACAGCTCTTTAGCCCCAGGCCTGTCGGAACAGCCAGGTTTTAAGGGCTTTGCGGAAGGCCTGGAGGGTGGTGAGGGTTCGAATCTCCACGGGGAGTTCGTTCCAAAGGGTCGGAGCTGCCACAGAGAAGACTCTCCTCCGGGTAGTCGCCAGTCGACACTGGCCGGCGAATGGAATTCGGAGGAGGCCTAATCTGTGGGATCTAAGCGGTCTAGCGGAGGTGATTGGCAGCAGGCGGTCTCTCAAGTACCCAGGTCCAATACCATGAAGGGCTTTATAAGTGACAACTAGCGCCTTGAAGCGTATCCGGAGACCAATAGGCAGCCAGTGCAGCTCGCGGAGGATAGGTGTTACGTGGGTGAACCGAGGTGCACCCACGATCGCTCGCGCGGCTGCATTCTGGACAAGCTGAAGTCTCCGAATGCTCTTCAAGGGCTGCCCCATGTAGAGCACGTTGCAGTATTCCAGCCTAGAGGTCACAAGGGCACGAGTGACTGTTGTGAGGGCCTCCCGGTTCAGGTAGGGACGCAACTGGTGCACCAGGCGAACCTGGGCAAATGCCCCCCTGGTCACAGCCGACAAGTGGTGTTCAAAAGTCAGCTGTGGGTCCAGGAGGACTCCCAAATTGCGAACCCTGTCTGAGGGGCGTACTGTTTGACTCCCCAGACTGAGAGATGGAAAACTTGGCCAATTAGTAGGAGGGAAACATACCAGCCACTCGGTCTTATCCGGATTGAGAACAAGCTTGTTCCAACAACCAGTGGAACAACTTGCCTCCAGAACTTGTGAATGCTCCAAGTTTTTAAAAAGAGATGGGATAACCATTTGTCTGAAGTGGTGCAGAGTTTCCTGCCTAGGCAAGGAGAAATTTCCCGATAGTTAGACGTCTATGGAGATTCTCAGTCATCCGTATCTTGGTTTTCCCAAAGGTGGTTTTTCATGAGGCACCTCTGGCAGGATGGTGGGGAATGGAAGGATTTATACTCCTTGGGGGCAGCTGTTCAGTTGCATCCTTTTTAGAGAGTCCTTGAGGCCACTTGGAGGTTTATCTCTGTCCTCGGGGTCACCTAAGTAGACTACTGAGCATACAGTTAAACCTCCAAGTGGCCTCAACAGCTCTCTAAAAAGACGCAAATGACCAGTTTTGTCAGCAAGGAGTATAAATCCTTCCATTCCCCACCATCCAATCAGAGCTGAAGAAGCTTCTCGGAGGAGAAGTGAAACATCTTCAAAGAAATGCCAGGAAGTCCAGTTGCCTCGTGAAAAATAGCACCTTTGGGACTGATGGTTAGAACCATTAACCAGTTCTCCAGAATTAGCAAATTGCCTCCAGAAGTTGTAGGTGCTCCATTACTGGAGGTTCATCAGTGGAATGGGTTTATTAAAGTTGCCAAGTTTGGAGACTCCTGACTTAAACTGACAAGATAGCTGTGATGGCTTCTCTGATAGCTTCAATAGTGTAGCCTTAGGCCCAGTCTTCCTGCTTCATCGCATTTAATGGAGAAGAATTGCTTTGTGTTCAACGCTTAACTAATCGAGGAGCTGTTCGGGGTCTCTCTACACCGGAGCACCCCCTCTTGAACCAACCTGCCACTTTCTAGAAGTCCATTCCCAGTTCTTCGTGAAGAGCCAAATTTTGCCAAGGGTTGAACTAACCCCGGCTGGCTTCGGCATCTCCACTGTTATGCTTTAAATATGAATATTGTTTATCAGGCCGTACGCTTCCTTGGCTCCCCTATTCAAGGCACAGGAAGCTGTTCAGAAATAGAAAGGATGGCGTATCTCTCCGAAATAAACAGGAGGTACCGCACAAAAACAAACTGGGAATTGTTTCCTTTCACTGCAGAGGCGTGTAGAAAAGCATTCTGAAGTCATCTGAGACACCTCAGGTCCATTCATCTCCATGTAAGGTTTTGGGAGCACTCTGGAAGCCTCCTAAAGGCTACGCATGGCCATTTTGGCAAAGGGGGCGGGGTTTCGGGAAGCCAAAAATGCTGTATTCGGTGTAAAAGAAGCACCCAGATTTTCACCCTTTTTTTGTGAGGGAAAAACTTGCATCTTATACTCTGAAAAATACGATACCATCCACAATAGCCCCAGACAGCAGCTGGCTGGGGAATTCTGGGAAATGAAGTCCACAACCCTTCAAGGTTGGCGATCCCTACTTTAATGGAACATCCAAGGAAGGTTACATTTAGGGGGAGTATACGATATTTCAGAATACCTCTGTCAGGCCTGCAGCTATCTTTTCTTTTGGATGTTTGACCTGCAACACTTTCTGTTATTCTTCTATGTATTTTCTATTGTGAAAAAATGGGAGGGGGGATTGTACAGAGTTAGATGATATGTAGCCACAACAACATTCTTTCTCAAAAGCCAAGGTCATCCTTCGTCTTTGCACCTCTGCATCTGACTGGAATTGGATGGGTGGAACTGCCATCATGGCAGTGGGAGATTGGACCATGGGATGGACTTGTGGGTATGAGGGCAAGATCTTGAACTTTCAACTGGGTGGAGGAAACCGAGAAGCTTTCAGATTCGGGTTTTCCCAGATGTGCCAACACATATGCATACCACATATGCCATAATTTTTTTATACCAGTCATTAATCACCATTTTATCATCCCCGAGTGATTAAACAAAGATCTTGTCATTTTAAGGAGGTACAATTCTGCAGGCAACGGGAGATGAACTGCCTTATAAACACAAATTTTGCATAGAGGGATAATATAATCAAACAGCAGGTTAGAAAAAGCTCTGTTTAATTTATTTATGCAGATATGAGATGCGTTGTTACCGGAGGCATAACAAGCCCACCAAAGGGCACTCGGGAACCTAATTTCATTTTCTTATTTCTTACACTGGAGTTTTCAGATGAGTTCTGTGCAACTCACACGGCGACGAAAGGTGGGGGAAAAACCTTGGCTACAAATGGCCAAAATTGCATTATCCTTGCAACTTGGCTGTTGGAATGGGTTCCTTTGTTGCGTGGGCACGTGGTTCGATTCTGGAAGCAGTCACCATATGTGTCCAAGGATTCTCAGTCATCCAGATGATGGTTGTCCCAAAGGGGCTTTTTCAAAGGGCAACTGGACTTTGTTTCTGCTTGAAGAGGTTTCCCTTCTAATCCAAGAAGCTTCCTTCAGCTCAGACTGAATGGTAGAACGATTTATATCCCTTTCAGTCATCTGGTTGGGACTCCAAGGGCACAGATCAACCTCAAAAGTGGCTTCGGTGACTCCCCGAAAGAGTGCTAACGACCAGAGGCCTATCGAAATACAAGAATGTAAATCCTTCCAGACTCCACTATTCAGCCAGAACTGAAGCTTCTTGGATGAGAAGTGAAACCTCTTCAAGCAAAAACAAAGTCCAGTTGCCCTTTGAAAAAGTGCCTTTGAGACCAGCAGTTGCCATGTTTCCAGCAGTCGAAATGCATTCTGGTAGCTGTGAATATTGCCGCCCACATCTGGAATAACTGTACATGGCCATGTGATAAAGCTATCCTGTGCTAGGGTTTCTCCCATTTGAGATACCCTGTGTTTCACTTAACAACACATTTGTTTAACAATTCAGTTAGGAAGAGCAAGACAATACAATACAATAGCAGAGTTGGAAGGGACCTTGGAGGTCTTCTAGTCCACCCCCCTGCCTAGACTGGAAACCCTATACCGTTTCACACAAATGGCTATCCAGCATCTTCTTAAAGACTTCCAGTGTTGGGGCATTCACAACTTCTGGAGGCAACTTCTGTTCCACTGATTAATTGTTCTTAACTGTCAGGAAATGTCTCCTCAGTTCTAAGTTGCTTCTCTCCTTGATTAGTTTCCACCCATTGCTTCTTGTCCTGCCCTCAGGTGCTTTGGAGAATAGTTTGACTCCCTCTTCTTTGTGGCAACCCCTGAGATATTGGAACACTGCTATCATGTCTCCCCTAGTTCTTCTTTTTATTAAACTAGACGTACCCAGTTCCTGCAACCGTTCTTCATATGTTTTAGCCTTAACAGGATAACAGTTGGAAGGGACCTTGGAGGTCTTCTAGTCCAACCCCCTGCCTAGGCAGGAAACCTTATACCGTTTCAGACAAATGGCTATCCAACATCTTCTGGGGGATGGGAGAGATCATTAAGTGAGATGCTTCACGTATAGCCATAGCAATATGCGACCCTAATGGCCAGGCTCCGTTACAGTTGTATTTCAAGGATTACACATACATACATACATACATACATACATACATACATACATACATACATACGTTGTATTTGTGCTGATAAATAAATAAAGGGAGACTAGTATAGATCTATTTCAAACTATTTAGCTCTCATCAGCTAGCCATACCCTTACTGGGATTTTATCAGCACAAATACAACACAAATGTAACAAAGGCAACAGTAAAAATATTGGGTTTCTGTCTGGATGGTCTCTTATGACGAGCCGATGGACAGAGAATGGAAGCAGTGAACTTCCTCCCATATTTGGGCATACCAGGGGTTGTGACTTTAAACATATATATATATATATATATATATATATATATATATATATATATATATATATATATATATATATATATATATATATATATAAAGTTATTCGGGTTTTCTCCCGCGTAAAATTGGAGGTGTCTTGGTGACGTTTCGACAAAGTCTGATTCGTCATCTTCAGGCTTGGTGCTTCCAGGAGCAATGTCGAAACGTCGCCAAGACACCTCCAATTTTACGCGGGAGAAAACCCGAATAACTAGAGACCTATATCTCTATCTCTATCTATCTATCTATCTATCTATCTATCTATCTATCTATCTATCTATCTATCTATCTATCTATCCATGGTAGTGGATCTGGCTATTTGAGAGACCGCCTTCTGCCAATTACCTCCCTGCGTCCCATCAGATCGCATAGAGTTGGCCTCCTCCGTATTCCATCCGCCAGTCAGTGCCGACTGGCGACTACGCGGAGGAGAGCCTTCTCGGTTGCAGCTCCGACGCTATGGAACAATCTCCCCGTGGAGATTCGTACCCTCACCACCGTCCAGGCCTTCCGCACAGCCCTCAAGAACTGGCTAGCCCGTCAGGCCTGGGGATAATCTTATTTTTGCCCCTCCCGAATGCTGAGTGAATGTTGAGTTTTATTGTCTAATTTACTTTGTGCACATTTCTTCTTTTTTTTTGTATTGTCCTACACTCCCCTTCCTTTTTTGATTGTAAGCCGCCCTGAGTCCCCTCAGGGAAAAGGGCAGCCTATAAATAAATAAATCTACAAATCTACAAATCTATCTATCTCTATCTCTATAATCTATAATATATAATCTATAATCTATAATCTATAATCTATATCTATATATCTATATCTATATATCTATATATCTATATATCTATATCTATATCTATCTATCATCTATCTATCTATCTATCTATCTATCTATCTATCTATGTATGTATGTATGTATGTATGTATGTATGTATGTATGTATGTATATATATATTTCTTTTCCTACAGATGCTCAATATTTTCCAAATATTCTGTTCATGGATCTACATACAACATGCTATTCAGGGAAGCTGTGCAAATAAGGGGGGGGAGGGAGAGAGAGAGAGAACGCAAGGAATCCTTGGTCATGTGTTCAAAATTCAGATGCTTGGCAACTGGCTTATATTAACGATGTATCCCGGGGGTCATGTGATCACCTCTTGTGACCTTCTAACACACAACGAAAGTCAACAGGGAAGTCAGATTCACTTAACAGCTGTGTTGCTAACTTAACAGCTGCAGTGATTCACTTAACAACTGTGCAATAATTATATATTATTGATTGTTTGGGGATCATGTCAACTGATCTAGGGGAATGTTTTATACTCTGCAAACTTTTGATAGCTTTTCAATGATGCTGTTAATTCTTGAACTGTCAGATTCCTCTTGACATGAAATGAAGGTTTGTTATCATGGTTATTGTAGTGTGATCATATTTCAATTGCCTGTGGTACTCTTTGAACCGGCCTGACCTTCATGTATTTGTCGAAAATGAAATATATAAATCAAATGGGCTAAGAGCAATTGATTCCATTTAAACGTGCTTGCTTCCACTGTCAAAGTTATAAGATAGATGCCGTTTTGGAATTATCTGAAATTTAAATTATCCATTTCTTTACATTGATTTCATAGTATTTATAGCAGCCACAAATATACAGTAGCTTGGCAGCCAGAACATTTAACTGAAGCAACCAATACTATGAGAAAATTTGGGCAGATTCAGACTTTAAAAGAGGTGATGGGGCTGTCCCTTACAATACAGGTAATTCTCGACTTACAACAGTTCATTTAACAGCCATTCAAAACGGCACTGAAACGGTGACAAAGGGCCATTTTTCACAGTTACGACTTTTTCAGCATCTCCCTGAAATGATCACATGATCCGTGATCAAAATTCAGGTGTTTGGCAACTGCTTCATATTTATGACAGTTGCAGTGTCCCTGGGGTCATGAGATCCCCTTTTGCGACCTTCTGACAAGTGAAGTCAATGGGGAAGCCAGATTCACTTAACAACGAGGGTTACTAACTTATCTACTGCAGTGATTCAGTTAAAAACTAGAATAGAATAGAATAACAGAATTGGAAGGGACCTTGGAGACCTTCTAGTCCAACCCCCTGCTCAGGCAGGAAACCCTACACCACTTCAGACAAATGGTTATCCAACCTCTTCTTCAAAACTTCTAGTGTTGGAGCAATCACAACTTCTGGAGGCAAGTAGTTCCACTGACTAATTGTTCCCACTGTGAAGAAATTTCTCTTTAGTTCTAGGCTGCTTCTCTCCTCAATTAGTTTCCATCCGTTGCTTCTTGTCCTGCCTTCAGGTACCTTGGAGAATAGCTTGACTCCCTCTTCTTTGGGGCAGCCCCTGAGATATTGGACGACTGCTATCATGTCACCCCTAATTGTGGCAAAGAAGGTCATAAAATGGGGCAAAAATCACTTAACAAATGTCTCATTAAACAACAGAAATTTCGGGCTCAAATTGTGATCGTAAAGCGAGGACTTCCTGTACCTTCTGTTATATTCTTAATGATACTGGCATGAATGCAAACGAAGATAGCAGTAATATACAAACAAATTCCTAAGCAGGGGGTTGGATAAGAAGACCTCCAAGATGCCTTCCAACTCTGTTATTCTGTTCTGTTCTGTTCTGTTCTGCTCTGCTCTGCTCTATTGTACTCTACACTCTATTCTATTCGCTTACTTAATTGAGTTGTTCAAAAGTAGGTTGCTCTCTCCTTTAATCCATGAAAACTGCCCTGGATCAACTTACTGGTAAACCTTTTAATTCGGGCTTCAGATTTGAATACGGCACAATTAGGACCAATTCCAGCAAGCAATTAAGAACTGCCATTTCTTAACCACATTGGGCTAAGCAGCATAGTTGGCAGATCAGAACTTACTAAAGATGGAGCAAATATAGATTTGCCCGAAGTGCAGTAATTCAAGTCAGTGTGTTCAGATTGTGGTTATTGGCCTGACCCAAAGCTATTTAAGAGTTCGTTTATATTTATATAAAATCAGAGTAAAAAGGTAAACAGAAAGTGTTAATCAGCTCCATGAACAAGTCTACTGAGGGCTGTAAAGATCACTTGAACTCACTTGGATAATTAATACAGCCCACAAATAAAAGATTCTTATGAATTCCTGCCTTATATCCTCAACTATACATCTGAGGCCTTTGAACTCTGGTGCCGGAGAAAAGTCCTATGAGTCCCTTGGACTGCAAGGCCATCCAACCGGTCAGTCCTAGAGGAGATCCACCCTGACCAGATCCTGAAGAGGGAACTCAAGTACTTTGGCCACCTAATGAGAAGGAAGGAAGGACTCCCTGGAGAAGAGCCTCATGCTGGGAATGACTGAGGGCAAAAGAAGAAGGGGACGACAGAGAAGGAGGTGGCTGGATGGAGTCACCGAAGCAGTCAGTGTGAGTTTAAATGGACTCCAGAGGATGGTAGAGGACAGGAAGGCCTGGAGGAACATGGTCCATGGAGTTGCAATGGGTTGGACATGACTTCACAACTAACAACACCACAAATCTATACAGGTCGTCCTCGACATGTCCACAACTGAGCCCAACTTTCCTCCTTGATTAGTTTCCATTCATTGCTTCTTGTCCTGCCCTCGGGTGCTTTGGAGAATAGCTTGACTCCCTCTTCTTTGGGGCAGCCCCATAGATATTGGAAGACTGCTATCATGTCTCCCCTAGTCCTTCTTTTCATCTAACTAGATGTTCCCTCTGCGACTCTAGCCACTAAACGGTTGTCCAGATGTCGTGGTTTCGTGGTCCTTCTGAGATGCCCACTCAGACCCACACGCAAGGTAAGCCAACCTGGCCACAGCAGGAGGGAACAACTGCCGAGGTTTCAGAAAATAAAAGGCAGGGTGCTTATCTAAGCAATAACCACCAGTGACCGCCCTGCCCTGCAGCAGAACAGGAAGGCAAAAAAAAGACATCAGAAAAGCCGATTCCAATTTGACCCAATCCATTAGTCTGTAAATATCAAGCCTGAAACCGCCATGCCGCTCCCTTCCTTTCTGCGCTAAGCATATTTGTGAATTTTTCCTTCGGTAATCTTTTAACCTTTCCCATGCCATATCAGCTGTCTTCTCCGTCCATTAGTGCTAATGGCCTTGCTCTCACATAAGCTGTTAGGGCTCATTACGGAGTTATCAGGTAACAAGAGAAAACAGATGCCTGCTTTTTTGCCTTAAGGTTGTTTTAAAAGTGACTTGTGCCACTTTGTGACTTAAAGCAATAGCAATAGCAATAGCAGTAGACTTACCGGTATATACCGCTTCATAGGGCTTTCAGCCCTCTCTAAGCGGTTTACAGAGAGTCAGCATATTGCCCCCAACAATCTGGGTCCTCATTTTACCCACCTCGGAAGGATGGAAGGCTCAAATAATAATAATAATAATGGAAAAAGTACACACTTGGCCACCTTTGGAATACGGCATTCAGTTTTGGTCGCCACTATGTCAAAAAGATGCGGAGACTCTAGAAAGAGTGCAGAGAAGAGCAACAAAGACGATTAGGGGACTGGAGACTAAAACCTATGAAGAACGGTTGCAGGAACTGGGCATGTCTAGTTTAATGAAAAGAAGGACTAGGGGAGACATGATAGCACTTCCAATATCTCAGGGGCTGCCACAAAGAAGAGGGAGTCAAACTATTCTCCAAAGCACCTGAGGGTAGAACAAGAAGCAATGGGTGGAAACTTAATCAAGGAGAGAAGCAACTTAGAACTAAGGAGAAATTTCCTGACAGTTAGAACAATTAATCAGTGGAACAGAATTTGCCTCCAGAAGTTGTGAATGCCCCAACACTGGAAGTCTTTAAGAAGATGCTGGATAGCCATTTGTCTGAAATGGTATAGGGTTTCCTGCCTAGGCAGGGGGTTGGACTAGAAGACCTCCAAGGTCCCTTCCAACTCTGCTGTTCTATTCTAAGTATCAGTGTTACTGTGCGTGAAGAAGTTCAGGGCTTTAAATTTGTGTCTGGCATGTTAAAAGTACATTCTTTAGGGGGGGGTTGGGGAGGGGAGCTGTGAAAATCCTGAATATCAGCCTTATTTTTTGTTACACTCATAGGGCTGGAAGGGACCTTGGAGGTCTTCTAGTCCAACCCCCTCCGGGACGTTTTTTATTATCCTAGATAAATGGTTGTCCAATCTTTTCTTGAAAACCGGCACCTACAGGTAGTCCTCGACTTACAACAGTTCACTTAGTGACCACTGAAAGTTACAACGACACTGAAAAAGTGGCTTATGACTGTTTTTCACACTTATGAGCATTGCAACAGCCTCACGCTCAAGTGATTTATATTCGGATGCTTGACAACTGACTCAGATTTATGATTCTCCCGGGGTCACGTGATTCCCTCTTGTGATCTTCTGACAAGCAAAATCAACGGGGAAGCCAGATTCACTTAACAACCATGTTACTAGTTTAACAAATGCCTTGATTCGCTTAACAAATGTGGCAAGGAAAGTCGTAAAATGAGGCAAAACTCACTTAACACATTTCTCACAGCAACCTAAACCTTGGGCTCAATTGTGGTCGTAAGTTGCGGGTCGCCTGTACTGTTGACTCCTTCAGTGGCTAAAGAAAACTTCCTCACATTATGGCAAAAGAGAACACAGACAATACTCCTCCCTCCAACTATTTTCCCCACAACAACAATGTGAAGTGAGTAGAGCTGAGAGTGACCTGGACTAAGGTCGCCTGCTTTCAGGCTTTAGCTGGGACTGGAACTCACAGCCTCCTGGCGATTGGCCCCAAATCACCCAGCTGGCTTTCATGCCTAAAACAGAACTAGAGCTCACAGTCTCCTAGCCATTGGCCCAAAGTCACCCAGTTGGCTTTTATGCCTGACAGAACTAGAACCCACAGTCCTCTGGCGATTGGCCCATAGATAGATAGATAGATAGATGGATGGATGGATGGATGGATGGATGGACGGACGGAGATGACAAAACAAATTGTGTGATACAGTCCCATACTCCCTCCCTCCCGAAATACACACACTGATCCATATTTGTCTTGACCGATACAAAACCTGTGATTTTTCCACACATTTAACACAAGATTGGTTGGCATCCATAGTCATCATTATGGGATACACATTTTCCCCACTTTTCAAACTGTTGCTTGTTTATTCTAAGGAAATGGCACATTCTCTCTGCCTTTTTCTGTGGGTTGTTTTGAAGAAGCCGGTCAAATCCCACCAATTGAAAACTTCGAATGTCCAATTCCTTTCTTGCAAACCACCATGTCTTCTCCCAGAAAGTGAGAAAGTGATGAAGTTATAATAAGCACGGCTTCAGAAACCCAGGAGGGGATGCAATTTTGCAGTTAAATGACAATGTTTCTCGTGTTTAACTGAATTTACAGATATAAATTTAGAACGTATGAGCTGGAAGGGACTGTCACCCAATCTAACCTTTGACTCAGTTCAAAAATCCACCAAAAGGTACCCGACAGAAGGCCAACGCCAGCACAGAATTCCTGAATTATGGATCTATGTGTCACACTTTCCTACCAGACTGTAGAGGGAAGAGGAAATGGCCTTGAAGAGAAGAAAAAGCTGCTGCCAAGGAAGGCAATGGTGAGAGCCTATTGGGTGCATCCTCAAAACTGGGAGACTGTGAGTTCTAGTCCTTCGAACACAAGCAGTCCAGGACTTACAACCATTCATTTGTTCAATGTCAATCCTGAAGGGAACCTGGCTGGGGCCATCTTTTAGGCTTCAGGGTTGCCACTAGGTGGGGTGGGGAGGAATAGTTAACTGGGGTTTGCAGTCGAAGCAAAAGGTTTTCCTGAAGGAACCAAGGTCATTCCAACAGGTGGCTGGAAGAGGAGGAGCGAAGTAACCAAGCAACTGGCCAGCACCTTGACTGAACTATATGACTGATGACTTGGGGAAAAGGGGGAAGACTTTCACTTTTTAATTAGGTGAAAACCATGGGAACTTTCAGAGTCGGTTTTCACCAGTTGTGCCAAAATGATCTATCCAATAAATTTGTTCTTTGAGGAATTTACCTGCCTCTGAGTTCGGCTTTCTATGGGTGCATTACTTGGAACACTGACATTACACCGACTCTGAAATCGAAGTTATAACAGCACTGAAAAAGTGACTAATGAACATTTTCACACGTTTATGATCTTGGTCATGTGATCAAAATTCGGCTGGTTGGCAACTGACTCATATTTATGACCGTTGCAGTGTCTCTGGAGTCCTGTGATCACACCTTCTGTCAAGCAAAATCAATGGGAAAGCCAGATTCACTCAACAACCATGTTACTAACTTAAAAGCTGCCGTGATTCACTTAACAACTGTGGCAAGAAAAAGGTGATAAAATGGGGCAAAACTCACTTAACCATGGCCTTGCTTAGTAACATACATTTTGGGCTCCATTGTGGTCGTAAGTCAAGGACTACCTGTATTGGAGCTAGGATTTTAAAAGCCATCGTCCACGTCTTCTATCTGGGTAGGTGGCTTGCAGCTGATGCCCACAAAGGTACCATTTTTTACTCTTTAATCTTACCCAGATGTTTTCCATAGGATTTCCATAGTCAGAAACATGATTTTTTTTAAAAAAGGCATGTGTCCTCATGCTGTGAAAATATATATTTCTTCATTCACATTTATATTTATGTCAAAATGGTGGCCCTCCAGATGTTGTTTCAGCCTTGATCATTCCTGACCACCGGCTCTGTCGGTGCTGGGCTCCTATCGTGCCTGTGGGTTTTCTGGATAACCATTTTGGGAGTGAATGTTGGATTAGGTAGAAATTATGTTCCTGTTTTATAAAAAGCCCGGCTACATTTAAGTTCCTACCCATTTTTTTTTCCAGGTGAAAATGTCTTTTTAATGTCGTTGTAATTGGTTTGTCAAGTTTAACTGTTAAGATTAATTGTTTACTGTTTAATTCTTTATTTTATTGTTACGAAACCTGTAGTTTTCTTATTTTGGCCTGTCTCTCTTTTGAGGAAAGGGGAATTATACAACTGAAATAAATGCTTTTGGCTATAGAGGTAGTCCTCAACTTACAGCAATTCATTTAGTGACCGGCCCTGAAAAAAAGAGACTTAGCACCGTTTTTCACAGTTGCAACCTTTCCAGCACCCTCACAGTCATGTGATCAAAACTGAGATGCTTGGCACCGGGCTCCTCTTTATGACCGTTGCTGTGTCACGTGATCCTCTTTTGCAACCTTCTGACAAGCAGAGTCAATGGGGAAGCCGGATTCGCTTAACAACCGGGTCACTCACTTATCAACTGTGGCGAGTCCCTTAACAACTGTGGAGAGAAATGTCGTAAAATGGAGCAAAAGCTAAGTAAATGTCTCACTTAACAACAAATTTTTGGGTTTCACTGGGGTTGTAAGTCGAGATCTACCTGTACAACAACCCTGAAATGAAAGTCAGAAAAAAAACGACTTTTAAATAAATAAATAAAAGTACATTGTCATGTCGGCCACGGAAATGGCTACTGATAGACTCACTTTGGCTGCGCTGATGACTGTGGCTGTGTAGGACTGAATGTTATCGCCACAAGCTCCGCCCCGGGACTGATGGCAACGAATCAGCTGCAAGAAGGAAGCGTTTGCATTAGGTCAAGTCAACCAATCAACAGCAGACCAATCAACAGCAGACCAATCAACAGCAGACCAATCAACAGCAGACTCTTCTGGGCCTGGGATTCTCCTTCCACCTCGTTACAAGCAGTCCTCGACTAACAACAGTTCTTTTAGTGACTGTTTAAAGTTACAACAGCACTGAAAAAAGTGACTTTTGGATCCTTTTTCTCACGACTATTGCAGCGTCCCCGTGGTCATGTTACCAAAAGTTCTGATGCTGGCAACTGGCAGGTACATATGACTGTTGCGGTGACTCAGGGTCACGTGATCACGTTTAGCGACCTTCTAGCAAGCAAAGTCAACGAGGAAGCCGAATTCACTTAAGAACTGTTTCCTAACTTAAAAGCTGTGGTGAGTCACTTAATACCTGTGGTGAGGATGGTTGTAAAATGAGGCCTAATTCACTTAACAACTGTCTTGCTTTTAGCAATGCAGTTTGCAGCTCAATTGTGGTGGTAAGTCGAGGACTTGGATTATAGCAAGACCAGCTACTCAAGGGTACCTTCAATCCTGCCTCTACAATTAGCATCTTAATAAAATATTATTATATCATCCTCCCTCTTTCATTCTCTCTGTCTTTCATTCTCTCTTTCCTTCTCCTCTCTTTCATTCTCTTTAATTCTCTCTCATTCTCTCTCTCTCATTCATTCTTTCATTCTCTCCTTCATTCTCTCTCTCCCTCTCATTCTCTGTCTTTCATTCTCTCTGTCAGCCTCTGCTTCGCTACTTGCTTTCGGCTGCCATTGAAACGGGGAGGGGGAGGCATGGTATTTGGGAGGGGAAATTTTAAGTACAGGAGTGATTGTAAAAAGGGAGTTTTTTTCTCACCATCTACTGCGCATGCTGCAGATAGTGGAGTCACCCGCCAAGACCAACTGTCCGGCATACCAACCTGGTGATGCTTTTCGAAGATGGAATCCACATGACACCTGAGGGTTGTGCGGATTGGACTATGGGATGGGGTTACCAGGGGGAGGGAGTTGGGTCACATATTGATATGTATGATTTCATGTGCTTTTGCCTCAGATCTTGTTTTGCTTAGCTGCTATCTACTCATAACCAGTAAAGGTACTCTTAATTCTGCAAAAATGGAGTTGAGTGGTTTCTTTCTTGGTTACTGAGGGAGGCTGCCCTGACACTCTCTCTCAGTCATTCTCTTTCATTCTCTCTTTCATTCTCTCTCTCTTTCATTCTTTCTCTCTCATTCTCTATCATTCTCTTTCATTCTGCCTTTCATTCTCTCTCTCTATCATTCTCTTTCATTCTCTCTCTCTTTCATTCACTCTCTCTCATTATCTCTCATTCATTCTCTTTTATTCTGTCTTTCATTCTCTCTCTCTCTGTCATTCTCTTTCATTCTCTCTCTCTTTCATTCTTTCTCTCTCATTCTCTCTCATTCATTCTCTTTCATTCTGCCTTTCATTCTCTCTCTCTGTCATTCTCTTTCATTCTCTCTCTTTCAATCATTCTCTCTCTCATTATCTCTCATTCATTCTCTTTTATTCTGTCTTTCATTCTCTCTCTGTGTGTGTCATTCTCTTTCATTCTCTCTTTCATTCTTTCTCTCTCATTATCTCTCATTCATTCTCTTTCATTCTGTCTTTCATTCTCTCTCTCTGTCATTCTCTTTTATTCTCTCTCTCCTTCATTCTTTCTCTCTCATTCTCTCTTTCATTCTCTTTCATTCTGCCTTTCATTCTCTTTCTCTCTGTCATTCTCTTTCATTCTCTCTCTCTTTCATTCATTCTCTCTCATTATCTCTCATTCATTCTCTTTCATTCTGTCTTTCATTCTCTCTCATTCTCTCTGTTTTTCATTCTCTGTTTTTCATTCTCCTCTTTCATTCTCTCCCCCCCCCCTCTCTGTGTGTGTGTGTGTGTGTGTAAGAAAGTCCTGTTTATTGCTGCATTCTTTCCTCCAGCCAGATTGTCCAGAGCAAGGCAGGAGATGGTGCCAGCAAATGAGCCCATACAAGCAAACAGAGGCAGGAAAGCAACTGGAACAAATATTTCTCTCTCTCTTTTATCAATCCAAGCAGCTATTAATAGTTTTGTAGAGTTGTGATTCATGAATTTCTCAAACCTACTTCTGGGAAGTCTTTCCTTCCCATTAGGGGGATGCCGTCCAAGTTTTTGGAGGCCCCTGAAGCGCTGGGACTTCAGATTACACCGCCCTGATGTATGGCAAGGAAAGTAAACTACAATCCTCATAATAAAAACATCAAGAGGATATTTGGAAGTCAACCATCCTTACACATGTTCTTTTTCTACCACATCTGTCTGTGTGTGTGTGTGTGTGTGCGTGTGTGTGTGTGTGTGTGAGAGAGAGAGAGAGAGAGAGGGAGGAGAGGAAGGGAAGGGAGGGAAGGGAGGGGAGGGAAGGGAGGGAAGCAAAGGGAAGAGAAAAAAGAGGAAAGGGGAGAAGAGCAAAAAAAAAGGAAAGGAAAGGAAAGGGAAAAAAAGGAAAGGAAAGGAAAGGAAAAGGGCCAGATTTAAATCAGTAACAAAATTTGAACGGATTCCTTACCTTGTTTTCCGCATAGGCCAGCCACCGACTTCCTAGAGCTATGGGGTTCATATTGGGCCCTGGACAAGGATAGCAACCTGAGGACAAAATATGCAAAAAATGGCATTATTGGAATGGAGCTAAAGAAGTATTTCTTCTCCACACAAAACCCTTGCCTTGGAATAAAAGAATCCACATGCCTCATCCTCTTATTTAGCACAAGCAACTTTTTTTTGTAGCCCAAGTTGAGATTTTGGATAAATAAATCGAGCAGAAAGCAGGACCCTACACAAAGAACTAGTAAGAAAAACAAGTCCCCATCAATCCAGGCAGGGTGTGTATAGACAGAGAGCAAACCCCATTCCCTTCTAGCACTGATGATGTTACGTAGGAAGGTAATGAAATGTCTGCAAGAAAACAACCAAGCTCAGAGAACACGAAGAGCATCACATTTGGTCCTTTCCCAATGGGGAATAATGGGGAATAATGGGAAAAGGTGTTATGTTGTCCCCCTGATTTCTTTGAACTGGTGAAACCATCTACAGCTGTATTAGAATTGGGAAGCCTGGAATGAATGTCAACCGATTAATTAATGTGGCCTGATGTATTTTTGGTCTAACATACTCTACAGATATACCCATTTACCTGCTATAGGTAAACTAAAAGAGACACTGTGGCTCAGTGGCTAAGATGCTGAGCTTGTCAATCAGAAAGGTCGGCAACTCAGCAGTTCGAATCCTTAGCACCACGTAACAGAGTGAGCTCCCGTTCCTTGTCCCACCTTCTGCCAACCTAGCAGTTCGAAAGCACGTAAAAAATGCAAGTAGAAAAATAGGAGCCACCTTTGGTGGGAACAGTGTTTTGTGAGCCTTTGGCATTTAGTCATGCCGGCCACATGACCACGGAAACATCTTCGGGTAACGCTGGCTCTTTGGCTTTGAAACTGAGATGAGCACTGCCCCATAGAGTCGGGAATGACTAGCACATATGTACAAGGGGAACCTTTACCTTTATAGATAAACTAAACCACTGTGTTTTAAATTATGGTTTTAAAAAATCTGATACCTCTGGATAGCTGAAGTATTCTGAAGCTAGCATTGGGAGATAGTTAGCAATAAATACTGTTCATTCATTCAAATTTATATTTCCATGCAGCTCACTCTTAGTGACTCCAGGCAGCTTACAACAATATCAACCTAATATAAACTAATAATAAAACAAACCTCCACTCCACTCCCCTGGCCTCAGCAAACAAACAAGCCATTTGATGGGCTCCATCCCACTCTGGGGTCACCAGGCCCATTGGCAAAACCAGGACCTTGTTGAAGTGGGGCTTAATCTTACTTTTGTAGGGATGATGTTCCAGAAGGAGGGAGCTACCACAGAGAAGGGTCTTCTTCTTGGTCCCGCTAGATCAAGGGTGTCAAACATAAGGCTGGATCCGGCCCGTGGGGGCCGTATTGGAAAATGTAAGGCGCCAGTGTGAAGAGGAAACATGCTAGCAGTTTAGGAAGTGGCATCAAGTTGGCCATGCCCACCCAGCAGCCACGCCCACTGAGTGGTGTCAAGCTGACTACGCCCACTCAGTCAGCCATGTCCAGTGAGTGGTGTCAAGCTAGCCACGCCCACTCAGTCAGCCATGCTCAGTGAGTGGTGGCAAGCTGGCTACGCCCACCGTCAGCCATGCTTAATGAGTGGTGGCAAGCTGGCCATGCCGACCCAGTCAGCCACGCCCAATGAGTGGTGTCAAGCTAGCCACGCCCATCCAGTCAGCCACACCCAATGAGTGGTGTCAAGATGGCCACACCCATCCAGTCAGCCACACACATCCCGGCCCCTCTGAGGTTAACGACAGCCCTGGTAGTCCCTCAATGAAATTGAATTTGATAGCCCTAGATGCGCTAGATGGACCTTCCTTAATTAATTAATTCCTTTCAGCAAGCTATATCTGGGGGAGGGGAGGTGACCGTCTCTGGGAGATAACCAGCATTCTTTCCTTTCTAAGTTATGGAACGAAAGATCAAGGATGCTTTTTGGAACACCTATCTTCCATGACTTTGGGGGAGGGAGTCTTGACAGACCTCTCAATAAGTTTTATTTTATTACCCAAACCAAAGAACATAAGTTGATTCACCTTCTCATAACTAATGTCTCGTCTTTCGCTGGTGGGTTATAAATGGAAAACCCACTGCTTTTATGATTAATAATCACAAGCTTTTGATCAGGATTTATTTCAGCAGTCATTTAATATCATCATCATCATCATTTAACAACCCCATAATCCCTTGCGGGCTGGAGTCTAGGCAACTGAATGGAGCTAGCAGGGTGTTTATTGGCCAGATGCCCTTCCTGTCGCCATTGCAGAGTTTTGTTCAGCAGATATTTTCTCAGTGTGCCCACAGAGAGAAATATCTGCCTCTACCTATGATCGAACTCATAGCCTCTTGATTGTGTGGCGAGAGCTCCACCTCTAGGCCACCGCACCACTCCGTTCAATACTATGTCCTGGTCAAAATATCCCCAGTCACATGACATAAATGAATGAGGTTCAGGACCAAGTGCAGATATTTCTGATTACTTGTCCCAAAAGTTCTTTTTCCCAAGGCAACTGGATTTTCTTGGCCTTCTTTTAAAAATCTTTCGCTTCTCATCCAAGTTGTCTTGCTTAGCAATTAGAACTGAGGAAGCTTCTTGGAGGAGAATCGAAACGTTTTCGAGGGAGAAAACCAAGAAAATCCTGGTTGGGCCAACCATGACCTGGATGGTTGAGAACCTCCACAGGCCTTCCTGGTTCCTGACGGTGAGAACAATTAACCAGTGGAACTGCTTTGTCTCTAGAAGCTGTGAATGCTCCAACACTGGAAGTCTTTAAGAAGATGTTGGATAGCCTTTAGTCTGAAACGATATAGGGTTTCCTGCCTAGGCAGGGGGTTGGACTAGATGACCTCTGAGGTACCTTCCAACTCTGCTGTTGTATTCTATTCTATTCTATTCTACTCTTCTATTCTATTCTACTCTACTTTTCTTCTATTCCATTCTATTCTGCTCTGCTACGCTGCGCTCCTCTCCATTCTATTCTATATTCTTCATTCCAATACCTATTCTATTCTATTCTCCTTAACTTCTTTGAGGTTCACCAAGGGGAACTGGTCACAACTGGAGGCACATTCTTCACTCCATAGAGAAGCCCCGAGTTGCACCAGGCCAGACCCCGTGGTAAAAACCCAGACACTCTGCGCCAAGCAGGATTTCCATGGCAGAAACACCAGCAGTTTAATTGCTTTTTAAACTTTATTGATGTGAAATGTGCCCGCTGCCTTTCTCGCCGGCGACATCAAAAAAACTCTTAACAAAAGACAAAATTTCAAAATGCCTGCTGCTGCTAACAAAAACATGGAATAGCTAAAAGGCAAAAGAGATTCCTAAACTAAGAGTAGGGGACCAAGTAAGGAACCTAGAAACTTCAAAGGGGTTACTGATACGTTTGGACGGAACGGCTCCCACCCGAAAGGTTTTTATGGAGTGTTGGGAAGCTAAAAATAAAGACTCCCGAGGAAGTGACTTTTGATGTCTGGGGGAGATAACCGAAAAGGCTGTGTCTTGCACAACCACTTGTTTCACTTGAGGGTTGAGAGGGCAGAATTAGCAAAGGAAGTTGAAGCAGCACACAGTGTATTCTGGGGTGGAATTAGCCAACCCCACTCAGATCATTGCATTTATTATCAAAACACCACCATTACTTTCTATATAAGTATCATGTTCGAGAGCAACCATCCCAGTTAGAAGGAGGGATCAAACAGGGAATTAGTCTGGACTCCTTACGTAGGCACAAGAGGGAAAGGGGAGATTCCTGAGAACAATGTAGTAGCTAGTTCGGATGTGCCCGACATGATCATGATGATGATGATGATGAGGAGGAGGAGGAGGAGGAGGAGGAGGAGGAGGAGGAGGAGGAGGAAAGGAGAAAAGAGGAGGAGGGGGAGGACAATGTCTGTAGAGCCCTTTGTGTTTTCTCTGCTTAGTGGTTTTCTTGCAGATGTTTCATTACCAAACTTGGTAACATCATCAGTGCTAGGAGGAGTGGAGTTTGGGGGCAGGAAGAGGAGGAGGAGGAAGAAGAAGAGGAGGAAGAGGAAGAACAGCCTTCACATACTGAAGTCTCACTTGTCCATCACCTTCAATCCTCCAGTCTATAAGCTTCAGCCCTTATGATTGCTCTTCCTAATCTAAATCAAATAACTGGACATTTGGTCTGCTTAATTGTCGTCCCCCCCCCCCACTGGACATACATCCTGATGCAGCATGAAACGTTCATACGTGTTCATTTAAAATGGAGAGAGGAGAAAACACTCACCGGCTGCAAAAATCCTGAAGTTAGAATTCTCTACTTTGGACAAGCCTATATATCATGATATTGAGTCTACAGTGAGCTGAATATAACATGTGGCCCATCCAATGTAAGTCAATACATACAAGGCTAACTTACATCCCTTCGTTTTTATGTGGCTCTTAAAACGTAGGCCATCCATCATTGCCTTCTTCCACTTAAGATTGGTTTTGGGTTTCTTACACAGTTCCTTTTTGCCCTTTTAATGAAAATGCCTATTTTTCCTTAAAGTTACCTCTCACGTTTGGGCTGAGTGCTAATGAAACATTTTACCTGAATTCTTAACCTAACCTTGTAATCTGGCAGTAACAAAAAAAAAAAAAAGATTTATAGAGTCTGCCACATCCTCCCAAGGCAGAAACGGCTCTTCCTTTTTTCTCTTTTTTAACTGCAATGGATAAATGGTGCTTTTGGCAACCGTGTTATCCAGCCACTTTTTGCAAATCGCTTTTTTTTTTTTTTGCAAATCTATGGATCCAAACGCCTGTTTTGCAAATCTACATCTAATTGTGGCCATGAAATGCTTTAGGGGAGTGAATCCGCTGATAGCAATAAAAAACGCTGGCGCATTTGAGACCATTCCAGTATTCCAATCAATGCCAAGGAAAAGTAATTAACACGTTTTATAACCGGGCATTTGCAAAGATGAACAGAGTTGATAAGTCAGGCAGCTTCAGCAGCGTTTTTTGAAAAAAAAAAAAAAAAGAACTCTCAAATGTGTGTCCCTGGATTGCATCATCCAGCTATTCCGGCCAGTAGTCATAGATGAGGGGAACTCCGAGTTTAGTTTGTACAATCTAGTGATCCAGCGGTTCCAAAATCCATGGGAAATGCATCTCGGATTAATCATTTGTTTTGGAAACTAGAAGAAGCTTTTATGCGAGGAGAAGAAGAAGTACAAGGTGCAAGATGCCACGTATAGTCCTCGACGTACGACCACAATTGAGCCCAGAATGTTTGTCGCTAAGTGAAAATTTGTTAAGTGACTTGTGCCCCTTTTTAACGACCTTTCTTGCCACAGCTGTTAAGTGAATCCCTGAAGTTGTGAAGTTTGGTCACGCGGTTGTTAAGTGAATCTGGCTTCCCCCTTGACTTTGTTTGTCAGAAGGTCACAAAAGGGGATCACGTGACCCCCAAGACACTGCAGCCATCATAAATATGAGTCAGTTGCCAAGCATCCGAATTCTGATCAAGTGACGGTGGGGACGCTGCAATGGTCATCCGTGTGGAAAAGGTCCTAACTCACTTTTTTCAGTGCTGTTGTAACTTTGGACGCTAAATGAACTGTTGTAAGTCAAGGACTACCTGTGCAGATAATCCTCAACTTACAGCTGTCCATTTAGTGACCGCTCAAATTTACAACATCACTGAAAAAAGTTGATTTATGACCACTTTTCGCACTTATGGCCATCGAAACATCCTTGTAGTCATACAATCAAAGTCACTTGGCAATTGACTCATATTTACGATGGTTGCAATGCCCCAGGGTCATGTGATCCCCTTTAGTGACCTTCTGATAAGCAAAGTCAAGGGGGAAACCAGATTCATTTAACAACCACATCACTAACTTCACAACTTCAGGGATTCACTTAGCAGCTGTGGCAAGAAAGGTCGTTAAAAAGGGGCACAAGTCACTTAACAAATTTTCACTTAGCGACAAACATTCTTGGCTCGATTGTGGTCGTATGTCGAGGACTACCTCTAAGTGGCATCTTGCACCTTGTACTTCTTCGTCTCCTCGCATAAAAGTTTCTTCTAGTTTCCAAAACAAATAATTAATCCGAGATGCATTTCCCATGAATTTTGGAATCGCTGGATCACTAACTTTTAAGTTAGTATGACTAACTTAACAACTGCAGGGATTCGCTAGCAGCTGTGGCAAGAAAGGTCGTAAAAAGGGGCTCGACAACTGCCTCGCTTAAGCAAATCTGGGGCTCAGTTGTGGTCGTATGTCGAGGACCACCTGTAACATCAAGGCTCTTTTTTTTCTTTTAAAGTTCCAGAAGCCTCTGGCGTCTTGCTGTTGGCCAAAGCAGCAGGTCAGCAATTAGATGCTTATTAACATGTCAAGTTGTCTTCTGCTGAGCTTAAGACACTCAGCCGTCCATTCTGCCTATTGCACCGGGCAGCATTTCTACAAGGTCTTGGGAAGTGCTTGGTTGAAGTGCTTCTAATTTGGACATCACAGCAATTCAATCTGAAATCAATTTTTCAAGCTGGACAAATGCTCCAGACGATCTACTATCAATGGGAATGGAGGGTGAAGGAACTATACGGCCATCTTCCAATATTTGAGGAGTTGCCACAAAGAAGAGTGGGAGTGGGGGAGTCAACCTATTCTCCAAAGCCCCAGAAGGCAGGACCAGAAGACACAATGGATGGAAACTAATGAAGAAGAAAAGCAACCTGGAATAAAACAGAAACTGCCTAACAGTGAGGACAATTAACCAGTGGAACAGCTTGCCACCAGAAGTTGCAGCTGCTTCATCACTGGAGGTTTTCAAGAAGAGACTGGACAGCTACCTATCTGAAATGGTACAGGGTCACCTGCTTGTGCAGGAGGTTGGACTAGAAGACCTCCAAGGTCCCTTCCGGCTCTATTCGGATTAATTGATTGAGTAAAGGAAGACCAAATGAAAAACCAAAAAGAGACATGGGAAGACAAAGTAATACATGGCCAGTACATTAAAAAAAGTAACAACCAAAGCAGATAACAATTTCTGAGACCAGAGCAGTGTATGGATGGTTTATCTCTCAGGCAACTAAGGACAAATTTCCTAACAATGAGAACAATTAATCAGAGGAACGACTTGCCTCCAGAAGTCATGGGTGCTCCAACACTGGAGGTTTTTAAGAAGAGATTTGGCAACCCATTGCCTGAAATGATATAGGGCAGGGGTCAGCAACCAGCAGCTCTGGGGCCACATGTGGCTCTTTCATCCCTCTGCTGCGGCTCCCTGTCACCAATCGGCTGCACAATTGATAGGGCTTTCAGTTAGGACAGTGTTTCTCAACCTTGGCAACTTGAAGATTTAGTATTTTTTTAGTATTTTATTGGAATTTATAGGCCGCCCTTTTCCCTGAGGGGACTCAGGGCGGCTTACAATCAAAAAAGGGGGGGGGGGTTGCAAATACAAAAACAAAAACAGTAGGTGAATAAAATAAGACAATAAAAACACAACTTGCATTCAACATTCAACACTCGGGTGGGGCGAATTAGGAACTTATCCCCAGGCCTGACGGGATAGCCAGTTCTTGAGGGCTGTGCGGAAGGTCTGTACGGTGGTGAGGGTGCGAATCTCGACGGGGAGGTCGTTCCACAGACTTCAACTCCCAGAATTCCCCAGCCAGCATTCTGGGAATTGAAGTTCCTCTACTTATCCTAACACTGAGTTAGGATAAGTAGAGGAAAAAGGATGCCGCACTAGAAGACTCTATGGTGGGGTAACCAGACTTCCGGTGGGCAAAGGAAAAAGGATGCCGCGCTAGGAGGAGACTCTATGGTGGGGGGATCCAGACTTCCAGTCGGCTCCATAATTGAACGGGGGGGTGGGTGTCCTCTGGTTAGGACCTTTGTGGCTCTTTGAGTGTTTAAGGTTGCCAACCCCCGATATAGGGTCTTTTGCTTGAGCAGAGGGCTGGACTAGAAGACCTCCAAGGTCCCTTCCAACTCTGCTACTCTGTTAAGAGAGGTCTTCGGGGATTTTTGGCCTGCGCAACAGATGCCGTGCCTTGTAGCGTGTTTCAGATTCCCACCAAAATGACAAATCACCCAAACTGCTACGGTTTACAGAACCTCAGGCGCCGAACGGCACTAGGGCCCACAGAAGTAGCTCTCAAACATACGATGAGATCAAAGATGTTTTTCTCTTCCCATAAAATCCCTCCCAGGGCTGGATAACCCAGCCAAAATGGTCACAGATCAAGACCGACAGAGGTGTGGGATGGGGAAAGCGTAAATAAAGGATCAGAGGGAACGGTACAGCACTGTTTATGGGCCCACAGACTGATAAACAAACTGCGGAGGACTTTTGACTAATATTTTGTTTATTCCTCCAAAACAACACAGACACACACGCATCAAAAAAAAAAAGATACATTAAAAGATGTTTATAAAGAGCATAAAGTAACCAAGTTTTGCCATTGTGTTTACAAAGTCCCCTTTGAGATGAAAAGCCTTACAGAGATGTCATCATTCACCCACCCGGCCCATCGCATCTTCTATTGTTCTGAAGCGTCTTCCTGTTAAGACCCACCCTTGAACCCCTTCCCAAGGATTCCTAACAAAACCCGGCTGACTCCTAGTGCCGTCTGGCAAGAGATGTGATGGGAAACGGGTATTTATGCTGCATGCAGCCGACCCTCTTCCGACAGACCTGCAGCTCTTCAGCAGCTGCGTCACTCGCGACCTCAAACTTAGAATAGTTGGAAGGGACCTTAGAGGTCTTCTAGTCCAACCCCCTGCTTGGGCAGGAAACCCTGTACCATTTCAGACAAATGGTTGTCCAGTGTTGGAGCATTCACAACTTCTGGAGGAAAGTTATTCCACTGATTCATTGATCTCATTGTTAAGAAATTCCTCCTTAGTCCTAGGTTGCTTCTGTCCTTGATTAGTTTCCACCCATTGCTTCTTGTTCTACACTCAGGTGCGTTGGAGAATAGCTTGACTCCCTCTTCTTTGTGGCAACCCCTCAAGTACTGGAAGACTGCTATCATGTCCCCCTTAGTCCTTCTTTTCTCTAGACTGGGCATATCCAAATCCTGCAGCCATTCTTCATATGCTTTGGACTCCAGGCCTTTAATCATCCTAGTTGTTCTTCTCTGCCATCTTTCTAGATGTAATATAATACATATATTATAGCAATAATAATACCATTTCCCTGAAAATAAACCCTTCCTGGATAATAAGCCCAATCGGGCTTTTGAGTGCATGCACTAAAATAAGCCCTTCCCCCCGCTCAAAATAAGCCTCCCCGAAAATATTGCAACACAGCAGCAGCCCTGAGGTGACCACGCTTGCCTCCTCCTGCACCTCAAAAATAATAAGCCCTCCCCGAAAATAAGGCCAGGTGCTTATTTTGGGGGTCAAAAGACGGTACATATTATTATATATTTGGGACAGAAGCAGAGATCTTCTCCATCCAAAGCAGAGCTTCCTTCTCTCCCTTCTGATCCTTCCTAGCCACTTCCCTCCCTATACAGGTAGTCCTCGGGATGTGACCACGACACAATCCAACATTTCCACTGCTAAGCTAATCAAAGTAATTGTCCCAAAGATGTTTTGTCCAAAGGCAACCGGACTTTGTTTTTTCTTGAAGACGTTTCGCTTCTCATTGCATTATTTATAACCGTTGCAACTTCCTGATATCAGACAATCACCATCTGTCACCTTCCCAGCTGACTTCTAACAAGCAATGGGGAAGTCAGATTTACTTAACGATGACATGGTTCTCTTAACGACAGCAATGATTTGGAAGCACTGGAACCTGTCAGGGTTCCAAACAGCACCCAAAATTAAATCAGAGTCCAAGGCAAAGTATTGCTCAAAGTTCCAATTTATGAAGAGAGACATGTGGCACATCTGGGAAAACCCAAATCTGAAAGCTTCCCAGTTTTCCCCACCCAGTTGAAAGTTCAAGATCTTGCCCCCACACCCACAAGCCCATCCCATGGTCCAATCTCCCATTGCCATGCTGGCAGTTCCACCCATCCAGTTCCGGTCAGGTGCAGAGGTGCAAAGACAAAAGATGGCCTTGGCTTTCTAGAAAGAAAGTTGTTATGGCTACCTATCATCTAACTCCGTACAATCCCCCCTCCCATTTTCCCACAATAGAAGAAGGCATAGTAGAATAATAGAAAGTGTGGCAGTTCAAAGATCCAAGAGAAATAATGCTACAGGCCTGACACAACCATGGTTAAAAAAGATCATAAAACTGGGCCTGACTTAACAACCACCCTGCTGAAAGAACAGAAATTCTGAAACTCTCCGCTGTCGTTGTAAGTTGAGGACCATCTATAAACCAAAAGAATGAACTGACCCAATGGTGGTCAGAGCCAGCTGGTAAGAACCCTGAGCCTCCCCATCAAGGAGCCAAGCAAGGCTGACATAATTTATGGCAGGTCCTGATGAGAATCAGGTCTGTGTTTTGTCAGCCTAAAACTCCCGGGGGCCTAGCTGAGAAGTCAGAGAAATAGACAGAATTCCTCCTCTGATGACCAACCAATTAGTCACTCCCAATTGGAAAATAGGAAGGTTACTCAGACAATTCCCACGCTTGCCCTCTCCAGAAGCCAGTTTTTCCAAGTGAAGGATTTTCCCAATTTCCCCCAGAAAAAAAAAAAGAAAAATGCTGAGAAACAGCTGGACTAGGGCTACCTGATCTGGAATGCAAACATCTGGGCAATCACAACGCTAAGAAATGGCCGACAGCTCATTGGGTAAATTGTCTATGGAGACTCTCAGTCATCCAGGTCATGGTTGTCCCAAAGGAGCTGAAGAAGCTTCTTGGATGAGAAGCAAAATGTCTTCAAAGAAAAGTCCAGTTGCCTCTTAAAAAAATGCACCTTTGGGATAAGTGTGGAGCTTTGTACAATGCAGTCTTTTCAGCAGTTCCAAGAAGGATCCACACCCATTTGCATCACTCAGGTGACCCTGGGAAATAAACCTCCAGGTGGCCTCAACGATTCTCTAAAAGGATGCAAATGACCAGCTGTCTGCAAGGAATGTAAATCCTTCCCTTCACCACCACCCAGTCAGAGCTGAAGAAGCTTCTTGGAGGAGAAGCGAAACGTCTTCAAAGAAAAAACAGAAAGTCCAGCTGCCTCTTGAAAAAGTATCTTTGGGACAACCATGACCTGGGTGACTGAGAATCTCCATAGACCCTGTGGGGATGCTGCATTGGATGTAAGTGTGAGGACCGGTTGTAAGTCAAAGACTATCAGTATTCCTGATTTCTGGAGCCCAGAGAAGCTGCCAGGCCTGTATCACACCGGATAAGTTTCCGCTGTTGTAGGAACCCTGTTAGACCCAAAGATATTTTTTTTTAAAGGCAACTGGGTTCTTAATTTTTTCCTTGGAAAATATTTCACTTCTCATCCAAGGAGCTTCCTTAGTTTTAGATGAGAAGCAAAACATTTTCAGGAAAAAAAAACTTTTGGAAAGCATCTTTGGGACAACGATGACCTGGATAATTGAGCACACACACACCCCAAAAAAAGCTGGAATTAAGATTGCTGGCAGAAATATCAACAATCTCAGATATGCAGAGGATACCACTCTAATGGCAGAAAGCGAAGAGGAGCTAAAGAGCCTCTTGATGCGGGTGAAGGAGGAGAGTGCAAAAGTTGGCTTGAAACTCAACATTAAGAAAACCAAGACCATGGCATCCGGCTCTCTCAACTCCTGGCAAATAGATGGGGAGGAAATGGAGGTAGTGACCAATTTTATTTTCCTGGGCTCCAAGATCACCACAGATGGGGAACTGCAGGCAAGAAATCAAAAGACGCTTGTTCCTGGGGAGGAAAGAGATGGCAAAGCTAGACAGCCTACTAAAAAGCAGAGACATCACTCTGCCAACAAAGTGTGTATAGTCAAGGCTGTGGTTTTCCCAGTTGCAATGGATGGCTGTGAAGGTTGGATCATAAGGAAGGCTGAGTGCCAAAGAATGGAGGCCTTTGAGCTCTGGTGCTGGAGAAGACTCCTGCATTGAGTCCCTTGGACTGCAAGGCCATCCAACCTGTCAGTCCTAGAGGAGATCAACCCTGACTGCTCTTTAGAAGGCCAGATCCTGAAGGGGAAACTCAAAGGCTTTGCCCACCTAATGAGAAGGAAGGACTCCCTGGAGAAGAGCCTCACGCTGGGAAAGATGGAGGGCAAAAGAAGGGGATGACAGAGAAGGAGGTAGCTGGAGGGAGACACCGAATCAGTCGGCGTGAGCTTAAATGGACTTCAGAGGATGGTAGATGACAGGAAGGCCTGGATTGTCCATGGCGTCGCGATGGGTTGGACATAACTTTGCAACTAACAACAACAACATAGACACGCTCTAAACAAATGTAGTGTTGGAAGCATGCACATCCAACCAGCATCCCACCCTCTGTGACAAAGGCAGTGGAAACTTCAAAACGAAACAGGGCAAACAAAGTTGAAAGTGCTTTCCTAACCAAAGACAGCCGTCCTGGGAGGGGACACAACCAGCCAGCCATGCCAACCCAGCCAAATCTTAGCACTCAAACCGATCCTGTCCCTGTTCCACTTTTTCATTTTGAGCAAGCTGAAGGAGTCGGACTTCCTCGGGAGCTTCCAGATGATTTTTTCTTCTTCTTCTTCTACCACTGCCCTGCCCTAATCGTGGAGTTTTAGAGCATGAGGTTTTCCATTCATAATTCTCTTTCATTACTCTAACCATCTTCTATCCCATTTTTCCCCCTCCCACAGGAAGGAAAATTATATCAGGCAAGAAAAAAAAATGGAACCCGTGATTTGTTAAGATTACAAGCCCTCCATTCAGCAATACTGCTTCACGGCAATTCTCCAGAAAATACTATCTACAGCAGGGGAGTCAAACTCAATTTCACTGAAGGCCGCATCAGGGTTGCGTATGACCTCAGTGTATATATGGGGGGGGGGGGGCATGGTCAGGGTGGGTGTGGCCTGTTTGACGTCACTCATCAAGGTTCCATTTTTGGCCGCCATGGCCTCCTGCAGCCCTTTGCCAGCGAATATGGAACTTAGGGGGATCGAGCACGGGCCACCTGGGCTCCTTTTTCGCTGGCAGAAGGCTGCAGGAGGCTGTCGCAGCTGAAAACAGAGCCAAGACGGCTCGCGTGTAAAACAGGGCAAAATTCACCTGACAAATGTCTCACTTAGCCACAGAATTTTGGGCTCAATTGTGGTCGTAAGCAGAGGTGGTATTCTGCCAGTTGGGACCGCTTTGCCCGAACCAAGAGCAGAAATTGTGGCTGGCCCCACCCACCCGTCCCAGCTCTATGGAATCCCAGTTAGGCACTTTTTTTAGCCAAAGCACATGCGCGAACGTGTGCACGCTTACATTTACGAACCAGTGGGGAAGGTAAGTGAATACCACCCCTGGTCGCAAGTCGAGGACTAACATGTAGTGGGGGGGGTCAACATGCAGTTGTTCACCTCGATAGGGGGTCCAAGCTAAATCCCACAAGCAGAGGGAGGGGGGAGGGGGAAATTGGCACCAGCTCTGCATAAATAAGTAATGGGCCTATACAATTCAACCTATGGAGAGCAGAATCATCATTTTTAATATAGCCCGGAGTAAGCGCACTGCCTAAATTCTTCAAGAAAAATAGCCACTTCAGGGACTCAGCTCCATCCCATCAATAGAAACTTGGTGCCAGATAATGGCTTTAGTCATTGTCTTCCTCCCCGGAGACCAGGAGAAAAAACATCAAGGGAGGTTGACAAGATTTGGAGAAAGGGAGCCATCGCTCGTGATTATTGGACGCAAAGTTGCTGTCATGTCACAACACTTAGCTGCTTGTCCACTTTCAAAGAAAGGGGCCATTTTCCTTCCATTATTTTCTGCCGAGTAAACACATTTGGGGGAAGACGTCGTCAGGAGGAAGGATAATACAATACAATAATACAATAGCAAAGTTGGAAGGGACCTTGGAGGTCTTCTAGTCCAACCCCACACCCCCCGGTATATAGGAAACCTATACCGTTTCAGACAGATGAATATCCAACATCTTCTTAAAGACTCCCAGTGTTGGGGCATTCAAACTTCTGGGGGCAAGTAGTTTCACTGATTAATTGTTCTCACTGTCAGGAAGTTTCTCCTCAGTTCTAAGTTGCTTCTCTCCTTGATTAGTTTCCACCCATTGCTTCTTGTTCTACCCTCAGCTGCCTTGGAGAATAGCTTGACTCCCTCTTCTTTGTGGCAACCCCTGAGATATTGGAAGACTGCTATCATGTCTCCCCTAGTCCTTCTCGTCATTAAACTAGAAATACCCAGTTCCTGCAACCGTTCTTCATATGTTTTAGTCTCCAGTCCCCTAATCCTCTTTGTTGCTCTTCTCTGCACTCTTTTCAGACATCTTTTCTACATCATGGCGACCAAAACTGAATGACGCTGTCATGGTGAGGAACAGGGACAAGCCTTTTTCTGAATTGTCCGCTTTGGGTCCCATCCTTTTACTGCACAACAAGGCAGTTTTGCAAAAGGATAAAGGAAAAGTTGCATTCTGTTTCTACCTCTTGCTCAGTTTAACCGTAAAGGCAAGTCCTCGAGTTCATTTAGGGACCGTTCAAAGCTATAACGGCACTGAATCTCCACCCTTATTTTCCAACCATTGATCAAATAAGTTCCATGTTTAATCACATTCTGCATCTTCTTTCCTTTTGATTTTCAGTCCATTTCTGCACAATCTAAAGATAAAGGTTCCCCTCGCACCTACGTGCTAGTCGTTCCCTACTCTAGGGGGTGGTGCTCATCTCCGTTTCAAAGCCAAAGAGCCAGCGCTGTCCGAAGACGTTTCCCTGGTCATGTGGTCGGCATAACTCAATGCCGAAGGCACACGGAATCCTGTTACCTTCCCACCAAAGGTGGTCCCTATTTTTCTACTTGCATTTCTTATGTGCTTTCCAACTGGGACATGTAACGAGAGCTCGCTCCGTTAAGCAGCACTAGGGATTCGAACTACCTTTCTGATTGACAAGCTGAGCGTCTTAGCCATTGAGCCACCGCACCCCATTCTGCACAATCTAGTATCCTCTTAATTATCTCTTCCTCTTGCGGTGTTTCTTCATTTTTCCAATATTGTACAAAAATAATCCTAGCTGCTGTTAGGATATGTATTATTAAATACATACTTTTCTTATCATGTTTTTCTGATATTATCTCTAATAAAAACGGTTCAGGTTTAAAATCTACGTGTTTCCCTATTATCTTTCTAGCCATTTGTGTAAAATTTTTGCCCATTTTTTTTTTTTTTTTTGCTTTAACGCAAATTCACCTCATATGATTGCTCCTTGAACAACTGCCTTACTTAGCAACAGACATTCAGGTCCCAATTGTGGCCATAAGTTGAGGACTACCTGTACAACTGCCAAACTAAGAGGAAGCACTCTACATATAGTCCTCTACTTAACAACCATTTAAAGTTACAAGGCAATGAAAAAAGTGACTTGTGATCCTTTTTTTCACATAACCGTGGTAGCATCTCCATGGTCACATGATCAAAACTCAACCGATTGACAACTGGCTCATATTTATAACAGTTGCAATGTCCCGGGGGTCACATGATCCTCTTCTGCAACCTTCTGACAAGCGAAGTCAATGGAGAAGCCAGATTCACATAGTGACTATGTCACTAACTTAACAACCGCAGTGATTCACTTAACCGCTGGGACAATAAAAGTTGTAAAACGGGGCAAAACTCACTAACAACTGTCTCGCTTAGCAACAGAAATAGTGGGCTCAATCGTGGCCATATGTCGAGGTACTAATGAGGTACTAATACTAATAAGGTACTAATACCACTCTATAAAGCCTTAGTAAGATCACACCTAGAAAAACTGCATCCAGTTTTGGTCACCACACCATAAAAAAGATGCTGAGACTCTAGAAAGAGTGCAGAGAAGAGCAACCAGGATGATGAGGGGACTGGAGGCTAAAACTTATGAAGAACAGTTGCAGGAACTGGACATGGCTAGTCTAGTGAAGAGAAGGACCAGGGAAGATAGGATAGCAGTCTTCAAATACTTGAGGGGCTGCCACAGAAAGGAGGGGGTCAAGCTATTCTCCAAAGCACCTGAAGTCCAGAGAACAATGGAGGGAAACTGAAGAGATTCAACCTAGAAATAAGAAGAAATTTCAACAGTGAGAACAATCAACCCATGGAACAGAAGTTGCCTTCAGAAGTTGTGGGAGCTTCATCACTGGAGGATTTCAAGAAGAGACTGGACTGCCTACCGTCTGTCAGAAATGGTGTAAGATCTCCTGCTTGGGCAGGGAGTTGGACTAGATGACCTACAAGGTCCCTTCCAACTCTGTTAATCTGTTGTATTGACTACCTGTATTCAATGCGCCGCATCTTGGTGAAACAAGCATTCAGGGGCTTGGCCAAAGGCAAGAAGAAAAAAATGGTGAGGTCATCTCTCTTATCAATCTATGTCAAGATTACCACTCAAGTCCAAAGGACGCATTAAAGCGCATTAAATAACTGTGCTAGCTGTGCAAAAAACAACAACCCGTGAGGTGAAGGAAGAATTATTTGGAAATGCAGTCAGCAAGTTAAAAGAACGGAAACTCCTGGTGGCTTCACTGCATTATCACAACCCATCCAAATAACTCAATAAATAAATCAAGATATAATACGACAATCAATGCAAGTATATTTCACAAAGCCACCACAGATCTACCGTAAAGCGCTCCTTCAATTACATTTATTAAAAAAAAAAAAAAAAAGCCCTTTGCCGTTTTTGCTTTCAATAATGGAAGCATACAATATAGTACGTAAATACGCCCCCACAAGCAAATAGCCTCCAGTAAATATCGGCTCGGCTAATGCAGAAGACCTGGCATTTTAATGAAGGTTTCATCTGAAAGGTTGAGATTTTCAAAGGCAAATCTGTGGCATGCCGATTCGAAAAATAACTTTCATTTGGTGTTAGGGCCTATCGGTCGCATTCGCTTAAACAGTTCGACCGGTTTCCCATTTTAAAAAAATAATAAGTCAACAAACACACAGAAAAGACACTTCCAGTATTATAATTGTTGTAGTGGTGGTTCAGTTGTTAAGTTGTGTCGGACTTTTCGCAACCCCCATGGACCGTAGCATGCCAGCCCCCATTTGATACAGGTAGTCTTCAGCTTATGACCACAACTGAGCCCAAAATGTATGTTGTTAAGTGAGAGATTTGTTAAGTGAGCCTTGTCCCAATTTAACGGCTTTTCTCACTTCATTTGTTAAGTCAATCTCTGTAGTTGTTAAATTAGTAACACAGTTGTGAAGTGAATCGGATTTCCCCCTTGACTTGGCTTGTCAGGAGGTTTCAACCGTCATAAATGTGGATCAGTTGTTCAAGCATCCAAATATAAATCATGTGGCCGTGGGGATGCTGCAACGGTGAAAAGCCTGCTTTTCAGTCCCTTTGCAATCAGCGGACGAGATCAATACAATACAATAGCAGAGTGGGAAGGGACCTTGGAGGTCTTCTAGTCCAACCCCTGCCTAGGCAGAAACCCTATACTGTTCCAGACAAATGGCTATCCAACATCTTCTTAAGGACTTCCAGTGTTGGGGCATTCACAACTTCTGCAGGCAACTTCTGTTCCATTGGTTCTCACTGTAGGGAAATTTCTCCTTAGTTCTAAGTTGCTTCTCTCCTTGATTAGTTTCCACTCATTGCTTCTTGTTCTACCCTCAGGTGCTTTGGAGAATAGCTTGACTCCCTCTTCTTTGTGGCAACCCCTGAGATATTGGAAGACTGCTATCATGTCTCCCCTGGTCCTTCTTTTCATTAAACTAGACATGCCCATCCTTCGATGACATTTCATGTCCAGCTACAGAGAGAAACTGACACCTATTGGTAACTTTCAGATTATCCCAAACGGATTCCTGTGATTTTTCCCCCCTCCTCCTCTTTGAAAGCAAGCTGCTTCCAGTTTTACAGCGGGCGCACGGAAATGTTGCAACACAGAGACTAAGTCAATCCAAGGCATGTCTTCTCTCGCCGCCCCCCCTACACACCCCCACCAAACCTTCCACCCCACCACAGTAAATTCTGAGCATACTTAGCTGCAGCTTTCCTTTTAAGGTCAAAACCTTAAGCTTGGGATCCCAGCATCTTTTAGTGCAGTGGGAGCCTATCAGTAAACAAACATACATCAAGGCCAGCCGAGCTGGACCTTTTCAAGAAGGTTAGAAGGAGATGCGACTGAACATCTGGGGCAAAAGGCAGATATATATATATATATATTTGCTGCTTCTTTGAAGACAGTTGGCATTTGGGGGGACTTTTGGCCTCTGAACTGGGCTACTCACTCTCTTCCTACGGAAGTCGAAAAGAGCATGTGAAAGTTGACAGCCCCATTTCTTGTTTATAAATGGATAGCCTACTCTCCCACTCGGCCTGCAAGTCTTCCCTAGCAGAAATAAAATAGGAATTTCAGATAGTTTTGATAGCAATAGCACTTAGGCTTAAGATACCACTTCACAGTGCTTTACAGTCCTCTCTAAGCAGTTTTTACAGCGTCAGCCTCTTTCCCCAAAAAAATCTGGGTCCTCATTTTACCCACCTCAGAAGGATGAGTCAACCTTGAGTCAGTCAGAATCGAACTCCTGATAGTGGGCAGAGTTTGCCAACAATCGCAATAGCACTTAGACTTATATACCATTTCACAGTGCTTTACAGCCCTCTTTAAGTGGTTTACAGAGTCAGCTTGTTGTCCCCAACAATCTGGGTCCTCCAAACCCACCTCGGAAGGATGCAAGTCTGAGTCAACCTTGAGCCTGGTGAGATTCGAACTGCCAAAGTGCAGGCAGCCGCCAGTCAGCAGAAGCAGCCCTGCAGTACTGCACTCTAACCACTGCGCCACCACAGCTCTACACCTACACTCAAGGTGTAGCTAGGGTTGCTCTTCTAGAACAGTGTTTCCCAATCTTGGCGAATTTAAGGTGAGTGGACTTCAAGTCCCAGAATTCTCAGCAATGAGGAATTCTGGGAGTTGAAGTCCATATAGCTGGAAATGGTCGGAGTTAGGAAACCCTGTTCTAGAGAAAAAAATTGAAGGCCCGCTTTATCTAAGGTTATCCTTTCCACGGGCAACAATTCCAAATTACTGATGACTGAGTAGGGGGAAGAAGGACAGACCCTTCAAAGTATCTTCCAAGCACTTATTTTGCTTCCATGTGTAGAAAATCACCTCAGAGGACATTTTTCGGGGGGGTAAACCAGGAAATTGGTGCAGACACTGAGCACCAATCTCTGGGCATGTGCTCAATGATATTTCGTGCTTTTAATATTTAGTTTCCTAGAACCCGCATTTTGGATACAACAGACATCAACATTCTCTCCCCTTCAAAAAAAGTTCATCCCTCAAGCCGGAATTCCATCATAGAGAATGGTGAAAACATACTGATTAGAAATGTAATATCCAGTGATTTCAAAAATCCCACATCAACCTTTAGTGCACCTATATTCTGGGAAAATACTGTACAGGTAGTCCTCAGCATACGACAACAGTTAGACTTAGATTTAGAATAACTTCTTTGTCACTTTAAATGTAAACTAATCGGTATGCATTAAAGTGAAATTTTGTTGCACACAGCTCTCCAAGAGTCACCACCTCCAATATACACTACATAAACATGACAAATACACACACACACAAACACACACACTGGTCTTGTTGTATTCGGGTCTTTTCCCGTGAAGATTGAGATTGTCTTGGCAACGTTTCGGCGAGGTCTCACTTGCCATCTTCAGGCTGGTGTTTTTGGCTTAAAGCGTGGCCAGAGCTGCCGTCTTTCTATAAATCTTGGTGGGAGTGTGTGGAGTGCTGGCTTTGTTTCAGTAAGTGGATTGATTGGATGTGTGGCTGTATCATGATTGGTAGATTGGTGCTGATTGGTGCTGGCTGTGTGTCTATTGTTGTTTCGTGTTGTAACGGCCTGGTTGGTGGGTGGGGTTCGTTTGCTGACTAGGGCTGGTTTCCAGATGTCTGGTAGGCGGGAGGTATTGTCACGTTTATTCATGTTGTGGGGGTGTTTCTCTATTTCGATAGCTTCCATAATTATTCTCTTGTTGAAGTGTTCAGTTTTGGAGATTAATTTGGTTCCTTCAAAATTAATTTCATGTCCTGTAGCTTTAAGGTGCCGGAAAAGGAAGGAAGTTTTTTCTTCTTTTCTGACTGCCTTCTTGTGTTCCGCGATGCGTGCATTTATTCTCCTGTTCATTTGTCCTATGTATGTTGCAGGGCAGATTTTGCATGGTATTTCGTAGATTCCTTAGTTTTCTTGTCTTTGGGGTTTCTTAAGATGTTGGCTATTTTTTGGTCAGTGTTGAAGGCTGTCTTGATATTGTGCTTGTGGAGAATGTTGCTGATTTTGTCTGTGGTGCCTTTGATGTAAGGAAGGAGGGCGATGCTGTTGTCCTGTTCTGCGTCTCAGTTCTTGGGGGGAGTCTCCACGTTTGGTTGAAGTTGCTGGAGGCGTTCCAGAGCTATGCTCAAACGTACACACACAGCCATTTACATAGATATAGATATAAATAAAAATATGCATATATCCACATACATATGACACAGAGAACTGAACCCCAAAGTTCCGTTGCCAAGCAGGGCAGTTGTTAAGTGAGTCACACCCCATTTTACGACTTTTTGCCACAACAGTGAAGCAAACCACTCTGGTTGTTAAGTGAATCATTCAGTCGTTAAGGAAACCTGGCATCCCCTTTCGCTTTGCTTGCCAGGAGTTTTCTAGGAAGGTTGCAAATGACACTCCCAGGACTCTGAGATGCGACAACCATCGTGAATACATGCTGGTTGCCAAGGGTCCAAACTTTGATTAAATGACCGTGGTTATCTCAAGGTTACCTTGGGACTAGAATTCTTCCTCTCCTGGCTTCTAGCCTGGTGCCTTAACCAAACTGCCTCTCTAATACTATTGATCACACAGGTGGTCCTTGACTTACAACAGTTCATTTAGCGACCAAAGTCACAACGGCACTGAAAAATGTGACTTCTAATCGTTTCTCACAGTTACGGCCTTTGTAGCGGTTCCGTAATCACGTGATCAAAATTCAAACGCTTGCCAATTGGTTCATATTTGTGACGGTCAGTCTCCTAAGGTCATGTGATCCCCTTTTGCGACCGTCTCACAGGCAAAGTCAATGAGGAAGCCGGACTCACTTAACAACCCAGGTTACTAACTTATCAACTGCTACGATTCCCTTAGGAACTATGGAAAGAAAGGTTGTAAAATGGGGCAAAGCAAAACTCACTTAAATGTCTCACTTAACAACAGAAATTTGGGGCTCAGTTGCGAACGTAAGTCGAGGACTACCTGTAGTATGGAAGTCAATGAGAAATAATTTCGGACACTTACTTGTGACAAAGAATTTTTTAGTGAAAGTGCAGCTGTCGAAGGCAGCAATCTTCTCTTGCAAGACAACAACAAGAATCCTGAAAATACACAAACACACATTTGTGCAAAGTAAAGAATGGTGCTCTAAAACTGTGCTTCCAATTTCGCCCCTTTTGATCACCAAAGAGATCCATGCAGGTAAATCATTTACAACAGAACCCGGAGTGAAGGAATACACCTTGTGTGGGAAGAGGATCATAAGAAAAACTGTGTCTATGATTAGGGATATGGTACGCGCACATGTCTTTCTGTTTGCATGCATGTGTAGTATCCATTTGTACATAGGTTTATTTTTATGTGTTTGTTTTGAAGAGGAAAATATGTTCTTACTTGGATATCACTTCCGGAATTTGTGAAGAAGAAGAAATGAAACTTGGGATTTTGGTTATGTTGATTAGAAAGATTCGGTGTTATAAAAATGGCTAGTTATATATTAATGTGTGAAAGGAAAAAGTTGAGGCTGGAGTGTGTTTCTCTTGGACTGTGCTAGGGAGAGTTGGAAGTCAATGCCCCCTTTTCTTTCTTTTTCTCTTTCCCCTTTCATCTCTCACACCCCTTTCCCTGCTCCCTTTCCCTCCCTTAATTTCCTTTTCTTTCTTTCTTTCTTTCTTTCTTTCTTTTTTTGTATTTCATATTTTATATAATAAAATAAAAATGATATTTGGAAGTATTTGTGGGTTTAGATGCACAGGAAGTTGAGAAGAGAACGATGCCTTATTTCCATCTTAAGAAAAACCATCCACATTACACAAAGTACTTCAACGTGATATTTCGGTATATTGGCTACCACTGCAGTTTTTGTAAGCTGCCTAAAACAACCAAGATTAAATTTGACAGAAGTTGTTTGATTGCTTTTTTTTTAGAGGGGGTTACTGCAGTTTATTAAGCAGAATTTTAGTTTACATGGGGAAAATAAAACTAGTTTTTACCACGGATAATTTGCTTTAACTTAATTCTGGGCAACTTTTACTATATTTATAAATAAAACCATAAATAAAACTATGCAGTTGAAATATGTTGTAACTTTAAATGAGTATTTCTAAGGCACGGAAAGGAAAAGGTGGGATAGAAATGTTTGTTAATTTTAAATTAAAAAATATAACAAAATAATACCAACCACTCTTTAGCTCTTTCTTCTTTTCTTTCTTTCTTTCTTTCTCTCTCTCTTTCTTTCTGCTTTCATTTTTTCCTTCTATCCACATTTTTATGTTCTTTCCTTTCTTCCTTCCTTCTATCCATTTTTCCTTTTCTATATCTTCCTCCCTCCCTCCCTTTCTTTTTCTTTTTTCTTCCTTCCTTCCTTCCGTTTTATTTCCTTCTCTCTATATTCCTTCTTTTCCTTCTCTTTCTCCCTTTCTCCGTTCCTTCCTTCTATCCACCTTCCTTCCTTTTTCTTTCATTCTCTCTATATTCCTTCTTTTTGTTCTTCGTTCTTTCCTTTTTTCCTTCTGTCCACCTTCCTTCCTTCCCTTTTATTCCTTCTTTCGTACCCTACTCCGTGGTCTTGAACAATAAGGATCAGCAAAGTTGTATGTCATAGGTAGCCAACAGCAGATTCGACAGAGTGAAATTTTCAGATGTGTAGCATGACAGGTTTTCAATATTCATGAAAAGGGAAACAATTAGGGCACCAAGGAAGGCGGGGAAGGGTGTGTGTGTGGAGTGAGATTGTACCTTGTTAACAAAACTGGCATTATAACTCATGTAATTTTTTTAAAACACTCATTTGCCCCAGCAATTCAGATTGAAAATCCATCAAAAGCACCTAGTATATTAATCTGAAAAGTGTTTCATCCTCGAAAATAATCATATTGCTGTTTTTTTATTGCAAATCTGCTGGGCCTAATAGCCAGCCCTTATTTGCTAAAAGTGTTTTCCCTTGCTTTGACCTCCGCTGCCTTCCATACAATGGAATTAAGAGGAGGAGGGGGGGGGGGGGAAATCACTTTATATAATTACCAGGACATGAAATACAAAGACAAAAATGTACCTAACAAAATCTCAAGAAGGGGGGGGGCGAGAGAGACAATGGGGAGCTAGGTTTGAGGGGTTCTCTGAAGAAGAGATCCTCCTTTTCACCACTGAGAATACGGATCTCGTTTATATACACAGTCCTTCAAGCTATCTATTTCCCTTTGGCTCTTTAGAGAATTTCTCAGGAGAAAATTGTTTCCGGAAACGGCTTTATAACAGAAGCAGGCTATTCACTCTTTTGAGTTCATAATATCTGCCCTCAAGCCATCTTTCTCAATGCTGAGGCAGAAGGGGACTCTTCCCATCATTCCCAACCTGATCCTTTAAACCCGAATGGCCAAGGAGATATTTTCCAAAGAAAAGATCTGCATAAGGACGCGCCTGGGATTTAAAGCGTGTTGTGCATCTCTCAAATATGCCCCTTATTACAAACTTAAATCTGTTCCCTTTAGGCCAGGAGTCCCCAAACTTGGCAACTTTAAGACTGGTTGACTTCCACACCTAGAATTCTCCAGCCAGTATACTGAGGTCAATCAATCAGAATAGAGCTGGAAGGGACCCTGGAGGTCTTCTAGTACAGTCCCCTGCTCAAACATACTATACTATTTCAGATAAGTGGCTTCTAGTTTCTTCTTAAAAACCTCCAGTGATGGAGCACCCACAACTTCTGGTGGCAAGCTGTTCCACTGGTTAATTGTCCTCACTGTTAGGAAGTTTCTCCTTAATTCCAGGTTGCCTCACTCCTTTATTAGTTTCTGCCAATTGTTTCTTGTCCTGCCTTCTGATGCTTGGAAAATAAGTTGGCCCCTCTATTCTGTGGCAGCCCCTCAAATATTGGCACCATCATGTCATCCCAAGTCCTTCTTTTCTCTAGACTGGCCATACCCAAATTCCTGCAACCATTCTTCATATGTTTTAATCTCCAGGCTTTTAATCACCTTAGTTGGTCTTCTTTGCACTTTCCCCACAGTCTTTTTGAGATGAGAAGCTGTCCCCCCACCCCACCCCCACCCTCCTTTCCATTTAATAGCAGTAGACTTATAGCAATAGCAGTAGACTTATATACCGCTTCATAGGCCTTCAGGCCTCTCTAAGCGGTTTACAGAGAGTCAGCATATTGCCCCCAACAATCTGGGTCCTCATTTTACCCACCTCGGAAGGATGGAAGGCTGAGTCAACCCTGAGCCGGTGAGATTTGAACCGCTGACCTGCTGATCTAGCAGTAGCCTGCAGTGCTGCATTTAACCACTGCGCCACCTTTAAATAGATGTATGCATTAAAACAAGCCATTCAGGGCCTTTTGTTTCAGCAGTAGCTGCCGAATCTTCCAGCCCCATTCAACCCAGGTAGTTGAAACAACATGAAGTGACTGCAGTCAAGGCCGAGAGCTTTAGAAACACTGGATGGGGAAGGTTATTTGGAGATCAAAAGGGATTTTTACCTTCTGTTGCAGTGGAGATCATAAATAGGTGTTTTGAACTGCACAGATTTGACTACTTCCCCTGTTCTCAAAGAATGGAGATCCACGCAGCAGTAAGGAGCGCTGGTGCTGAAAGAGAAACCAAGGAAATTTAGATCTGCTGTTTTCTACTTAAATAGCTTGCAGTCAAAAGGCTTTCTGGGAGTTACTAAATTGATAGACAGGATCAGAAGGAGAAAGCAAAAGGCAATAATCTGAAATAAATGATTAAAAATAGAGATTAAAACATTCTGTTAGGTATAAATATAATATATTTTTCTATATACCTCCAATAGACCGATTAGATCCCACAGATTAGGCCTCCTCCGAATTCCTTCCGCCGGCCAATGCCGGTACCGACTGGCGATGCCAATGCCAATGCCGACTGGCGACTACCCGGAGGAGAGCCTTCTCTGTGGCTGCTCCAATCCTCTGGAACGAGCTCCCCGTGGAGATTCGAACCCTCACCACCCTCCAGGCCTTCCGCAAAGCCCTTAAAACCTGGCTGTTCCGACAGGCCTGGGGCTAAAGAGCTGTTCCCCCCCCCCCCGTCTCGAATGGTATGACTGTTGTGTGTTTTTAAATTATGTATTGCTATGTTTCGTCTCTTTTTTTTTCTGTCTGTACCCCCCTTCCCTGATTTGAATTGTGAGCCGCCCTGAGTCCCCTTTTGGAAAAGGGCGGCATATAAATGAAATCAAATCAAATCAAATCAAATCAAATAATATGGAAAAATATAATAAGGGAAATTTGTATGTAATATTGCATTTTTGACGGCAGTAAGAATTATATTTGCATAGTATTGGAAAAATGAGGAAACCCCAAGAGAAAATGTAATTTAAAAAATATTAGATTGTGCAGAGATAGATAGATTGACATTAAAGATAAAAGAGAAGGAAGATACAGAATACTTTCAAGTATGGGATTCGTTTTATAAATGGCTGGATAATAGAAGTAGAAATCAGGAGCTGGGAAAGCATTAATATGTAAGCAATTGACCCAGACAATGCACTATTCACAAAGTACTTATCTATATTAAATGAAAATGTACAAATAAAGATTTTTTAAAAAGAGATTAAAACTGTCACCCTAGAAACACTAGCGCAAAGTAACAACCATGAATTTAAAAATGGCCTACTTACAATCACAACTAAGTCCAAAATTTCTGTGCTAAGCAAGGCAATTGTTAAGTGAGTTTTGTCCTATTTTACAACTATTCCTGCCACAGTTGTTAAGTGAACCGCTACAGTTGTTAAGCTAGTAACCCTGTTAAGTAAATCTGCTTTCCACGTTGACTTTGTCAGTGAGAAGATCACGAAAGGTAGTCACGTGACCCCAGGACATGGCAACCATCAGAAATACATGCCAGTCTCTAAGCCTTTGAATTTTGACCACGTGTCCACGGGAATGCTGCAACAGTCGCTAGTATGAAAAATAATCATACGTCTTTTTTCCCCCCAGTGGTGTTGTAACTTCAGTCACTAAACGAATGGTTGTAAGTCAAGGACTTCCTGTACTTAAAAGGGTGAAGGCAGAAGGGATCAGAGGTGGGATTCAGCAGGTTCTGGCCGGTTCTGGAGAAGCAGTAACGGAACTTTTGAGTAGTTCGGAGAACCGGTAAATACCACCTCTGGCTGGCCCCGCCCCCATCTATTCTCCGCCTCCCAAGTCCCAGCTGATCAGGAGGAAATAGAGATTTTTGCAGTATCCTTCCTCTGCCACACCCATCAAGCCACACCCACCAAGCCACGCCCACAGGACCAGTAGTAAAAGTTTTTGAATCCCACCACTGCAAGAGATTATTAGGAAAACTGGGGAACACCAATGGCTTTTCTGGACTCCAAGGAGATCACAGAAGGGCGTTCAAGGTAAATGTTTGGGGTGATGTTATGCCAATTATTAGGACTGGCCATTAATGGAGAAACTGGGTGCCAAAGAGCCAATCTTCTTTTATAGCTTGTGAAATGAGGAAGAAAGACAGGCCGTTTATGTTCATGCAACATAATTCTCAAGGAAAAGAGAGTCCTGGAGAGGAAATGACTTTGCTCGGTTTTCCTTTAAAATATCCACAGAGGTTTCCTTTTTAAAAAAAAATAATAATTTTAATAGAACGTTTTAATCTTTAAAACCAGAAAGAAAAACACCACAAAAACAAACAAAACACAAAACATACATAATATAGTTTGACTCCCTCTTCTTTGTGGCAACCCCTGAGATATTGGAAGACTGCTATCATGTCTCCCCTAGTCCTTCTTTTCATTAAACTAGACCTACCCAGTTCCTGCAACCGTTCTTCATATGTTTTAGCCTCCAGTCCCCTAATCCTCTTTCTTGCTCTTCTCTGCACTCTTTCTAGAGTCTCCACATCTTTTCTACATCGTGGTGACCAAAACTGGATGCCGTATTCCAAGTGTGGCCTTACCAAGGCCTTATAAAGTGGTATTAACCCTTCACGGGATCTTGATTCTATCCCTCTCTTTATGCAGCCTAGAACTGTGTTGGCTTTTTTGGCAGCTGCTGCACACGGCTGGCTCCTATTTAAATGGTTGTCCACTAGGACTCCAAGATCCCTTTCACAGTTACTACTAGTGAGCAAGGTACCACCTATACTGTACCTGTGCATTTCATTTTTCTTGCCTAAATGTAGAACCTGACTTTTTTGTGAAAATCCAGCTTTCTTTCAACAGAAGGGGGCGAAAAAGATGGCGGCGGATGTGTTTTGCAAGCCAGGGAGGAAAAGAAGCTTTGATGTGGCAATTCGCAGGACACCTATTTCCTCCTCCTCTCCTCTTGGAAAGTTTGGCCATTTCTAGGCTCCGCCCGCACTAAAAGTGGCAGAGAATGAGCAGCTGTGTCAATACATCCCAAGAAACATCAAAAAGAAGGGATTCACTAGAGCTAGCTGTAGACAAATGGGAGATTAGGGCAAAAACCTGCCCTTTCAAGCTTTCTAAAAATACGCTGGAAGAGATAATTGCAGATCTATCTCAGCGCAAAGTAAAACAAAAACTGGGGAAAAGTTTAGGAAAGACGCATGTTCTGGGTATGAAATTTAGCTGGTGTTTTTTTTAAAAAAATTATGAAAACTGTGTCCTGTGTCATCTCAAAAAATTACAGGTAAGTCCTTGACATACAACCGTTCGTTTAGTGACTGCTCGAATTTACAACAGCCCTGAAAAAAGTGACCTACGACACTTTTTCACACTTACAAGCTGTTCTCACCGAGGCTTCCCCAAAAAGCACAAAGCAGATTCCTGGTCTTGACAAAACCCCTTTTATTAAACGAATGCGAATTCCTCTCGTTCACATTCAGCCAAGCCCTGGCAAACAATCTTTCAAAGGTGAATTTATGGCCACAGACCTTATCTAGCTTGGAAAGCTACCATGTAAATATTTTCCAAACGCAGTGCTGTGCAAGAAAAGACTGGGCACAGAGTCTCTGAGATTCACGGACAGATCTTCACATTCCTGAAACGACGGAACGAAGGAATTGTTTCCTGCAAAAGCCCACTCCTAGTTCGCTCCTCTTTTATTTCCTCTGGGAGGGGCCATTCAACGTCCACATGTGGCTTTACTCCAAAGTCGACCCCTCTTCTTTAGCTGTTCTCTTTGTCTGGCCACTCTGCGCATGCGCACACTAGGAACAGGCTCCAGCTGTTCCTCTGCCTCACTGCTGTCTAGCTTCGAAGGCAGCTGAGAACTGCCAGACAGCCTTGGCCCTATCTCTGCCTCTGATGCAGAGCCCTTCCCCAGCCTCCAGGACTGGCCCATGTTCCTCCCCAGCCTCCTCACTGTCCAACTCTTCTGCCAACTCCGCTGGCCGCTGGTGGGCCACAACACAAGCACTGTAGCATCCTGTAACTTTGAATGGTCACTAAATGAACTGTTTTATGAGCTGGAGAAGCTTCTTGGATGAGAAGCGAAAGGTCTTCAAAGAAAAACAAGAAAGTCCAGTTGCTTCTTGAAAAAAGCACCTCCATTGGGCTACCTATATTCCACCTGAGCACAAGGCAGCAAAAGATGGGAATTAGGGCCACTACATCCCTCCCTCTATGGCAGACACTGACTTTAACTCATTTTATGGCGGGTTTCTAACGTTTTTCACAAATCCAAGGGCGGGTTTCCCTACTGTGGACATGATGTTTCAAACATTAGTCTTAAAGCTTTTGACCGCTGCTCTCCTTTAATTCTGTACCTGACTCTTCGCCCTGGCAGAAATATTTCAATTAAAAGGCTGCTGGTTTCAAAGTAGCCCCCAGAAGCCCTTTCAATTGCTTTGGGTGGTTGTTGTTGTTGTTGCTGTTGTAGCTTTTTGGTGTTTGGCTGGTCTTGTTTTTATTGTTCTCATTGTGAGGTCTGTGCCGTGGATGCTTTAGTTGTTTCTCAAGAGTCTTTTTGATTGCGTCAAGGGTGAAATGTGTTGGGTAAAGTGAATAAATAGTGCTCTGTTATGTTGATGGCTTTGCTCTTGGGTTCTAATGAGATTCCTGTCCTTCTTGAAGGCTAGAGAGGAGGACACAAAAGGCTGGGAGAGTCATTGAGGAATCATGTGCATGGGAGTGGCTCCATCGCCTGGAGGAGTGGATGATGGGAACAGTAGTACCATTGAGTTAGAGCTCCTATGTAAGGGGGGGTGGGTGCCTCAATTGCCTGGGGGAGTGGATGATGAGATCAGTGGTACCATTCAGGCAGAGCCCATCCGCAAGTCCTTCCTCCTGGTATCCGTCAGTGAATAATTCAGTCCACAAACTCATTTCTTGGCTCATCTTGGGGTGAAACCAAACACAAAAGATGGTTACTGCATTTCCCTTTTCTTTTTCTTTCCTTCCATTTCAGCGAGATTTTTATACTGAGTTCCATGGTGCCATCCACACCTCTTCTCTCTTCCCCCACCACTTCCCCATCGGCCACCTTTGCTTCCTAACATATTGTTGTTGTTAGTTGCGAAGTCGTGTCCGATCCATTGTGACTCCATGGACCACGTTCCTCCAGGCCCTCCTGTCCTCTGCCACCCTCTGGAGTCCACTGAAGCTCACGCCAACTGATTCGGTGACTCCATCCAGCCCCCTCATTCTCTGCCATCCCTTTTCTTCTTCTTTTGCCCTCCATCGTTCCCAGCATGAGGCTCTTCTCCAGGGAGTCCTTCCTTCTCATTAGGTGGCCAAAGTCTTTGAGTCTCCTCTTCAGGATCTGGCCTTCTAAAGAGCAGTCAGGGTGGATCTCCTCTAGAACTGACCGGTTGGATGGCCTTGCAGTCCAGGGGACTCAACGCAAGAGTCTTTTCCAGCACCGGAGTTCAAAGGCCTCCATTCTTTGGCACTCAGCCTTCCTTATTTCCCAACCTTCACAGCCATCCATTGCAACTGGGAAAACCAGAGCCTTGACTAGATGCACTTTTGTTGGCAGGGGGATGTCTCTGCTTTTTAATATGCTGTCTAGATTTGCAATAGCTTTCCTCCCCAGGAGCAAGTGTCTTTTAATACAGTAATTTAAATGGCAGATGGTGCCAGGAGCAATCCGGAGTGCCTATTTTATTTTTTTTATTCATGTAAATTTAAGATGCTCTGTTTTGGGAAGCCGTTATGCATTTTCTTTTTAAAGTTTGAGTTCATCTGGAAAACCTTGCAACAACAGAGTTCAAGTTCAAAGCCAAAGCTTTTAAAGCCAACAGCATCCATCTTCTGGCTACGGGGACGGATCGACGAAAAGGTAGGTTTGACCATGTTGCAGAGTAGTTAAAATCCTCAGAGGACTCATTCTTTTTGGAAGGAGGGGAGGGGGGTAAATATGAAAAATATATAGACCATATTAGAAGCCAGGATTTGTTTTTCCTAGCGGTAAATGCACAATAAGCATGCACGGCCCTCGAGGGAGCAATTTAGCTAACTCAGGAAGTTGAGCTCACGTCTCTGCGGGAGGATTGACAATAGAGTTGTGGTTCGGCACGGAATGGGATACCCAGATGAGCATCCCTACCAAGATTCTGATAGGACGAGAGCAAAAGGGCCGATATAACGGAACCCGGAGCCAACCAATCAGAAAAAGGATGGCAGTTCATCCTATAAACAAACAAACAAATAAACAAATAGACCACCAAAAAGCCCTGGAAGAAACCTCTACTTAAAATCCTAGACAAGATCCAAACAACAATTCTTAAACAAACAAGAGAGAAAGATGGGCAACCACAGGCCACGGCTTAATAGGAAGTTACAAGGCAGCTGAAAAGGTTTGGAGCTCCTCTCGAAAGATTTCCATTTCCAGCCAAACTTTTACCCCGCAAGCAGAGAAGGCAAAAGGCAGCAATTTAGCAGCGCCAGTTTCGAGATCTTTTGGGGATCCAGCTGGCCCAGTTCTCACACATTCAATCTTTAGAATAGAATAGAATAGAATAACAGAGTCGGAAGGGACCTTGGAGGTCTTCTAGTCCAACCCTCTGCTCAGGCAGGAAACCCTCTTAGACCACTTCAGACCAATGGTTGTCCAGTCTCTTCTTCGAAACTTCCAGGGTTGGACCAAAAAGTGCTTTTTTTCAAGAGGCAACTGGACTTTCTGGTTGTTCTTTGAAGACGTTTCCCTTCTCCTCCAAGAAGCTTCTTCAGTTATGGCTGAATGGTGGGGAATGGAAGCATTTATACTCCTTGCAGGCAGCTGGTCATTTGCATTATTTTTAGAGAGTCTCTGAGGCCACCTGGAGGTTTATCTGTGTCCTCAGGGTCACCTGAGTGGGGCAAATGAGTGTGGAGCCTTGTTGGAACTGCTGAAAGGACAGCATTGTAGACTGGAGATAGATGGTGTCATCTCCCTCCCCTCTGTTGAGAGAGGGCTGTTCAATTTTGACACAGATGGCCTCTTTGACCCCCCCCCCCCTTTCATATGGAGTTCCAGTGTTGGAGCATCTACAACTTCTGGAGGCAAGTCGTTAATTCTGATTAATTCTGCCAAAAGCTACAAATCAATTTTTTTTTTAATGATTCTTTTACTCCCTCCATTATTTCTGGTCAGAAAGAATTGAGAAATTCATTCGAAAAGAGAGGTAGTCCTCGGGTTATGACCACAACGGAGCCCAAAATTTCTGTTGCTAAGTGAAATATGTGTTAAGTGAGCTTTGCCCCCTTTTACAACCTTTCTCATCACAGTCGTTAAGCGAATCACTGCAGTACTCAAGTTAGTATAACACGGCTGTTAAGTGAAGCCGGCTTCCCCGTTGACTTTGCTGGTCAGAAAATCTCCAAAGGGGAATCACGTGACACCGCCCCCCCCCTTTCCAGGACACTGGAACCGTCGTAAATGTGAGTCGGTTGCCAAGCGTCTGAACTTTGATCACGGGACTGTGGGGGTTGCAGAAATGGTCCAAAGTGTGAAGAATGGTCCTAAGTCACTGTTTTCAGTGCCGTTGCAACTTTGGTCACTAAATGAGCCATTGTAAGACGAGGACTACCTGTGCCTGGAAGATTAATACAGACTCTTGCTGGGCAAATGCAGAAAATAGTTGGGAGGAAGGGGTTTACTCCCCCCCTTGCCCCGCCCTTTTAGCTTAGGACAAAAATGAGACACCCACCCACCCACCAAAAAAGGCCCTTTTAACACTTTACGCTGGAAGCTTTTTAAAGAGCAATGTGGGAGGAGTGGAAGAAACACACACACACACACACACACACACACACACAAACTTGCAGCTGTGTCAGGAACAGCTGCCCTCCATCCTCCGAGTGCAAGGTTTGGCATAGATTCTAATTGCTTTTGCCCACTTTCAGGGCCTATCTTGGCTACAAACCGCAACATAAATATAATTATCGGTAGAGCTCCTTTTATGTTGCAACACGTATAGAGCCATTTTATCTCACACACACACACACACACACACACACACACAAAGAGCTCTTGCTGACTTCCCCAACATCTGGGCGCCCTCCTTGTGTGGGCTTCCCCAGCTCCCCCGGCCGCCAGCAATGGCCCTTCTGTCTTGGGAGTTTTGGAAGATGAAGTCGGCAGATTGTGGGGAAAGTCGCTGCGGATTCTTCAACTGTGTGCATCAAGGAAACATCTCAGGGTCCGTTTGAGTAGCCACAGCTGACCGGGTTTTACAACCCAACTGGGACACCCTGGTCTCCTCCAAAGCCTCCCTGCCATCATAGCACTTCATACGCACATGGAGCTGCCTTGGTGCAGGAAATCATTTAGTGATCGTTTGAAATTACTACATCACGATCGTTTTTCACACTTATGTCCGTTTGCTAAAGCATTTAAAGAACGGTTGCAGGAACTGGGTATGTCCAGTCTGATGAAAAGAAGGGCTAGGGGAGGCATGATAGCCGTCCTCCAATATTTGAGGGGCTGCCACAAAAACGGGGCAGTCAAGCTATTCTCCAAAGCACCTGAAAGCAGGAATAAGAAGCAACAGGTGGACACTAATCAAGGAGAGAAGCAACCTAAAACTAAGTGGAAATTTCCTGACAATTAGAACAATTAATCAGAGGAACAATTTGCCTCCAGAAGTTGTGAATGCTCCAACACCGGAAATTTTTAAGAAGAGGTTGGATGGCTGTTTGTCTGAATTGGTGTACAGTTTCCTGCCTAGGCAGGGGGTTGGACTAGAAGACCTCCAAGGTCCCTTCCAACTCTGTTGTTCTGTTTTATTCTATTCTATTCTATTCCATTCCATCCCATCCTATTCTCTATTCTATTCCATTCCATTTTCTATTCAATTCCATTTTCTATTCTATTCTATTTTCATTCCATTCTATATTCTATTCTATTCTTGTTGATATTTCTATTCTATTCATTGCTATTCTATTCTATTCTATCCCATACCATCCTATTATAGTCACAACAGCTGACCAGGCTTACAACCCAAGTGGAACACACCGTTTTTCACACTTACAACCGTTGCAGCATCCCCATAGTTGTATGATCAAAATGCAGATGGTTGGTAACTGGCTCATATTTATTATGACAGTTCCAGTCTTCCATAATTGAGGGGCTGTTACTTAAGAGGGCTGGCTTCTTCTCCAAAGTACCTGAGCGCCGGACAAGAAGTCACGGGTGGAAGACGATCAAAAAGAGAAGACATCCAGCTCGAGCAGGGGGTTGGACTAGAAGACCTCCAAGGTTCCTTCCAACCCTATTATTCCATGTTTTTTTTTTAATGTTGTATTCCATAGTCTGAATGAATATATAAACAGAGAGCACACTCCAACTTCCTTCAGGTACTGATGCTGCTACCTAGTTCGGTAATGAAACGTCTCCAAGAAAACGATGATTACGGGGACTGGAGGCTAAAATATATGAAGGACAGTTGCAGGAACTGGCTATGTCTAGTTTAATGAAAAGAAGGACCAGGGGAGACATGATAGCAGTCTTCCAATATCTCAGGGGTTGCCCCAAAGAAGAGGGAGTCAAGCTGTTCTCCAAGGCACCTGAAGGCAGGACAAGAAGCAACAGATGGAAACTAATCAAGGAGAGAAGCAACTTAGAACTGAGGAGAAATTTCCTGACAGTTAAAACAATCAATCAGTGGAACGACTTGATTCCAGAAGTTGTGAATGCTCCAATACTGGAAGTTTTTAAGAAGATGCTGGATAGCCATTTGTCTGAAGTGGTATAGGGCTTCCTCCCTAAGTGGGGGGTTGGACTAGAAGACCTCCAAGGTCCCTTTCAACTCTTTTTACTTTAGTTTTACTGTATTCTAAAAACCACCAAGCTCAGAGAGTATCAAAGCGTCCGTCCCCCCCAATCAATAATGCTCAGCAGCTTGGGAGGAATCTGGGATTGGCGGGGGGGGGGGATTCAAAAGCCTGCTCCAGTATATGACAAGGTGGGTTTTTGGCCAGTTGTGCATTTATGCAACAGCTAGCAAGGCAAGAGGAAGGAAGGAAGAGACAGTACCAATTAGAGAACAGGGAGGGGGAGGAGGAGGAGGAGGAAGCCATGCGCTCGGGCCCCCCTCTGTCATATTGATTTATCACAGCGATTCCGATGGCAGACAAAAACACACAGATGCAAACAATTACACTATTTTTGTAGGCAACAAGTGAGGTGGGTGGTAACTGAGAAAATTTTGAAAAGGGGGGGCGGCGGCAGGGGGGTTGAGGATAAGACAAGCACAATATTCCAAGGCCTTTTATTCCTCTCCTCCCTCCTCTTCTTCTCCACACACCCCCCCCACAAAGTATCCCTCACATCACACAACAAACGTTGTTGGCCACATGAGAAACTTTCCAAGGCCCGAAGGAAAGGCCTTTGATTCCAGACTCTGCTCTGGGCATTTAGCAAGGACGTAATTAGGGTAAAAAGTTCAACCGCAGTTCCATGTCTAGAGAGCTGCCAGAAATAAGATTTCCTCTCCTTCCCTGGCTTCTTATTCTTACCCGCCCGGCTGCCTCAAAAGAATGTTTTTTGTTTTTTTTTTAATAAAAAAAAAACCCAGATTGAAAACATTTGGGATCTTGGAAATGGCTGCTCTTCTAATTAACTTGATCGCATTTGCATTATTTAATAAATTAAAGGGCTCTCGAAAGGCAGGCCTTGGGCCAACGGGATGGCTCCCCTGCTGGAATAGGGATTATCACTTAGCTGTCCTTTCAGGGGGAGGGAAAGGGAGCCGGGCGTCTCTTCTGGCCGGCAGTTATGTTTTGATTTAATTCTCGGGTGTCGATGGGTAAGTGTCCAAAGGCAGCCAGAGCCTGAGAAAAAAATGCTGGATCACAGCTCAAGGCACAGAGTGGGGGCCACCTCTGCATCGTTTCGGAGGTAAAAAATGTGGATTTGGCCTAGTTTTAATTTCTGTGCATTGTTATTCTCTTGCACAGACAGGGGTGGGATTCAGCCGGTTCAAGCGAACCGGATATTAATTTTGCACCTGGTTCACCAAACCGGTAGTTGCAAGGACTGCCTCACCCCTCCCAGGAGTCTCCACGTGGCCCATTTTGGATGCCAGGTAATTAGAGGGCCCACATTTCTCGCCCCATTCCAACCGGTTCGGTTGGAACGGGGCCGGCGGCGTCCTCGTGCACGCGCACAGTGCACGCATGCGTACTAGCATCTGTGCGATGCTCCAGCTGCTCCTGGAGGATCGCGCAGGCGCTGTATGCGTCCTGCGCATGCGTGGAAGCGCAGAACTCGTCAAAACCGGGTAAGGAGCGCGGGCGGTCGGGCGGGCCCTTCGCCGTTCCCGGAAGTTACTTACTTCCGGGTTCGCTGACCAACCGGTTCGCGGGGACTGCCGCGAACCGGTTGAAACCTACCCCTGGCCCACATGGAGGCTCTGTGAAGGCAAAAAATGGGCCTCCTAGAAGTTCTGGAAGTTTGGAAACGGGCCTGTTTCTGGCCTCTGGAGCCCAGGGGAGGCTGTTTTTGCCCTCCCGGAAGCTCGAGGAAAGCCTCTGGAACCTGGGGAGGGCGAAACCCCCGCCCTGCCGTGGTGCAGGAGGCCAAGGAGGCCACACCCACCATGGCCACACCCACCAAGCAACCGGGCAGTGAATCGGTGCTAACATTTTTCAACCCCACCCCTGTTCGTAGATCTTGGTGGGAAAGGTTGGCCCTGAAAACTCCAGGATACAAGGGGAACCTGTCAAGGAAGGGTGTCCTTTTAAGACTTGTGGACTTCAGCCTCCCGGGAAAGCTAAGGGAAATCATCAAAACCATCGAAAAGTTAGAATATTTTGGACATGTGATGTGACACCCGGAAAAATATGGCATGCTTCACTTAATTCTCCAAGGAGACTGGAGGCCAACGAGGTCCAAGCAGAAGAAAAACATCATGGCTTCAAAATCTAAGGGATTCGTTTGGATCAAACTCAACAGCACTTTTTCACGCGGCTGTTGATCAAAATAGGATCGCCAACATCCGATGATGAATATATGGCACAAGAAGAAGGACTTCAACTCCCAGAATTCCCCAGCCAGCCTTTTAACCTTGGGGGGGGGGCTATGGCTGGTTGGGGGATTCTGGGAGTTGAAGTCCACAAAGTTGCCAAAGTTAGACACCCCTGCTGTATATAAAGTCTGACAAGTTTAGCTTTGTCTCCAACCGAAGAAAGAGGGGCCTGGCAGAACAAAAGCAACGCAGAAAGAAATTCAGCCCAGAGAGATTTCTCTCTCCCTTTCTCTTCCGAATAGAAATGCCACTCGGATCACGGAAGGACGTGTTTTGGACGTTGCTGTAGATTCGTCTGGTGATATTATGTTTTGGTTTCTTGCTTTCAGAGCGTCCTTGAATAAAGAACACTTTTCTGAAATGCCTCCAGCTGAAGCAATTAAAAGCAAAGAAAACACATTTTATTGGCACTTTGGGAATCCTCTCTTTCCCTCCTCATTTATTCACAAGTCATAATATTTCATAAGAAGTCAGCAGTCGAGAACGGCAGGTAAAAAGGGCTGGAATTACGACTGAGCACAGCAGCGTCTCGGGCCAATGAGACTGAAACTTAAGAACATCTTCTAGCTATGGAGGCCAATCCAACATAAGGATCCGGAGACGATAAAGAGCTATGGGGTCCTCAGAGCTTGGCAGACATTTCATGACCCAACTAGGTGACATCATCAGTGCTTTGAAGCAGTGGTGAAATCTAAAAAAGTTTCCTACCGGTTCTGTAGGGGTGGCTTGGTGGAGGTCATGGGACTGGGTGTGCGTTACTATGTAGTCATGTGACCGGAGGGGCAGTCAAAAGACAGAAATTCACTTTAACAATGTCCTCCTGGAGCAGGGGGTTGGACTAGATGACCTCCAGGTCCTTTCCAGCCCTGAGCATTGCTGTGCTCTTTCAAGGTGTCTTCTGAAGCTGCGTCGAGTGCCAGGTTTGTGGTCCTTCCACCCTCTCCTTTTTTCCCTTCCTCACTCCCTCTCTCTCTCTCTCTTTCTTTCGCAGCAACCCCTCACTACTTTTAAAAGTTCTGCGGAAGCTTTTTTTTGCTACCGTTTCGCAGAACCGAGGACAATTGTCCCTACCGGTTCGGCCGAACCGAGCCGATTTCCCCCCTGCTTGGAAGGGAGTGGAGTTTACCCTGTGTTTATATACTTGGGGCTTGCTCTGTGGGTGTTGGTGGGTGAGCTCTTGGAGGTTGCTTGATTGGGGTCGTTATTTACTGTGTGATTGTGTGTCTGAGTTGATAGCTCTTTGATTGGGGTATTGTTTACTACTTAATTGTTGTTTTTTTGTTAATCTTGGTGTGAAGCCTCTTGACACCAGACCAACAATCAAGACAACTATCAACTCAGACAAAGAAGGCTGCCATCAAGGCTGACAGGAGAAGCCCCTTGTATGTAAACAAAGAGCCAACTATTTCCTTCTATCACTGATGTTGTTATTCAGCTGGGTAATGAGATGCCTGCAAGAAAACCACCAACCACAGAGAGCACCAAGGACCTCTCAGTCCTCCTCCTCTTCTTCCTCCTCAAACCCCACTCCCTTTTGCTACTTACAATATTACCTAGTTAGCTCACAAAACATTTGCAAGAAAACCTGGAAATCTGGGAAACAGAAATGCTTGGGCACTGCTGAAGAAGAGACAAAACACAATACAATACAATAGCAGAGTTGGAAGGGACCTTGGAGGTCTTCTAGTCCAACCCCCTGCCTAGGCAGGAAACCCTATACCGTTTCAGACAAACGGCTATCCAACATCTTCTTAAAGACTTCCAGTGTTGGGGCATTCACAACTTCTGGAGGCAACTTCTGTTCCACTGGTTAATTGTCCTCACTGTCCTTAGTTCTAAGCTGCTTCTCTCCTTGATTAGTTTCCACCCATTGCTTCTTGTCCTGCCCTCAGGTGCCTTGGAGAATAGCTTGACTCCCTCTTCTTTGGGGCAGCGCCTGAGATATTGGAATACTACTATCATGTCTCCCCTAGTCCTTTTTCTAGAGAAGATACCTTTGTCTTCTCTCTACAACTTCAGGATAGAGAAAAGAGAGCACAATGCAGAATAACAGAGTTAGAAGGAACCTTGGTGGTCATCTAGTCCAACCACCTGCTCAAGCAGTGCTGAAAACCGGTTTGCGCATGCGTGCCGGCCAAGTGATCGTCGGGCGCACATGTATGCCAGAACCCAGAAGTTCGGCTTTTCTGGACTGTGGCCCTGAATGAGTGTGTGCTGCACACAGCGTTTCTATGCGACAGTGCTGGGTTTATAGGGTCATCATTTCAGACAAGCGACTGTCAAATCTCTTAGAAACATCCAGTAATGGAGGACCCACAACTTCTGGAGGCAACAAGCAAAGATTTCACTAAGATCAGGATTCCTCCCACCCACATCGTGCCTTAAAACAATGCCCTAAAAAGCAAACAATAATAAAACAATCAAAATAATGAACAACATATCAAGAAATCCGTGCCCTAAAGCAGTAAAAAAATGTCTATGGAGGCTCTCAATCACCCAGGTCGTGGTTGTCCCAAAAGATGCTTTTTCCAAAAGGCAAGTGGACTTTCTCATTTTTTTTCCTTCGAAATTTTTTTGTTCAGCAGCATAATAAAATCCTTCAGTTAGAAATGAAACTTGTTCTCGATCATAAAAACTGACTTTTTATGGTGGAAAATTCCATGTGCCGAAAAAGAGCCTTTTTGCTGTCATAACTCCCAGGCTGCATGACAATCGGGCCAATTCCTGAAGCACTGGTAGTTCTCAACTTAACAACAGTTCATTTAGTGACCATTCAAAATTACAACAGCACTGAAAAAAAGTGACTTATGGCCGTTTTGCACAAACCATTGCAGTATCCCCACATGAACAAACCTCATACGCTTGGCAACTGACTCATATTTATGACGGCTGCAGTGTCCCGAGGTCCAAACTCACTTAACAACTGTCTCGCTTAGCAAAAGGGATTTTGGGCTCAATTGTGGTCATAAGTCGAGGACTACTGTGTTTTTTCCATCAGTGATCATGTCCATTTTGCTCCTACCTGACATTTTGTTCAAAAGATTAAAGCAAAGAAGCTTGGAATATCACGCAGCGATTATGTCAACCTGCAAACTTTGTTTCCCAAAAGCCCTTCTTCCCCTCCGCAATGAGGACTAAAACATGCTACTTTCGGTGAAAATCTAGCCTAGAAGGCAAACAGACTTTGTAAAGTCTGATAAAAAAGAAGTTAGGGCAGCAAAATTTCCTATTTAATAACCGTGTTTCCTCAAAAATAAGACAGGGTCTTATTTTCTTTTAACCCCCGAAATAAGTGCTTGGCCTTATTTTCGGGGAGGTCTTATTATTTTTGAGGTGCAGAAGGTGGCGAGCGTGGTCACCTCATGGCTGCTGCTGTGTTGCAATATTGGGGGGCTTATTTTGGGGGGAGGGCTTATTTTCAGGGGAGGGCTTATTTTAGCACATACGCTCAAAAGCTCATTTGGGCTTATTATCCAGGGAGGGTCTTATTTTGGCGGAAACAAGGTAGATGTGGGATTCTTTATCGCCCCCCCCCCTCACCCACAGGGCTTTCAATTGCTGCCTTATCGCTTAATAAATAACCTTTCATCATTTCAGTGGTGACTTTTTGCTAGTTCTGTGTCCCCAAATAGTTGCAAAAGCCCTCTTTTCCCCTTCTTCCACCCATTTCTGAACTGCGTATGAAAGCCAGCGGAATTTGCGGCTTGAGCTGGCTGTTGCTGGTTGTTTTCACTGGGCGAGTTCCATTCTCTCCGCCTAGACAACAGAATTTCCCTATCGGTCCCCACAGAGCATTTAATTTGGGGAGAAATGGGCACGTTTCAATTTAAGCCTATATTTTAAGCACTGGCAGTTATAGGGGTGGGGTGGGGTGGGGGGGAGAAGAATAAAAAGAAGTTAAGGGAGAGAAGGATCACCAGCTCGTTCGCGAGATTAGTTTCACAGATGTGTAATCGATGCTTATTTATTAGACATTCCCTTTAAAATAAAAATGGGGACTGGGTGGATGTTCTTCATAGGAGCTATTTATCATAAAAATCCGGATTATTCCCAAAGAAAACTCCACTGGAAGGCTATTTAGAGGACACAAATGCAGTTTTGTTGTTGTTGTTGTTGTTGTTGTTGTTATTTACAGATTCTCTACTCCCATCCAGAGTTGGGGTTGAAAAACATTAGCAAGGAGTTCTCTGCCTGGTTGCTGGGTGGGCATGGGCATGGTGGGTGTGACCTATGCAGCCTCCTGCACCATCGGGGGGGCATTTTTGCCCTCCGCAGGCCCCGGAGGCTTTCCCCGAGCCTCCAGGAAGCTGAAAACTACCTCTCCCAGACTCCGGAGGCTGGAAACGGGCCCGTTTTCAGACTTCCGATATTTCGGGGAGACCCGTTTTTCACCTTCCCGGAGCCCCTGTGAGGGCCCTGCACTTACCTGGCATGATGCACGGGCCACGTAGAGACTTCTGGGAGGGGAGGGGCTTGGAGGGTGGGCGGGGCCAGCCGATCTTTGCAAAATTAACATCCGGTTTGCCTGAACCGGTGCGAACTGGCTGAATCCCATCCCTGCTCCCATCCCAAAGATTCTCTGAACATTAAATCAAGATTGATTTAAAAAAATGTCCAGTACAGGTAGTCCTCGACTTACAGAAGTTTATTTAGCGACTGTTTGAAGTTACAACAGCAGTGAAAAAAGGAACTTACGACCCTTTTTCACACTTACAACCATCACATCATCTGTGGTCATGTGATCAAAATTCAACCGCTTGGCAACTCATTCATATTTATGACAGCGACCTCCTGTCAAGCAATCTCAATGGGGAAGCCAGATTCACTAAACAACCGGGCTCTTAACAACTGCAATGATTCACTTAACAACAGTGGCAAGAAAGGTTGTAAAATGGGGTGAAACTCATTTAACAAATGTTTCACTTAGCAATAGAAATTTTGGACTCAATTGTGGCCCTAAGTCAAGAATTACCTGTATTACTTGCAAAGAAAAAAAATAATTCAAAGCAAATTTAAAGTGAAATATCCTACATTGTTTTTGCATATCCGTTACAGTTCTACTACATAAATATATAGCTATTTGTAAGGGAGCTTAAATAACTGAGTGCACACTTTCTCCATGACTTATTTTAAGCTAAAGAGCAGAGTTTAGTCATGGAGCTACAAGAATCAGCCTCAACACCTCCAGTTTAAAAGAGTAAAGAAAATAGGTGATGGGGCAGATGTGTATAAGTGAAATCATAAAGAGTTGCTCAGAGCAAAATCAACATCATCATCATCATCATCATCATCGTCGTCGTCGTCGTCGTCGTCATGTTCTAACTTGCTTTGTTTCCAAGGTCTTATTACACAGTGGCTACTCACGTGACACATGGTGACTTGCCAGTAAAATAGAAAGAAAATAAAGCAAAACCACAGAATATGACTGTGCCTAGTTTTTATTCTACTTATCAACTCTATATGGCAGTCCTTCTCACCCAAAAATGACTGATGTAGAAAATGCCATGGTAAATCATCTACAGTTAGTACTCGATGTGCAACAATTCATTTCGTGACTGTTCAAAGTTACACTTTTTCATAGTGATTTATGACCGTTTCTCCACAGATAGAACTTTGGCAGCATCCCCATGATGTGATCAATCGTCAGACACATGGTAGCTGATTCGTATTTATGACAGTCACTGTGTCCCGGAGTCATGTGATCTCCATTTGCGACCTTCTGACAAGCAAAGTCACTTTGCAGCCAGATTACTAACTTAACAACTGCAGAGATTCACTTAACCATTGGTCGTAAAATAGGGCAAAACTCATTTAAGAACAGAAATGTTGGGGTCAATGTTAGTCATAAATCAAGGATTACCTGTACTTCATCCTGATTGGGCTGTTACCTGTGTGAACTTTCAACCACAAGAAAGCACAAAATTTCCATGATTAAGCGAGGCAGTTATGTGAGGGGCACTTCATTTTATGACTTTTTTTTGGCATAGTTGTTAAGTGAATCATGCAATTTTGAGCAAATCTGGCTTCTCCCGCTGACTTTGCTTCTGGAAAACCGGCTGGGAAGCTTGATGGTCATACATATCTAGGGCCCAAATTTTAATCATGCAGCAATGGGGATGCTGTAACGGTCATAAGTGTGAAAACTGGTCGTAAGTCACTTTTTCAGTCTGTTATGACTTCCAAAGGTCACTAAACCGATGGCTATAAGTTGAGGACTATCTTTATATGGAATGGAGAAACAGAATGGAGTAGGAGAAAGGAGCAGTAGTTTCTACCCATTTTTGTTGCGTTCAAAGAAAAACAAGACAAGAACCAACAAATGGAAACTAATCAAGGAGAGAAGCAACATGGAATTGTGGAGAAACCAGTGGAACAGCAATGGAACAACAAAAGAAACTGGACAGCCACTTGTCTGAAATGATATGCTTGAGCAGGGGGTTAGACTAGAAGACCTCTGAGGTCCCTTCCAACTCTGCTATTCTCTTATCTGAGATAGGAGGCTAATAAATACAAAATACAAATATATAAAAAATAAACATGTTTTATATCTAACAAAAATGTATTGAGCTCATTTATTTATTTGTATCCTGCCTTTACTATTATTATTTTTTTGCAAAAGAATCGAGTTATTTTAATTTAATTGAGTTGAGTGAGAATGGCTGGCCCAAGATCATCCAGCACAGCTAAGGCGGGACTAGAACTCACGATCCCTGGCTTTTTAGAGGGCTGCCTTCACCACTAGATCACACTGCACAACTTATTTAACATCTGACGTCAAATGTGGGTGGCCCAATCCTAGAAGCACAGAACTGGGACTCATAAGCCAAGAGCTGCTGACTGTTCAACCTTAGCAACTTGAAGACTGGTGGACTTCAACTCCCAGAATTCCCCAGCCAGCCACCAGTCTTCAAGTTGCCAAGTTTGGAGACCCCTGTGTCAGAGGAAACAGTCACATGGTCATTATTGTCCAGATCTTCCTCTCCCATCAGCCTTGACTCCTGGAAGCACCTCAAAGGCTGGCTGCCTCCAATAAGACAATCCAAGTTTGAAATGAAACATATGGAGAGACAAAATTACTCCAGAGATAGAGTGGCCGTGGGTAAATGCTCCATTCATTCAGGTTAATTCCATTCTCCTGGGTCAACCTAGCTGGAGAACGCCTACCACCTGCAGTTGACCACTTCCCAGTGGTTTTAAAAACCAGATGTTTTGTGAAGAAGAAAAAAATAGGGATTGGGGAGAGCTGTAAAGTGGAACCACCCATTAAGAATGGCTGTGTCTGGCTGGCTTGCAAATGGAATTGCAGATGATTCCTATTGCCATTTTAAAAATAATAAAGATGAGGCTAACTTGATGGGGGGAAAAGCTAATAACGCTCTGATTTACATACAGCAGATAGGCAGGCATGTCGATCTGCGTGTACACAGAGAGAGAAAGACTCATAATTACATAACAATAATAACTCATAATAACAAAAGTTTCCATAATTGTCCTTCAATTGAATCAGGCTTTTTGAGTTAATCTCTTCCTTGACCTGAATAACGTGATCCCCAGAGAATATCCAATGTACAAAAATCACATCACACCAACGTCAGTTAACTTGATCCCTAGTAAAATTGTGTGCAAGCAGATTCACAAAATCTCTTCACGCCAATGTCCCAAAGGTGCTTTTTCAAGAGGCAACTGGACTTTCTGGTTTTTCTTTCAAGATGTTTCCAGGGATGGGCGGGTTCGGGTGATCCTCTAGCTAGAATTCTGTCCAGTTTGGCGAACCCACAAATGCCACCTCTGGCTGGCCATGCCCACCCCTCCCCTCCCAGGAGTCTTCCCGCGGCCCGTCCATCATGTCAGGTAAGTGCAGGGCCTGTGTGAAGGCTCGGAGACGGTGGGGAAACAGTCCTACCGAAGGTTCTGGCAGCCTGGAAACGGGTCTGTTTTGGGCCTCCAGAGCCCAGGGGAAGCAGTTTTTCCCCTCCCGGAGTCTCAAGAAAAGCCTTTGGAGTCGGGGTGGGGTGGGGGCAAAAAACAGGTCTATTCACCCTCCCAGAGGTTCGAGGAAAGCCTTGGGAGCATGGCAAGGGCAAAAAATCCCCCCCCCCCAGTGGTGCAAGAGGCTGACTAGGCCATGCCACCAGGGCCACGCCCACCCAGCAACGGGGCAGCAAACCCATTGGTGCAATTTTTGAAGCCACCCCTGGACATTTTGTGTCTCATCCAACTGGCTTCTTTAGGATAACTTCAAAGACCTTCAAAGAAAAATCAGAAACTCCAGCTGTCCCACCTTTGGTTAATGTCCGTTAGCCTGATAACTGGTAAAATTGTGTGGCCGAAGGCTGGCAGAATGCACCCATGAACACCACACTGGCAACACACTCAGACAACATGATGAACAACCTTTCAGTTCACAACATAGAGGCAGATTTAGCCATAGTTTTCAATTGGGAGAATGCGACCATCCTGGATGCCAGGCCAAGTCCAAAAATGCCAAGGGATTTCTAGAAGCCTGGCACTCTGGCGGATTAGCCATCAAAAGCCACATGGACATGGACAGCATCTATAGATTATGCAAAAGAGACCGTTCGACAGTTCATTTAGTGACCGTCTGAAGTAACAACAGCTCTGAAAAAAGTGAGTTACAACTGTTTTTATGGGGCCAAACTCGCTTAACAAATGTTTCACCTAGCAATGTAAATTGTGGGGTTATTGTGGTCATAAATCAAGGACTGTCTGAAGTTTGACACACACACACCTCTTCTTTATTGACCCCCCCCCTCTTCTTTGAGCCCCTCTTCTCTTGTGAGATGTTGGGACACTGCTATCATGTCTCCCCTAGTTCTTATTTTCATTCATCGCTCAACATTGCTGGATAAAGGACTCTTCCCTTTTATGAAGTAACCAAAACAATTTCTCATGGATTCTTCCTCCTCCCATCCTCCCCGCTTGCTCTCTTTTCAAATTGTTTGGGGAGACACAAAGCCTTCCTCCCTTGTTCTATATCCATGAACTCCTCCTTGCGAATGTTTCCTTTGGGTTGTTGTTTTTTTTCCTTTTCTTTTGGTGCGGTGAGAAATGGGGGTCGCTCCCCTTCCATTTGTAAATCTTGTAATCTAAGGCCCGAGTCGACTGGAGCCGTTTAGCAAAACCAGCATCAAACGCTGGGCCAGAATAGACAATCTGCTTCCCATTTGTACTTCAAGGCTGCGTCCTTTTTGATGGTTGGGACGGGAAGGGGGGGGGGGGAGTCACCACCGTCATCAGCATGTAACACAGTGAAACTGAGCAAAGTTAATTATTCCAATTCAGGACTTTTTTCTATCCAGAAAAAGAGCCCAGATCAAGTCTTGTCTGAAGCTTGTTCCAATATCTCAGGGGCTGTCCCAAAGAAGAGGGAGTCAAGCTATTCTCCAAGGCACCTGAAGGCAGGACAAGAAGCAATGGGTGGAAACTAATCAAGGAGAGAAGCAACCTGGAACTAAAGAGAAATTCCCTGAGAACGCGGACAATTAAGCAGTGGAACAACTTGCCACCACAAGTTGTGAATCCTCCAACATTGGAAGTTTTTAAGAAGAGATTGGATAACCATTTGACTGGAATGTTAAAGGGCCCCCCGTGATGGCGAACCTATGGCACGCGAGGCGTTGCGCTGTCAGCTGGCCAGCTGACTTCAGCTTTCTTTTGAGGCCGTTATTTGCCCTCCGGCGGCTTCCTTGAAGACTCAGGAGTACGAAAAACCAGCCCTATGGGCAAACCAGAACTTCGCAGACTTCCGTTTTGCTTGAAGCCTGTTTTTTGCCCTACGGAGCCTTCAGGGAAGCCTCCTGAAGGCCCCTGGAAGCTCCGGAGGGCGAAAATCAGCCCTACGGACAAACCGGAAGTCACCATTCCCAAATTCCCGGTTTCCCCATAGGTTCGCTTTTTGCCCTCCGGAGGCATCAGGGAAGCTCCTGAGGCCTCTGGAGGGTGTCCGTGGGAGGGAGTGGAGTGGGAGAAGCTGTTTGGGGAGGACGAAAAAAACGTGCCAAAGCGGGAGGGGCGTCAGTGCTGGTTGCGCACATAGCATTATGAGTGTGGCACACCCGTGCACAACCCCCCCCCCCCGCTTTTGGCACAGGAGCCAAAAAAGGTTCGCCATCACTGGTATAGGGACTCCTGCCTGAGCAGAGGGCTGGACTAGAAGACCTCCAAGGTCCCTTCCAACTCTGCTATTCTATTCTATTCTATTCCACTCCACTCCATTCCATTCCACTCCACTCCACTCCATTCCCTATCCTTATCTTTATCTCTATCCTATTTTACAAAGCACCTGAAAGCAGGACAAGACACAACAGATGGGCACTAATCAAGGAGAGAAGCAACCTGGAACCAAGGAGAAATTTCCTGACAGTGGGAACTGTTAACCAGTGGAACAACTTGACTCAGAAGTTGTGAATGCTCCAACACTGGAAGTTTTAAAGAAGAGATTGGACAACCATTTGTCTGGTATGGTATAGGGGCTCCTGCTTGTTCAGGGGGTTGTACTAGAAGACCTCCAAGGTCCTTTCCAACTCTATTCTATATTAAAAGCTTCAATTAAGAAACTTTGCGGTTGAGAAGAAGGAGAGGCTCAGTTTTCTTCAGCGTGGAAGGAAGAAGGTCCACTTGGCCAGGGGTCCAAGCAGTGCAGGCCAGGGGTGTCACGCAATCCATAACAATCTGGTTTGTGATCCCAGAATCCTCTCTCAGTACAGGGAGTCCTCGACTTACAACTGAATGTTAGTGGCAGAAACACAAGGGCATTGTGGCTCCGTTCCGAGGAGAATAAGAACCCTGCGTAGATCCATTCCTTCAGCATCCATCACTTCATACACAAAGCACTTTGTGAAGAGGAGCAGCTGCCTTGAAGGACAGCGAATTTTAGCCCCGTGGAGTCGATCCGGATGGCCTGCAAGCCTTTGGGTTCTCCATTGTTATAATCATTCCCATCCTTGGGTTGTTGAGCTGGCAGGCTGCCCAGGGCTGTGCTTCAGACCTTCCGCACACCAAGTGGGGGAACGTTGAGGTCCTGCCATTCCCTTGAAGTGATCTGAAGCAGAACTGCTCTTTCTGGCAGGGAATTAAAACCTCGAGTCCGTTCCAGGCCACCGGTGTGGCTGAGGACCGGCCTGCTACTTGGGGTTCGCAAACATCATCCGTAGGCCCCTTGACCGAGAAGACTGCGCCATCCTTAAGCTGGACGCCACTTGTTGAGATTTTAAAAAGTCACGTCGTGAGTGGAAATCTTCAAAAGCTACTCCTGGAACTGGGAGAGATAGCCTAGGCCAGGAGGTGGCAACCCACAGCTCTGGAGCCACATGTGGCTCTTTCATCCCCCTCTGTGGCTCCCTGTCGCTGGTCGGCTCCACAATTGATAGGGCTTTTGGTTAGGACAAGGGGAGGAAAAAGGAGGCCACACTAGGAGGAGACTCTATGGTGGGGGAACCGGATTTCCGGTCTGTTCCACAATTGAATGGGGGGGCTTCCGGTTAGGAGCTTTGTGGCTCTTTGAGTGTTTAAGGTTGCCAACCAGTGGTGGGTTCCAGATCCCGGTACGCTGCAACGGGGCCAGGCGTCCACCACAGGCACACGCACTGCACTCGCATGCACACCCACCGCCCTGCGATGCTCCAGCTGCTCGGCGCAGGTAACGTAGGTGCTGTACATTACATGACCCGGTTAGCTCAAATAGAGGTAAGGAACAAGGGAGGGAGGGTGGCCGGGCCCTCCAAAGCACCGGTACAGTACCGTGGCCGCTGCCCCCAGCTGCCACTGGTACACCCATACCAGGGCGTATCGACCGGAACCCACCACTGTTGCCCCTGATACAGGCAATCCTCAACTTACATCCATTCATTTAGTGACTGTTCATAGTTACAACAGCACTTTGAAAAGTGACCTGACCATTTTTCACACTTACAACTGTTCTAGCATCCCCATGGTCACGTGATCAATATTCAGCCGCTTGGCAACTGACTCATATTTAGGACGGTCGCAGTGTCCCGAGGTCATGTCATCTCCTTGCCCAGACTTCTGACAAGCGAAGTCCATCGGGAAGCCACATTCACTTAACAACCGTGTCACTAAATTAACAACTGCAGTGATTGACTTGTGCACTTCACAACTGTTGGCCAGAAAGGTTATAGCATGAGGGAAAACACACTAAATTACTTTCTTGCTTAGCAACAGAAATTTTGGGCTCAATTGTAGTCATAACTTGAGGACTACCTGCAATTCCCTGATGGGTTTTCAGGGCTGAGGTTGAATTTAAATCTGGTTCCCTCCAGTCCCAACCCAACACTTTAACTATACACGAGAGCAGTGATGGCTAATCTTTGTGTCCTCGCATGCCGAAAGTGTTGTTGCACACACCCATAATGAACACCCTCCCCACATGCCCCTCTCCCCGTGCCTGCACACACGACCCCCCTTGTCCCCCCATGCATTCACACGCATCTCCCGTATTCCCCCCACCCACGGGCAGCAGAGACCCAAAAATCAGCTGGCTGGGGGGAGGCACACACACATGCACAATGGAGCTAAGCTGGGGCGACGGCTCATGTACCCGCTGAGGGGGCTCTGCATGCCACCTGTGAGTGGTTCACCATCCCGGCACTACAGCATGAACGGCTTATTTTCTTTGGGGTAATTTTTTGGAGCTCAACCTGACAACAAGAGAAACTGCCCAGTTCAAGCTTTTTTCCTGGGGAAAAAGTAGCATTCTAAAAACAAAAGCGTGGAAAATTAAGACCGATCACGCAACTTTTCTTGGTGCCGAATTTGCCTTTTCTCCTCATCCAGAAGAGATTGGTGGAAATTCCTTTTTATACATTCCTCCCACATAGACACACTCCGGGGTGGGTGGGGGGTGGGGGGGTGGATTTCTTGCTCTTCTTAGGCTACCTTAGCAAGGGACCGGCTGAAAATAGGAACGAACAACAGTGCAGACTCCAAAGGATCACTTGTTAGCCCAAGGAAGACATGAAGTTTTTTCTGACCAAAAACGCTGCATGTAGGATTATAAACATCCTGACAAGCATATAATCACCAATGTAAACAGCCCCGTAAGCTGTAAACATATCCTAAAGGATAGTGTTGCAATGCAACTTTCAGAATCCCCAAGTAGCATTGCTAATGAGCTGAATAACCTCTTCGTTGATCAAAAAAAAAAAAAAACCGAGGCTTAAGCATCCTGCATGACTCTTTGCTTCCATTCTGCGAAAAGCAGATGTGCGAATAAGACTGAATCATGTATGTTTGTTTACTCTGCATCTACAAAAGATAGAAAATTGGGGTTTTCTTGGCACCAAATTTTGGATTCTTCTGAGAGAAGATTTCATGTGCTCATCGGCTGCAGGGGTTTTTTTTAATGGTACCCACCATATTTAGAATAGAATAAAAGAGTTGGAAGGGACCTTAGAGGTCTTCTAGTTCAACCCCCCCCCCCGCTCAAGTTTCAGTTTCAGTTTCAGTTTATTGGGATTTATATGCCGCCCTTTTCCCTGGGGGGACTCAGGGCGGCTTACAACCACAGGGGGGGGGGAGGTGCAAGGTCAAAAACAAAACAATATGTGAACAAAGAAAGATAGTAAAACACAACTTTCATTCAACAATCAAACACTCGGGCGGGTGAATTGGAAGCCTATCCCCAGGCCTGCTGGGAGAGCCAGATCTTGAGGGCTGCGCGGAAGGTCTGGATAGTGGTGAGGGTACGGATCTCCATGGGGAGCTCGTTCCACAGGGTCGGAGCAGCAACAGAAAAGGCTCTCCTCCGTGTGGTCGCCAGTCGGCATTGACTGGCAGATGGGATTCGGAGGAGGCCCAGTCTGTGCGATCTAATTGGTCGATTTAGGGAAGTAATCGGCAGAAGGCGGTCTCTCAAGTACTCAGATCCACTACCATGGAGTGCTTTAAAGGTGGTCATCAGTACCCTGAAGCGCACCCGGAGACCAACAGGTAGCCAGTGCAGCTCGCGGAGGACAGGTGTAACGTGGGCGAACCGCGGTGCAGAAGACCCAAACCATTTTCAACAAATGGCTGTCCCATTTCTTCTTAAAGACTTCCAGTGTTGGGGCATTCACAACTTCTGGAGGCAAGTTGTTCCACTGATTAATTGTTCTAAATGTCAGGAAATTCCTCCTCAGTTCTAAGTTGCTTCTCTCCTTGATTAGTTTCCACCCATTGCTTCTTGTTTTACCCTCAAATGCCTTGGAGAATAGCTTGACTCCCTCTTCCTTGTGGCAACCCGTGAGATATTGGAAGACTGCTATCATGTCTCCCCTAGTCCTTCTTTCTATTAAACTAGACCTACCCAGTTCCGCAAACCCAGAGGTGGCATTTAGCCGGTTCGCTCCAGTTCAGGAGAACCGGTAGCGGCAGCTGCGGGAGGCTTCACCAACCCGCCTCAACATAATGCACAAGCACTGCACATGCGCAGAAGGCGGTGTGCTTGCACAGACGAGGCACATGCGCTCACATTTGCAAACCGCTAGGGAAGGTACGTGAATCCCACCGTTGCTGCAATCTTTCTTCCTATGTTTTATCCTCAAGTTCCCTAATCCACTTTCTTGCTCTTCTCTGCACTTTTTCCAGAGTCTCCACATCTTTTTTGCATCGTGGCGACCAAAACAAAAATTTGTTCCTAAACATTGGTTGTTCAAAAAAAAAAAAAAAAGCAGTGTTTTAGAGTTTCTTTTCCGGAATCTTCCTAGGTATTGAGGTCAGGCTGACAGGTCTGTCTTTCCTGGATCTATTTTCCCCCTTTTTTTGAAGATAGGAACTATATCAACTCTTTTCCAGTCCTCTGGCAGGTTCCCCAGTGCTTCATTACAAAGTTTCATTACATAGGAAGAACCTCAGGGAGTCTGAGATAAAACCCAAGTTTACTTTTTTGCAGAAATGTAAACATTTACAGGTACCATATTTTCCTGAAAATAAGACCGGGTCTTATATTAATTTTTGCTCCAAAAGATGCGTAAGGGCTTATTTCCGATTCGGTCTTATTTTCAGGGAAATACGATAAATGTGTCTATCTGGCTGACCATCTTAACTGGGGCTTATTTTTGGGGTAGGGCTTATATAATTACGAGCATCCTGAAAAATCCAAAAGGTAAAAGATGGCTTCCAGGTCTGACAGCCAGGGCTTACTTTCAGGGAAACATGTTGGTCCTCAACGTGCAAAAATTATTTGGTGACTGTTCAAAGTTACAATGCTGGAAAAAAAAGGGACTTGTGACCATTCTTCACACTTACAACCGTTGCAGCATCCCCGTGGTCAACATGATCGAAGTTCAGACAATTGACAACCGGTTCATATCTACGACGGTTGCAGTATCCACGGGCTACATTATCACCTTTTGTGACTGTACGACAAGCAAAGTCAATGGGGACTCACTTAACCACCCTGTGACTTACTTAACAAATGGAGAGATTCACTGAACAACCGTGGCGAGAAAGATCGTAAAATGAGGCAATATTGACTTAACCAACCGTCTTCACTTTGCGACTGAAATTTCGGGCCGGATTGTGGTTGTAAGGCAAGCACTACCTGTATTTTCCATCTTTATCCACAAACTACAATTACAGCAATTGGAAAAGTTAGAGGAGGAAAGACCGTAATTAATTGGAAGGGCGAGGGTGGTGACATTTGTTCAGAAATATGTATGTTATTAGGAAGGGAAGCAGACCTATTTTGGAGACATAAAGAGGAGTCATCTCTGGCCCAAATTCAACTCATACAGAGGTTCACACTCTACATCAGATAGGAACAAGCCCTGGCCCACACAGGATTTGCCACAATGAGCCAATTAAGGCTCAACTGAGCTCCTTGCTGTCTTTATTATAACAAGCCAACAAGGCCACAGAGCAACCCCCCTCTGGATGTAATCATCTTACCCAGAAGATCCGATGCTTTTGCACACAGCAAGGAGAGGTCTCTTCTCAGCAAAGTTATCACTCTTCTCGCGATCTGGATGGAGCAGAACAGAGACACGCACAAGCGTTAGTTACGTCTTTGCTGCCCTGAACGATTAACTAGACAGAGATCAAATGTCGTATATAAAGGCGCTGTTATTGAATTGAATCGAATTGAAGACTTTATTTGGACAAATGTGGTAAGACATGTAAAGAACTTGTCTCCGGTATAGAACTACTTGGTATGCTTGCAAAGCAACACAGAGGATAATAGTAGTGATAATACCAATAAACGGGGTGAAGTAAAGATGATAAGAAGGATAAATAACAATACTACAGCCACTGTGTGGGTTAATACAATAGAACAGAACAGAATAGTTGGAAGGAACCTCAGAGGTCTTCTAGTCCAACTTCCTCCTCAGGCTGGAAACCCTACACCAATTCAGACAAATGGTTATCCAACATATTCTTTAAAAATTCCAGCGTTGGGGCATTTACAACTTCTAGAGGCAAGTCGTTCCACTGATTAATTGTTCTAACTGCCAGGATAGATTGAACTAAACGTATACAATGCACAGTTTTGAAGGGCCATTAATGTTTTTGCTTAACAAAGCTATACAAAGGCTTACACTGACATATGGAGGCCATGTTTCTAAGTAAAGCTGCTTTGGTTTGAGTCAATGGTGTCCCACCTGGGCAACTTTAAGACTTTTTTTTAACAGTAACAGAGTTGAAAGGGACCTTGGAGGCCATCTAGTCCAACCCCCTGCTCATGCAGAAGATCTCTACTAGGGATTCAAACCACCAAACTGCCAACCTTTCTGATTGACAAGCTCAGCATCTTAGCCACTGAGCCACAATCCTGGGAGTTGAAGTCCACAGGTCTTAAAGTTGCTAAGATGGAAAAACTCTTATGTTCCAACAATGCTGAAAAGGGAGCTGTGACATCCCATGAGCGATATATCTTTTAACAGTCTTGAATCCGATTACCCTGAGGATCACTGCCTTCTCTAAACTGAGATGAGGCTCCAAGGCCCTTGTGTGTCTCTCTCTTTTGCTAATTAATCTCTCTCTCTTCTCCTAATTAGTGAAGGTCCAATTGGTAATTGAGAGCATCATGGCCACGTTTCTGCTAAGCCCAGCAGGCTTTTTTCCCTCAATTTCATACTCTCCTTGTTCTTAAATTGTTTCTGAAGCCATTTCTGCTCAGGGGTGTGTTTCATAACAATGCAAAGTTGACATTATAAATCCTTCTGTTACACACAACCATACATCCCTCTGTATACCTGCTGGCAGATCTTTCTATTGGGCAAATAATTTATTTTGTATTTTCCTGTATATATTTGATGTATGTATGTATGTATGTATGTATGTATGTATGTATGTATGTATTTATTTAGTGTCACAACCCCTGGTATGCCCAAATATGGGAGGAAGCAGACTGCTTCCATTGTCTGTCTATCGGCTCGTCACAAGAGACCATCGTGACAGAAACCCAATATGTCGTGATGGTCTCTTGTGACGAACCGATAGACAGAGAATGGAAGCAGTCTGCTTCCTCCCATATTTGGGCACACCAGGGGTTGTGACACTAAATACATACCTACTTCCCTGGCTCAGCTGATAAGGAGGAGAAATTTGTGGCTCAGTGGTTAATACAACTGCTTAATATGTAATACAGCACAGGTTCAAATCCCAGTAAGGGTATGGCTAGCTGATGAGAGCTAAATAGCTTGAAAGAGATCTATACTAGTCTCCCTTTATTTATCAGCACAAATACAACATACATACATACATACATACATATATATATATATATACACACATACACACACACACACATATATATATACACACACACACACACACACACATATACATACACACACACACTCATACATACATACATATACACATATTAATATTATCACACCCAGAGATATTTTCCCAAAGTGACAATCAAAGAACAGAGGGGTTGAGACTAGGGACTTATAACCAGCTACTCAGGCAGCTCGCTGAGAACAAATGCATCTTTCAGGTTTGGCTGAAGTTGTAAAGCAGGAGGGTGTTTGGTTTTTCAGTGTGCAGGTAGTCCTCGACTTACATTCATTTAGCGACTGTTCAAAGGTACGACAGCACAGAAAAAAGTGACATGACCAGTCCTTGCTAGGGTGGCACAGTAGTTAGAATGCAGTATTGCAGGCTAATTCTGCCAAATGCCAGGAGTTCAATCCTGACCGTTGACTCAGCCTTCTGTCCTTCTAAAGTCGGTAAAATGAGGACCCAGATTGTTGGGGGCAAGAGGCTGACTCTGTAAACCGCTTAGAGAGGGCTGCAAAGCTCTGTGAAGCGGTATATAAGTCTAAGTGCTATTGCAGGCAAACTCTGCCCAGTGCCAGACCTTCTGACCAGCCAAGTCAGTGGGGAATGCCAGATTCACTTAACAACCGTTTTACTAATTTAACACCTGCAGCGATTCACTTAACAAACATGACAAGCAAAGTTGTAAAATGGGGCAAAACTCACTTAACAAATTTCTCACTCAGCAACAGAAATTCTCGGTTCAATTGTGGTGGTAAGTCGATGGACTCCCTGTATTTCTGTTACGCTAACAGAAAATCCAAAAACAAATAATAGCGATAATAAAACGATATTTAAAGAGAGTTAAGAGTCTTCCTAACCACTGACTTCTTTCCCATGAGAACTCAGGCCATTCGATCAACAGAAAATGTAGCTGAAAATGCTCTTCACAGAGCTTAGATTTGCAGTTTAACCATGGTCTTCTAAAAATGAAATAATCTGAAATAATCTGAACAGAAAAACCATTAACACAGAAAGGCAGATTTTTCACTCAACAGTATTCCTGAAGATTAAAGAGCCCGGGTAGAATCCGTGCACTTAAAACGTTTACCAATCATCTACAGAATTCGTCCTCCCCAATTATGTCTCGGTTTATTCAACATTTAATGACTCACAGAGACAGTTTTACAATCAACAATCCATTCTATGAGCACATTTACATTATATGAACCCTTTGTTGATAAACATTGGAAGCTCTTTTAAGAAACTCGGGCAAACAAAACTGTCACTCCCCAACAGACCAACCCAACTTTGCCTAAAACACAAACTTGAAAAAAGAGTTACACGGAGAATGCTGTATACCGATTAAAAAACCTTATTTTAAAATAAAAGGATCCTGGGGGTGGCCGGGGGGGGGGGATGGGTATTTTTCTATCACAACCTTTTAATGCACCTCTAAGAGCCTAATGGTTCTATAAAGATGGGGAAACCGGAAAACAAAAGATACCTGGATACAATTGGATGAACCTTGAAGCATGCAGAAGTCCCATTTTTAAAAAATTTAGAAATAACAATAAATTAACAATCGACTAGCCCTGATGATGTTACCTAGTAAGGATAATGAAACGTATGCAAGAAAACCACCAAGCTCAGAGAGCACCAAGGACCCCACAGGCCTCCTCCTCCTCCTTTTCCTCCTCCTCCCCGAAAACCCCACTTCCTTCTAGCACTGATGATGTTACCTAGTTGGGTAATGAAATGCCTACAAGAAAACAAGCAAGCTCAGAGGGCACCAAGGACACCACAGTCTTCCTCCTCCTCCTCTCCACAATCCCCACTCCCTTCTAGCACTGATGATGTTACCTAGTTGGGTTATGAAACACCTGCAAGAAAACTAGCAAGCTCAGAGGGCACCAAGGATCCCTCATAACAATCCATGGCTGTTAAGCGAATCATGCAGTTGTTAAGTAAATCAGGTGGTCCTTAAATGAATCCAACTTCCCCCATTGACTTTGCTTGTGTCACAAATGGTGATCACATAACTCCAGGATGCTGCAGCCCTCATAAATTTATGCCAGTTGTCAAGCATCCAAATTTTGATCACGTGACCATGGAAATGCTGCAATGGTTATAAGTGAGAGGACCAATGGCAATAACATGTAGACTTATATACCACCTTACAGCTCTCTAAGCGGTTTACAGAGTCAGCACATTGCACCCCCAACAATCTGGATCCTCATTTTACCAACCTTGGAAGGATGGAAGGCTGAGTCAACCTTGAGCCGGTCAGGATCAAACTCTTGGCAGTGGGCAGAGTTAGCCTGCAATATTTAATTGAAACCACAGTGCCATCATGGCTCTTACAACCACCACTTATAAGTTATTTTTTTCAGTGCCTTTGTAATTTCGAACGGTTGCTAAATACAGGTAGTCCACAACTTACGACCTCAATTGAGCCCAAAATTTAGATTGCTAAGTGAGAAATTTGTTAAGTGGGCTTTGCCCCATTTTACGACTTTTCTCGCCACATTTCTTAAGTGAGTCACCCCAGTTCTTAAAATTAATAATAATACGGTTGTTAAGGGGATCTGTTTTCCCCATTGACTTTGCTTGTCAGAAGGTTGCAAAGGGGGATCTCTTGACTCCCAGACACTGCAACCGTCATAAATGGGAGCATCCGAATGTAAAGTCACGTGACCGTGGGGATAACTGTAACTGAACGGTCACCAAACGAACTGTTGTAAGTTGTAAAAGGTTACAAGTCAGGGACTTCCTGTGATAGAAAACATAAATGTGGGTTCACATTTCTGGCTGGGAAATTCTGGGAGCTGAAGTCCGCACAGCTTAAACTTGGGGGACAAGGTTGGGAAACAGAGCTTTGAAGTATTGAAGGGTGTCCCCCTGTATTTGCAGAGTCTTTAACAGAGGACACAATTCGCTTCACCCACAAGCTGACAAGGCTGAGAGATGGAAGGGATTAATCCTTCCAAGTTAGAGTGGATTACACGGTTTTAAAAAAAATATAGGAGATTGTGTGTTTTCTGTGTGCAACTGGCTGGCGCGACACACCTGCTCCGTGCAGAACATTTAACAAAATGCCAAACAGCATTTTACGGGGAATATTTTCATAAGCCCCATGGCTTGCCAAATCCATCAAATCAAAAAGGTATAGAAATCCTGTTGCAAAGGGCTTTTCCCCCCCTTTAACTCCTATTTATCCTAAATCCTTTTAATTCTGTCATAACACTCTTGCATTTAACCCGCAAACCCTGCTCCCCAAAGCTGAAAATCCTGATAAACCACACAATTAAAGTAATGAAAACTGTGTCTACTGCCAACAAGGCGCCACACCTCCTCCGCAATCTTGTTTAAATGGGAGAGAGAGAGGGAGGGAGGGAGGGAGGGAGGGGGAGAGGGAGGGAGAGATGGAGAGATGGAGAGAGAGAGAGAGAGAGAGAGAAAGAGAAAGAAAAAGGAAAAGAGGGAGGAAAGATGGAAAGATGGAAGGAAAGAAGGAAGGAAGAAGGAAGGAAGGAAGAAAGGAAGGAAGGAAGGAAGGAAAAGAAGAAAGAAAGAAAGAATAAATAAATAAATAAATAAATAAATAAATAAATAAATAAATAAATAAATTTTGGGCTCCGTTATGGTCGTAAGTCAAGAACCATCTATATGTTTGCAGAAATATGGCAAATATAAGAACCAATAGCTTTTAAAGTAGGGCTGTCCAACCTCGTCCACTTTTAACACTTGTGGACTTCAAAGTGCTGGCTGGAGAATTCTGGGATTTGAAGTCCAGAAGTCTTAAAGTGGGCAAAGTTGGACATCCCTGTTCTAAAGGTAATACAGGTAGTCCTTGGCTTACAAGTTCTTTTAGTGATCGTTCAAAGTTACAATGGCATTGAAAAAAGTGACGTGACCCTTTTTCACACTCACAACCGTTGCGGCATCCCCGAAGTCATGTGATCAAAAATTCAGGCACTTGGCAATTGGTTCATATTTATGACAGTTGCTGTGCAATTCACTTAACAAATATCTTGCTTAACAACAGAAATTTGGGGCTCAATTGTGGTCGTTTGTCGAAGGCTACCTGTAACTCATGTCCTGTTAGAGCAGAGAAAATAGCTTAGTAAAGTTGAGTACCTCCAGTTAATAAGATCAGGCAGTAAGTGATGGAAAAAAATATTTATTTACTATAGATTTAGGAAGACTCTAGGTCATAGGTGTCAAACTCAAGGGCTTAGATTTCCAGGCCTCCCTGGAAATAACAAAAGACCGGTCCGCAGTGCCTCTGCCAGTGAAAACAGAGCTTGGGAAGGCCATGCAGAGCCCTCCCGAGCTCCGTTTTCGCTACAAGAGCCTCTGCCACATGCAGCCCTCCCGAGCTGCTTTTTCGCTAGCAGAGGGCTGCAGGAGAATCCTCCCAGCCCCGCCCAGGCCACCATGGGTGCCCCCAACATGAGTGACGTCAAGCTGGCCATGCCTCCCACTCCCCCCCCCGCCCCTCGAGGTCAAACACAACCCAGTTGTGGCCCTCAATGAAATCGACACCCTTGGTCTAGGATAGCATTGCCGACTCTTTTCGGCACCGAGTGCAGAAACGGGAGCGCACATGTGCGGGGAGCACTGGAAACTGGAAGAGCAGCTCCCCAGCGTGCACGTGCTGGGAAACTGAGCTTCTGCTTTCCTGTGTGCATAGGTCACTTGGTCTTCTGGTTTCTGGCGTGCATGTGTGCATGAAGACCAGCTGGCGGGTGTGCACACGAGCACTGGAAACTGGAAGCTCAACTTCCCGGCGCACACATGCGTGCCAGGGAGCTGCTCTTCCAGTTTACATGTGCGTCAGGGAGCTGCTATTTCCGGGCGCAAGAAGACCAGCCGTGCACGTCATTGCCCAGAAGAGCAATGGGCGACGATTGGTTGCCCAGAGAGATGGCTCTGCGTGCCACTTCTGGCATGCGTGGCATAGGTTCACAATAGCAATAGCAGTTAGACTTATATACTGCTTCATAGGGCTTTCAGCCCTCTCTAAGCGGTTTACAGAGTCAGCATATCGCCCCCACAGTCTGGGTCCTCATTTCACCCACCTCGGAAGGATGGAAGGCTGAGTCAACCTTGAGCTGGTGAGATTAGAACCGCTGAACTGCAGATAACAGTCAGCTGAAGTGGCCTGCACTACTGCACCCTAACCACCTCGCCATCACGGGTCTAAGACTAGATCAAGACTTTGAGGCCATCAAACCTAAGAGTTTGACAGAAGAGGAGTAGCAAGACAAGAGGGGACAGGTCCCGTCCCCCCCATAGAAATCTGAATGGCCATCAGTAACTTTCTAGTTTGCTTTCAAGGAGCAGCCTATAATAATCCCTTATGTAAATATGAAGAAAAACAGGCAGGCAAGTTTCTGAATTATCTTTCGCCAGCTTCTGCTGGATTCCCCCCACCCCCCACCCTCCTGTGGGGCAGTAAGCAGGATATAATTGTAATTTGTACTTCTGGTACACATTGCAACAGCACATCTGTCTATGTTCTATTCTTCTTTCTCTAATTGGGAGCTTTTGTGAGATTACCTCGCAGGGAGAAGGGGAAAAAAGATCCCTCTGTTTTAGAAGACAAATAAGGGAAGCTGCTTCACAACAAGTCGGATTTTCATCCGTCCAAGTCAATGCTGCCCCACGCGGAGCAGCTAGAAGCAGCCTTCTAGGCTTCAGATTGGATCTTAGCCCCCGCTGGGAGAGGGCAGGGATTAAATCAGGCCTCCTGCTTGCACAGGAAAAATCCTTCTACTGAGTGACAGCCTTTCACTCCATTTGGGAAACATAATGAGCATTCTGCCAACAGAACCAATGGAGTCATCTATTCTCTCTAGCTCTCTACCATCTATCTCTCTATCTATCACCTGTCTGTTTGTCTGTCTGTCTGTCTATCTACATTCTCTCTCCATCCATCGGTTGACTCAGCCTTCCATCTTTCCAAGGTCAGTAAAATGATCCAGATTGTCGGGGAAAATATGCTGACTCTGTAAACTACTTAGAGAGAACTGTAAAAGCACTGTGAAGCGGTATATAAGTCTAAGTACTATTGCTATATCTATCTATCTATCTATCTATCTATCTATCTATCTATCTATCTATCTATCTATCTATCATCTATCTGCCTGCCTGCCTGCCTGCCTGCCTACCTATTTATCTATCTATCTTATTTAAGAACCATCCCTCTCCCGATAGGGCAGGGGTGCCAAATTCAAGGCCCAGGGGCCAGATCCGGCCCACAGGGTGCTTAGATCTGGCCCACGTGGCTGCCCTGGAAACAGCAAAGAACCGGCTCGCGGGGCCTCTGCCAGCAAAAACAGAGCTCAGGAGAGCTGCTGACAAGAGGGTTGCAGGAGGCCATCGCAGTCGAAAACGGAGCTCGGGAGCCCACTTTCGTGGGCAAAGCACTCGGGCCAACACAGGCGTCCCCAACCTGAGTCACTTTGAGCTGGCCACGGCCACCCTAGGCACGCCCACCCCAACCACGGCCACTCTGACCCACCAAGGCCAAACACAACTCTGATGCAGCCCTCAATGAAATCAAGTCTGACACCCCTGCTGTAGGAGGCAGTATGTAAAATTTAAAAGAGGTAAGGAATGTTAAAAGCTGATTTGAAGGCAAGGGGAAGGACTGTTTCAGGGAGCTAACCAACCGCAGAGTTTGGTGCTTCGGTGCATATCCCAAACAAGGCCACAGAGCCATGTTTTCATACCTTTACAGAAGGCCAATAGAGTGGGGGACTGCCTCACCGCTGGGGGAGGGAAGAATGTTCCACAGGCAACGATGGGCAAGAGCAGAGAAAGTTGTCTTCCTACACCACTCCAGTCGGGGTGTGTAACATGCCTTCCCTCCTAACCGGGTGGGATGGATCGATGTAACGGGATGACGGTGGCTCCACAGGTATCCTGGCCCTGTGTCACGTAGGGAAGTGGATAATGTGGGCATATACTGTACATGGGTAGGACTCAGCCATGGTTGGTCAGATGACCTCGTTTCTGCATTGCTTTCTTTTGTTTTTCTCCACAAACATTCTTAGAACTTCCTGTTCTGACCCAGGCTGCCTTAAAAAGCAAGAGGTAGAGTCTTGGTTCCGGCAAAACCCCTTTTATTGACACGACTGTGGATTCCTTTCATTCACAGTCTGCAAGGCTTGGCAAACAGACTTTCTGAGGAATGTTTATCCACACGCACCTTATCTCGCTTGGAGAGCTGCCAGATAAGTAGTTTCCAAATGCAGGGCAAGGCAAAACTTGGCACAGAGTCTCTTATAGTCACAAACAGAACTTTCCACTCTTGAAACGACCGAATGGCTGAATTGTTTCCTGCAAAAGTCCACTCCCCATTCGCTCCTCTTCTGTTTCCTGTGGGAGGGGCCAATCACCTCCAAGGTGTGGCTTTACTCCCACGTGGACCCTCCTTTCGTTGTTATTCTCGTCTTCTGGCAGCTCTGCGCATGCACACACTGGGAACAGGCTCCAGCTGCTCCTCTGCCTCGCTGCTGCCTAGCTCCCTCTCTGCCTCCGATGCAGAGCCCTCGTCCGAGCCTTCCACAATTCCTAGGACTGGCCCATGTTCCTCCCCAGCCTCCTCACTGTCCGACTCTGTGGCCAGCTCTGCCACAATACTTCCAGGGATGAGAAAAAATATTTCTCAATTTCTGGTAATTCTTGTGACTGAACAATCTAAGCTAGCAAGAAAGGCCTGGCTCTAAAAAAAATAGCATCCTGAATTAGCTTGATTTCTTTCTACTTAATGGGTGAAATGTCATCCAGAAAAAAAAAAAGCTCACCAACTGTGGTTAAAACTGATCTGAAATCCAGAGAAGCTAATCAAATCTTAATACAAAGTTTTATATGATTCAGTTCATAAACAGATAAAAGAACCTAAACCAGTGCATAACAAGATCATTGTCAGGCCTCCAGTCATATTCCTTTTAGGATCTTTGGCCTGCCACACTCTCTCTTATTTTATTATGCTGTTTCATTACTGGGGAATTGGGAGGGGGAATAGTAAGGAGTAGAATGTGGTTGTCCAAATAAAACATTCCTTTTTAGAAGCCCAAGGTCATCCTTTGTCTCCGCACCTGACCGGAACTAGAAGGGTGGAAATGCCAGTGTGACAGTGGAAGATTGGACCATGTGATGGGCTTGTGGGTGTGGGGCAAGAGGATGAACTTTCAACTGGGTGGGAAACCCAGGAAGCTTTCAGATTCGGGTTTTCCACAGATGTACCAACGTGTCTCTCTTAATAAATTGGAACTTTGAGGAATGCTCTGCCTTGAACTCTGATTTAATTCTGGATGATATTTGGAACGCTGACAATCAAACAGATAAAGGATAAATTAAGGAAGTGCAGAAATGTTAGTCATATTGGAGATGGGGAAGTAATAATACACTGAATAAATACATTGCACCCCTTTTTTCCAACTATATAAGGCTAGTTGGCTACTTTGCAAATTGCATCACTCCCTAGACAACATAAACTTTAGTATTTTCAGATTAAGGTTCTTATAATGTAGCTAGTCCTCGTTTTATAACCATTTTTAGCGACCACTCCAAGTTGCAACAGCATTGAAAAAGCAAAATGACCATTGATACTTAATGACCGCTGCAGCATCCCCATGGTCACGTGACCAAAATCCAGCTGTTTGGCAACTGGCAGGTATTTATGACGGTTGCAATGTCTCAGGGTCATGTGATCACTTTTTTGTGACCTTCAGCCACTTGGCAACTGGCTCATATTTATGGCGGTTGCAGTGTCCTTGGTGACCAGTCCTGACAGGCAAAGTCCAAGGGGGAACCAGATTCACTTAACAACCATGTTCCTAATTAATAACGGCAGTGATTCACTTAGCAACTGTGGCAAGAAAGATCGCAAACTCACTTAACCACTCGCTTAGCAACACAAACGTCGGGCTCACGTCGAGGGCTACCTGTACATAATAAAAGAAAGCACTGGTTTTCAACCACCACATACACCACACAGGAGCCAGAGTTGATCTTCACATCAACACTGGCTCCTCTAAGAGAGAAAATTGAATGCAGCTGAAATGCAACGGACAATGTCCATGTCTTCCTGCACTAAATTACACTTTGTGTGACGCATTGCTTGCCTTTGTGCTAAATCTATTACCAAACAAAACTAAATGGCTTCCTTCCAAATCCACTGGAGAAACAAGCCCCCCCCCTGCTTTTTGCTGGCATAAGGGGCTGTTGTATCCCTTTTTAAGCAGAGAACCACTTCTGCCCAAGTCCATAAATTTTTCAGCCTTAACAAAAAGTTTCCATATTCAGTCCTAAAGTCGGTAAGCAGAAAAGGAAAACATTCTGATGGGTACAGCCGATTATATATTTAGCAATAAATTAAAAAACGTTCAACCGTAAAGAAGGCCAGTGCTGAACGTGGATTTCATTAGGACTTTCACCCGCTTTCATATATAGCTGAAAACGGTTTGAATCATGAAAATTAGGCCCTATAATTTCTTTTGAAGGCCTGCACAGGACAGCTTTCATTTTAACCCAATCTAACCAGAAATCCATCACTTAAATGGTAGCGTTTAATAAGCCAAGATCCGCCTAGCTCCCTCTCAGGCTGCTAAAAGCTACTGACACTGGGTCACCTACCAAGCGGAGTTTGTGTAATACATCTGCTGAAGAATTACTTTTGTATTAAGAGGATGGAAAACCACACAGCCACCCAAGATGCTTGACCGCATGCAGGCGTTTCGAACATCTGCCTTCCTTTACAGATCAACCTAAATAATTATTATTCCTTTATTTAACACAGAAACATGCTAAGTCAGCCCTTCAGGCCGCTGCCTTCTTTTTTTTTTTTTTTTTAAAGGCACTCGCAGAGCAATGCAAAATTCTGCATAACCCGGAATTAAATTCAGAATCGCAAGCGAGGTTTCCATCCACACCCGCTGTTTGGAAGGGCTACTACCCGGAGGGTCTCTGTTAGCCAAGTTCAGACAAACTCTGCAACGCCTCGCTTGCTGGAGAGCGCATTTTGCCATTCAGCTGAAGAGGCAGGACATCAGGGTAGCAAAAGCTGTACTTTCTCTAACTCAGTAAATAAGTTCCGTAGAAGCTTTCATTCACCAAGACTATGCTGAGTGGCGCGCATCAATTCCTAGAAACCTGTTCTGACCCCCACCTTGTCCGTTCAAAAACGAAAGCCAAACAGAATGTTCAAAGGAATGTTTTTGTCAGTCCTGGCTCTTGCTGGCTGAGAGCCCAAAATAAACACAGATAAATGCTCTGGCAAAAGTCCTCACTCATAAACTGCTACAAAACAGGATTATATAAATCAAGTCACTTATCCAAGTGCTTTTCTCTATGGTTGCACACGAACGGAGAATGTTGACTAGAACAGAAACGGAACGTTGACTTCTGCAACCAGGGCGTGGCACCACCAGTCACTTTTATCAGCAGGAGGAGATCCTAATGAGCAACAGCTACAGGAGGAGATCCTAATGAGCAACAGCTGCTCGTTATCATCTCCTGTGAGTCCTCAATTGTTCCTTACGTCGGTCAGCCCTTCTCCTGCGTGCATCCCGAAACAACTCACAAGAGGTTTCTGTGTCAGCCTCTCTCTCTGATCCAAGGCTCAGTCATTACCTGGGGACCAACTAGTCTCTCTGAGCCCGGCTCGGAGTCAGAACCCTGTCCAGGGCCCTCCGCCTCCTCCAAGCCTGACTCATAGGGCCCCTCACTGTCAGAGTCTGATAGCAGCTTCAAAGGCTCCTGCCGAGCCACAACAGAAACCCATCTTCATGAGGCATAACATTGATCTCTCTCCCCCCTCTCCCTCCCTCCCTCCCTCTCTCTCTCTCTCTCCCACACACCCACACATACTAAGCACTGCAAACTCTAGGACTAAACAATGATTATGCTCTCAACACTACACGTAGTCCTCGCCCATAATTGAGCCCAACATTTCTGTTGTTGTTCAGTGAGACATTGGTTAAGTGAGCTTTGCCACATTTTACGACCTTTCCTGCCACAGCTGTTAAGGGAATCCCTGCAGTTGATAAGTTAGTAACAGCGCTGTGGAGTGAATCTGGCTGTCCCCACTGGCTTTAATCGTCAGAAGTTCACAAAAGGGGATCGTGTGATCTTGGGACACAGCCATGGTCATAAGCATGAACCGGTTGCCAAGCATCTGAATTTTGATCCTGGGGCTGCTACAAAGGTCATAACTGTGGGGAAGCAGTCGTAAATCACTTCTTTCAGTGCTGTTGTAACATTGAACGGTCACTAAATGAATTGTTGTAAGTGGAGGGTTACCTGTATATTCTTCCAAATAATCCAAGGGACTTTTAAAAGACAAGGCTGAGTTAATCTTTTCATGGTGCCTATAACCCTCCATCCTTGTATCCTGTTTTGGCATGGCACTTTTTACGATATAATTGGAAACACTGGCCTAGGCTCAGCCGCCCGGAGTCCTTCGGGAGTGGGCGGCATACAAAACTAATAAACAACAGCATACAAACTAATAAACAAATTGGAGTCCATCCTGACCTTATAGAACTTGCCTGGTGATCAAATTATACCATATTATGGTGTGATATTTGACCACGTACTTCTGCATTCTAACCAGGATACTGCTTCCTTCCAACGTGCTCTACATGGGGCTGCCCTTGAAGAGTATTCGGCGACTTCAGCTTGTCCAGAATGCAGCCGCGCGAGCGATCGTGGGTGCGCCTCGATTCACCCACGTAACACCTATCCTCCGCGAGCTGCACTGGCTGCCTGTTGGTCTCCAGATTCGCTTCAAGGTGCTAGTTGTCACCTACAAAGCCCTTCATGGTATTGGATCTGGGTACTTGAGAGACCGCCTACTGCCAATTACCTCCACTAGACCAATAAGATCCCACAGACTAGGCCTCCTCCGAATTCCATCAGCCGCCCAGTGTCCACTGGTGACTACCCGGAGGAGGGCCTTCTCTGTGGCTGCTCCGACCCTGTGGAACGAACTCCCCGTGGAGATTCGTACCCTCACCACCCTCCAGGCCTTCCGCATAGCCCTTAAGACCTGGCTGTTCCGACAGGCCTGGGGCTAAAGACTTACAGCCCCACCCAGAATGGTATGATTGTTGTGTTTTTTAACTGTGTATGGTCTTTATATTTTGTAATTTTGTTTGTTTTCCCCTCCCTTGAATTGTGAGCCGCCCTGAGTCCCTTTCAGGGAAAAGGGCGGCATACAAATAAAGTAAATTCAAATTCAAATTCAAATTCCTTGCTTGTTTATATAATGTATTGTTGGTTGAAATGTTGTTTGTTTGGAGCGAGACTGATGGTGGAGGAAAAACCAACCACTTCCATACTACAAAAGAGGGTACAGGTACAACCAACAGCAGCTCCCACCATCTTTCCCCCACTCTTCCAACTTCGTTCAGATAAATACCCTGTTCACCAAGATTCTACAAGTGAATTGGGAAGAAAGAGGCATAAATGGTAATGCATTTTATTTTGTTCAGAAGATTAAGTTTCCCTATGAAATTGGGAAGAAGAGCCTTGCTCTCAAACTAATTTAGCAATTGCATGAACAATCCAGTTCCTTCTCGGAGGGAGAAAGAAAGAAAGAAAGAAAGAAAGAAAGAGAGGGAGGGAGGGAGGGAGGGAGGGAGGGAGGGAGGGAGGGAGGGAAGGAAGGAAAGAAAGAAAGAAAGAAAGAAAGAAAGAGGGAAGGAAGGAAGGAAGGAAGGAAGGAAGGAAGGAAGGAAGGAAGGAAGGAAGGAAGGAAGGAAAAGAAAGATGGATATACAAGATTCTGTACTTACAGATCTGTGGGGATGGCAGAACCCGGGCTGCTCGGACAGGACCGTGTCGGATAGAGTAAAGTTCTTGAGCTTCTCCACTAATCTGCTCAACAAAGAGATACAGGCCTTAGATAAGACAATGCTTTTACTCCCGTTTGTGAAAAGGGCATTTTAATTATTTGCAGGCTTTTAAAACCACTTATTCAGAATGAACAGAAATTCTTGCATCAACAATGAACAGATCTGTACAAAGAAAAGAAAATGTTTCTAATGTATTGGTCTGATCCAAAGCTCTTTTAGCTACTACTGTAGGAAGATGGAGGTCCAAAACCTTTGTTTCAGCATCCAGACATTATTTAGAAGGATCAATCAATCAGAAAATAATTGGAAGGGAGCTTGGAGGTCTTCTAGTCCAACTCCCTGCTCAAGCAGGAGACCCTAAACCATTTTAGATAGACGGCTGTCCAGCCTTTTCTTAAAACCTTCCAGGGATGAAGCTCCCACAACCTCTGAAGGCAAACTGTGCCACTACATAATTGTTCTCACTGTTAGGAATTTTCTCCTTAATTCTAGGTTGCTTCTCTCCTTGATTAGTTTCCATCCGGTTGTTTATTGTCCTTCCTTCTGATACTTTGGTAAATAAGTTGACCCCCTTCTTCTTTGTAGCAGCCCCTCTAACACTGGAAGACTGCTATGATGTCCCACCCTAGTCCTTCTTTTCTCTAGACTAGCCAAACCCAAATCCTGTAACCCTTCTTCAGATGGTTTAGTCTAATACTTAGACTAATACTCTTAGTTTTCTCCTCTTTGACATGGCTAAACACATGGCACAAAAGTTGAAACTCCATGTAAAATGTCTTTGGAGGGGAAAAGGAAGATATAAAAAGTAATATAGTAAATTCTTTTTAAAACGACCTGCTTGTGGACATTCCAAAATCTTTTCGGTGACTTTGGGGTACAGGATATTGGATACGAAGGGCCTTGGGAGTGATCGAGTACATTTTTTTAATTTACCCACGTGAGAGAATTCTGATTTTAGCCTATGTTGAATTGTGATTCAATGAAATGAATCTCTTCTCCTGCTTAGAAGGGGCTTCTAGTAAACATGAAGTGCAATTCAGGTTCATAAAAGTGGGGCAGATCAATTTTTTTCCAACATTAAACAGTGATCGGCTCTGCTACTTTCATCCTTGATTAAACCCCCTTCATTCCTCATAAAGTGAGTAACAAATTTTTGAGAGGGGTAGTCCTCGACTTATGACCATGGTTGGGACCAGAGTTTCCACTGCAAAGCAAGGCGGGTTGTAAAGTGAGTTGTGCTCAATTTTTTCGATCTTTTTTTTTTTTGCCACCGTTTGTTAAGTAAAACCAGTTTCCTCCATTGACTTTGCTTGCCAGAAGCTGGCTGGGAAAGTTTGCCCATGGCAGTCCACAGGACACTTGTAAACAGGGGTGGATATAATAAGCTCTTTGCTAAGCACCCAAATATTGATCACATGGGCGTGAGGATGCTGTGACAGTCGTAATAGCAGTTAGACTTATATACCGCTTCATAGGGCTTTCAGCCCTCTCTAAGCGGTTTACAGAGTCAGCATATTGCCCCCAACAACAATCCGGGTCCTCATTTTACCCACCTCGGAAGGATGGAAGGCTGAGTCAACCCTGAGCCGGTGAGATTTGAACAGCTGAACTGTAGAACTGCAGTCAGTGAAGTAGCCTGCAGTGCTGCATTTAACCACTGCGCCACCTCACCTCTAAATAGGAGGACCAGTCATAAGTCACTTCTTGAGTGCTGTTGCAACTTCAAAACGGTCACTAAAAGAATGGTTGTAAGATGAGGATTACCTTAAAGTAATTCAGAAGCAGCACAGCTAAAGGTCTGCGGAGATTCTCAGTCATCCAGGTCATGGTTGTCTCAAAGGTGCTTTTTCAAAAGGAAACAAGGCTTTCTTGTTCTTCTTTGAAGACCTTTCGCTTCTCATCCAAGAAGCTTCTTCAGCTCAGCTCAGCTAAGCTGGAGAAGCTTCTTGGATGTGAAGTGAAACCTCTTCAAAGAAAAACAAGAAAGCCCAGTTCACTCTTGAAAAAAGTGTTCTGACCTAGGCTTCCCGAGAAAGCATAAATCGCAATCTTACTCCCAAAAACCCTCTTTTGCCGCAGTCTTTCAGGGGAATGTTGATAAACACCCACCTTATCTCCCTTGGAAGGCTGCCAGAGACCTAATTGCCAAATGCAGAGCAAGTTCCAACGTAGCACAGAGCCAAACAGAACTTTTCAAAGCTTGAACTGACCAGATGAACTAATTGCTTCCTGCAAAAGCTCACCTCCCCTTCGCTCCTCTTTTATGTCCTATAGGAGGGGCCAATCATCTCCAAGCCTTACTCCCAAGTCAACCCTGTTTGCTGAATTGTTCTTGCCTTCTGGCAGCTCTGCGCACGTGCACACTGGGAACAGGCTCCCGTTGTTCTTCTGCCTTGCTGATGTCAGACTCCATCCTCTCTGCCTCCGACACAGAGCCCTCGTCCAAGCCTTCCCCAGCCTCCAGGACTGGCCCAGGTTCCTCCCCAACCTCCTCACTGTCCGAATCTGCTGCCAGCTCTGCTGGCCATTGGCAGGCCACAATAAAAAGCACCTTTGGGATAATTCAGAAGCACATTCATGTCCTTACACTCTCATTACCTAGTCTAGAGTTCATGCAAATAATCATGTAACTCTAACTTTTAGTTATTATTTTATTTAAAGCTGCGTAATGATAGAAGCGTAATCCAATAGTGGTGTTTTAGATGCTCTTAATACATCCAGGCTACATTGCCAAATCAACTCAAAGGTGCTTTTTAAAAGGCAACTGGGCTTTCTTTGTTTTTTTTTCCTTGAAAATGTTTCACTCCTTATCCACGAAGCTTCTTCAGTTCTCTGCTTCTTCAGAACGGAAGAAACTTCTTAGATGAGAAGTGAAAAGTCTTCAAGGAAAAAAAAAACAAAGAAAGTCCAGCTGCTTTCTGAAAAATCACCTTTGGGATAAACATGACATGGATGATCTAGTGAAGTTTTAGTTTAATATATTATCATTCTGCAATCTTTAGCAATCCAAATTTCTCCTCCCAATGCCTTGAAAAATTGATCGGAAATAAACTGATCTGGAATAAATCATATATAACTGCCAAAAAAAAGATATACTCGCCAGTTTTATGATCAAAACTACTTGTAATCATTCGTCCTTTATTTTATGGACTGATTGTGTATGATTTTATTAATTGGACTGAGCTGTATGTTATAAGTTTTATTGTGTTTGCAAGCCACTTAACTTGCCCAATAAACCATCATAAAAGTAACATAAATAAATGTTTCTGCAGAATCCTAAAGTAGGAATGTCTTGTAAGGATCTTGATATAAGCCATGAGGGTCAAAATTATACTTCTGTTAAAACATCTTCCAAATGTTTAAAGCAGGAAATATAACAGCTGTACTAAAATATAAGCAAAATCCATTCATTATTTGAACATTGCTTTATACTGTCTTTTGTTATTTTATCTGTAATTCCATAATGAAGCAAAATCCAAATATATTATGAACGATAAAGAAAGAAATAAAAAATACTAACACACCAATGAGACAACTACAGATTGGATAAAGAAAATCTAACAATATTCTTTCAATTAAAAATTCTTAATATCATATCAAACTGCTAGAAAATGTTAAAATCATTAAGAGAGGAATATTTCTAATTTAGTATATTAATATATCCTTGAAGCAGTCATTTTTACTACATTTGAATTTTCCTCATAAACACAATGGAATTTTTGAAAGATCTGTTTACATCAATTTTCATCTCAGATTTTGTACAAAAAAATGATGCCTTTAGACCCACAAAGGAGGAATGTTTCTTGAATAACTATTTCCAAACTTTCAAACAAACAGAACTCATAGAAAATCATGGGATTTATCCAATGAATTAAATAACATAATAAATTATAATATGTGTGAGTTTTGATAAATGGGTGTCATTATTTACAATTGAATAGAACTCTGGAATTCAGCATAAATGTGTACAAAGTAAAACAACAGGCCACTAAAAATTATATTACAATTTCCAAAAAGAAAAAACCCCAATGCTGAACATATGAACATGGAGAGCTAACAGGAACTTGTCAAAGAATCAGACCTTGTGAAGGAATGGCGGAAGGAAGGAAGGAAGGAAGGAAGGAAGGAAGGAATGGATTAGAGATTAACAGAGTTAAAAGGGACCTTGGAGGTTATCTAGTCCAACCTCCCTGTCCAAGCAGGAGACCCTGCACCATTTTTGACAGATGGCTGTCCAGTCTCTTCTCAAAAGCCTCCAGTGATGAAGTTCCCACAACTTCCGAAGGCAACTTGGAAGGGAGGGAAGGAGTAGAAGGAAGGAAGGAGGAGGAAGGGAAGAAGTAGAAGGAAGGAAGGAAGGAAGGAAGGAGGGAGGGAGGGAGGGAGGGAAAGAAAGAAGGTAGGTAGGAAGGAAGGAGGAGGAAGGGAAAGGAAAGAAGGGAGGGGAAGGGAAGAAGTAGAAGGAAAGAAGGAAGGAAGGAAGGAAGGAAGGAAGGAAGGAAGGAAGGAAGGAAGGAAGGATGTGTTCAAAGGGATTGAACTGTCAGGCACAAAGAATCAGGCCCACACATTAAGTTCCAATGAAACTGATTTATTGCTCATGGCTACACACAAGAATCTACTAACAGTCAACACTAAATTGGTGCTAGATAAAAGTCAAGGGAATTCAAGGAGGATTGGATTTAGATCCCTTGTGGGAAGGTAACGATTCTAGGCCGACTCCTCTCTTATCTCCACCCCAGGCTCTCTGCCTGTCCTTCTCCTGCATCTGGCATTGTTTGAAATGCTGTCCCAGTCCTCCAAAAACAGTTCCTGACTGCAAGAGGTGCCTCTCGGGAGCTTCGGGTTGCCCGTTAGGGGTGACTGAGAGATTATTTACTGTCGAAAGTGTATTAAGCCACCCACTTTCCAAGGAAAGATAATACTAGTTTGTCAGTGAGGAGGGCCTGGGTGCTTTTCCCTCTAAGTCAACTGTGTACTCAAGCCTCTCCTGGAAGCCTATAAAGGGAGTCAAAGAAAAACAAAAACATTCTGCCGTGGTGACAGGAACCCTGCAGTTATGATCTGCCAGGTTTATGGAATGTTGCTTTAACAGAAGCTATTAAACCTCGCTCCATAAAGGATCAGGACAAACACCGGCTCTCCACCGGTGAGTTCATGCTCTTCATTGTCTAAACGACTGAGGCTCAGGGTATAGAAAATAAATAAGATGAGCGTCTACTTTTCATCCAGGGAAGCAAATATGATTTCACTGACATAATTGACGGTTGGGGAGGAGGAGGGGGGGGGAGGATGGATCTCATGACTAGAACAGAGCAAATGAAAGCTGTCATTCAGAAACATAAGCAACTGGAAGGGGTGAAGGTTTGCAGCGTAGGGAGACTCTCTGAACGTTTTGAAGGCTGTGCAAAGAACCTTGAGCTTAAAATAAATGGAAAGGACAAACAGCAACAGTACAGGTAACTCCTCCACTTGCGACGGTTCGTTTAGTGACCGTTCAAAGTTACAACAGCACTGAAAAAAAGTGACTTACGACCACGGTTGTTAAGTGGCAGCATCCCAGTCCTGCAAAACAGTTCCACATTTTTCTAGTTAACCAAGAGGTGGGCTGTGGGTCTACTTTGTCGAACGCCTTGCTGAAGTCTGAGTATACGACGCCCACAGCATTTCGCTCGTCTACTAATTTAGTTGCTTTGTCAAAGAATGAAATGAGATCGGTTTGGCAACGATCTGTTTTTAACAAACCTGTGCTGGCTACCAGTTATAACTGTATTTGTTTCTAGATGTTCACAGATCTGGTTTTATTAAAATTATTTTTTCCAGTATCTTCCCAAGTATTAATGTTAGGCTGTAGTTTCCAGGGTCTGTTTTCCACTCTTATGACAGTTGCAGCACCCCGGAGGTCACCCAATCCCCTGTGGCGAGCTTCTGATAAGCAACGTCAACGGGAAAGTCAGTTCACTTAACAACCGGGTGACTAACATAACTGCAATGATTCACTTAACAACCATGGCAAGAAAACTCTCTGTCCTCGGGGATCAGGAGGGGCTTTCCTTGCTCATCCCCTGAGCTCCAACGCTCCTCATCTCCACTGCCTGCCCTCTCTCGGTCATCTTGCCCCTGTTCGTCTCTGTTGGCAAGCCGTCCCAAGTCTGAGGGACCTGGGGCTGCCTGGTCCTATTCCTCCCTGCGTTCCTCCAAAGCCAACATGGCTACCCCCTCGATCTCCATCGGCCTCCGCTCATCCTCCTCTACCAACTCAGGCTCTGACGGGGTCATGACAAAAAGTTGTAAAATGGGCCACGATTAACTTAAGTAAATAAGGTTCTACATTTAGGCAAGAAAAACTAAATGCACAGGTACAGTATAGGTGGTACCTTGCCCAATAGTAGTAACTGTGAGGGGGATCTTGGAGTCCTAGTGGACAACCATTTCAATAGGAGCCAGCTGTGTGCAACAGCTGCCAAAAAAGCCAACACAGTTCTAGGCTGCATAGACAGAGGGAGAGAATCAAGATCACGCGAAGGGTTAATACCACTTTATAAGGCCTTAGTAAGGCCACACTTGGAATACGGCATCCAGTTTTGGTCGCCACGATGTAGAAAAGATGTGGAGACTCTGGAAAGAGTGCAGAGAAGAGCAACAAAGAGGATTAGGGGACTGGAGAGTAAAACCTATGAAGAACGGTTTTAGGAACTGGGTAGGTCTAGTTTAATGAAAAGAAGGACTAAGGGAGACATGATAGCCGTCTTCCAATATCTCAGGGGTTGCCACAAAAAAGAGGGAGTCAAGCTATTCTCCAAGGCACCTGAGGGCAGGACAAGAAGCAATGGGTGGAAACTAATCAAGGAGAGAAGCAACTTAGAACTGAGGAGGAATTTCCTGACAGTTAGAACAATGAATCAGTGGAACAGAAGTTGCCTCCAAAAGTTGTGAATGCTCCAACACTGGAAGTCTTTAAGAAGAGGTTGGATAGCCATTTGTCTGAAGTGGTGTAGAGTTTCCTGCCTAGGCTGGGAGTTGGACTAGAAGACGTCCAAGGTCCCTTCCAACTCTGCTATTGTATTGTGTTGTATTGTATTGTAACTTAATAACAGCCTTGCTTAGCAACAGAAATTCTGCTACCAATTGTGGTTGTAAGTCAAGGAGTGCCAGGACAGCTCTGAAGAATGATGGGGGCCTTTAAGTCACTCGACAAGTGTTGGAAGACCAAGTGGAGCCCTTCTGGGAAATTCCTGAGATGTGTTGCTAACCACTTTGGCTCTTGGCAGAATCTGATCAACCACCCTTGAATGGATATAAACCAATACAGATAACGTGGGTTGAAAAGGTGACCTTCAGGGTGCATTTCATGTGTGCTCCAAACAGGAAGGAGGAAAAGCAAATTGATGCCACACCACCAAGCCTAACAACTTTTGATCTCTCTCCAAAGGAGCGAACTGTTTTGTGGGAACTTGGGGTGAAGGGGAAGAAAGCAACGGAAGTTTAGGAAGTTAAAAGAAGCAAAGGAAGAAAACACCTGTGGAAAACCTGTTCAAGGATCCTAGTTTGGACTAAACCCACCTAGGTAGCCCTTGTTCCTAGGTGAAAAACCAGGGTCCAAATTTTCTCCTTCCAAAAAGCCACTTTGTGAGATGGGCTTTCAAAGTTACAACAGCATTGATAAAAGCAACTTAGGCGCCTACGGCATTCCCACGGTCACAGGTTCAAGATTCAGACGCTTGGCAAGTGACTCGTATTTACGACGGTTGCGGTGTCCGCGGTTGTGGGATTACCGTTTGCGACTTTCTGACGAGGAAGTCAATGGGGGGAACTAGGTTCGCTTCACAGCCATGTTGCTAACTGAGCAATTGCAAAGTTTCACTTAATGACAAGAAAGGCTGTAAAATGAGGCAGAATTCCCTTAACGACTCTCTTGCTTAGCGAGGGAAATTTTGTCCTCGTTTATGGTTGTATCTTAAAAGGATTAACGGAGAATCAAGACTGCTGGCTAGGCATCTTTTGCGAGGCGTGAACCGCTAGAGGTCAGCGTCTTCAGAAGCATAAGAGCCGTACACCTGTAGCCCAGCCCCACCCGCAGCGCGAGAACCCCGTCCCGAATGCGCAAGAGGGGGGGGAGTGGAAACATACAAAACTGAAAAGGTGCCTTTTGTCTCCTTGACATCTGGAACCAGATTTTTTTTTAGGACGGCAGAGAAAAAGACTTCAAGGATAAATCCGAATCCTTGTCTTAATTCCCGATGACAGGCTTTGTTGTCTGGGAGCGCACCAGTGTGAATCCCTCACAAACAAAAACAAAAGGAATACTATTTCTCTTACTGTGCAAACAAATATTTTCCAACCATGGAAAATAGCTTTCATATGGGGAGGGATTGTGGGGGGGGGGGGGGAGCTGCGCGGAGAAATGGAAAGGATTAACCAAAAAGAAAAAAAAGAAAAGAAAAACTTTGCAGCCAATCATGAGAGCAATAACAAAATCAAAAGTGGGGCATCATCAAGAGCAGTAAATTGCCAGTTGTTTGATATTTCTACCGCAACTGGGTGGGATGCTGGCAGAGCTGATGTGTGAGGCACATGTCCTCCTTCTGAAAAGTGACAGGGATGTCAAGTTATTAATAAAAAGAGCAGGCCTGCCGTTTAAGACTTCAGATAGATCACCAAAGCTCAGCTCCTGCACGCGAGGAAACCGCATTGTGACTAAATGCAACGGGGAAAACGTGTTTCTCGGGAGAGCCACATTTGCTGGAGGGTCCAAGTCAAACCCCAGGCATGATGATCTATTCTCATCTCGGGGGGGGGGGGAGTGGGGAGTAGCGCAGAGCTCATGGAAAATGGCAGAGAAGGTTCTCTACCTGGATCCCATCAAGTCAGAATCTTTTAGGGGTTCATAACGTACCTTCTTGGCTGCAGTTCCCCATCTGCAGTGATCTTGGAGCCCAGGAAAATAAAATCTGTCACTACCTCCATTTCTTCCCCATCTATTTGCCAGGAATTGAGGGGGCCGTATGCCATGATCTTAGTGTTCTTAATGTTGAATTTCAAGCCAGCTCCTGGGAAGGAAAGCTATGGCAAATCTAGACAGCCTACTAAAAAGCAGAGACATCCCCCTGCCAACAAAAGTGTGCATAGTCAAGGCTGTGGTTTTAGAGCCAAGGTGGCGCAGTGGTTAAATGCAGCACTGCAGGCTGACTGCTAGATCAGCAGTTCAGCGGTTCAAATCTCACCGGCTCAGGGTTGACTCAGCCTTCCATCCTTCCGAGGTGGGTAAAATGAGGACCCGGATTGTTGTTGGGGGCAATATGCTGACTCTGTAAAACCGCTTAGAGAGGGCTGAAAGCCCTATGAAGCGGTATATAAGTCTACTGTTATTGTTATTATTCCCAGTTGCAATGGATGGCTGTGAAGGTTGGACCACAAGAAAGGCTGAGCGCCAAAGAATGGAGGCCTTTGGACTCTGGTGCTGGAGAAGACTCCTGCATTGAGTCCCTTGGACTGCAAGGCCATCCAACTGGTCAGTCCTAGAGGAGATCAACTCTGACTGCTCTTTAGAAGGCCAGATCCTGAAGAGGAAACTCAAAGACTTTGGCCACCTAATGAGAAGGAAGGACTCCCTGGAGAAGAGCCTCATGCTGGGAATGACTGAGGGCAAAAGAACAAGGGGACGACAGAGGAGGAGGTGGTTGGATGGAGTCACTGAGGCAGTCGGCATGAGCTTCAATGGACTCCAGAGGATGGTAGAGGACAGGAAGGTCTGGAGGAAGGTTGCCCATGGGGTCAAGATGGGTCGGACACGACTTTGCAACTAACAACAACATACCTTCTCTGCCACTGCCCCCTTCTTCTCCTTCCATGCACCCCAATTCCTGATCGCCTACCAAGTTGACTTAAGGAAACAAAAATGATTACTACTAAAACTTGGACTTGACTGTTTGCAGATAGATTTGAAACAAGGCCCCCATGTAACGCCCTTTGGGAACAAGGTCAAGTGCAGGGAGTCGGGGCTCAACATAACCTAACTGTGCAGAGTTTTATGCTGAAAAACACAGGCAGGGGAAAAAAATGTTTTAATTTTTTTTTTTAATCATTGCTGAGATTATTGTGGCCGGCAAGTTTTCAAAGGCTCCTCTGATCAATGGTTGGCATCTCTGTGGAGTCTTAGAGCCTGACAACCCTCATAATCCCATCTAACAAATGGTTTTTGTTTGTCTTTGAATGTGCAGTTGGTGTAAAATGTAAGGCAGCTCCAGATTTCAGTATTTTTTATTTCCTGATGTAAAACAGTGGTGAACTCCCCCTGCATCTTAGTCTTCTGAACAAGGCTTCCCAAAAGCATGAAGCAAACTCCTTGTCCTGACAAAAATCCCTTTTATTAATTTGCTGTGAATTCCTCTCATTCACATCCAGCAAAGTCTTTCAAGGAAGGATTTGCAGTCACAGACCTTATCTGGCTTGGAGAGCTGCCAGGCCGAGATCTGCAAAACTTGACAAGGCGTCTCGGAGAGTCACGAACCAATTAAGCGAGCTAATTGTCTCCTGCAAACTCCCTTCCCGCTCCTCTTTTATTTCCTCTGGGAGGGGCTATTCACCCTCCAACTGTGGCCTTACTCCCAAGTCGACCCTTGTTCTTTAGCTCTTCCCTTCGTCTGGCAACTCTGCACAGGTGCACACTGGGAACAGGCTCCAGCTGTTCTTCTGCTGCACTGCTGTCTGACATTGAAGGCAGCTGATAATTGGAATATGGCCCTGGCCCCCTCTCTGCCTCCGACACAGAGCCCTCATCTGAGCCTTCCCCAGACCCCAGGACTGGCCCATCTTCCTCCCCAACCTCTTCACTGTCCGAATCTGCTGCCAGCTCTGCTGGCCGCTCGCAGGTCACAACACTTAGCTCGAAATCTACTCACATTTGCAGCTCAACTTCTCTAATTCCCTGATGGTGTGACTGTCGTAATTATGAGGACCCGTTGCTAAGTCACTTTTTTCCAGTATTGTCGTAAATTTGAATGATTGCTGAAGGAATGGTTGTACGTCCAGGATGCCCTGCCTGCTTCCCCCCACCCCCACCAATTAATACATGTTGTAACTACAAATCTGCTGCCAAAGTAATTTCTTTTTTGAGTAAAAAATGAAATGTTCACATATTTCAAAATACAGGTAGTCCTCGAGTCACGACCACAATTGAGCCCAATATTTATGTTGCTGAGTGAAATGTGTGAAGTGAGTTCACCCCATTTTACGACTTTTCCTGCCACAGTAGCTAAGTGAACCATCGCATTTGTTAAGTGGGTAACACGTTTGTTAAGTGAATCTGGTTTCCCCCATTGACCTTGCTCTTTAGAAGGTCACAATTACGTGACCCCAGGACACGGCAGAGGTCATAAATATGAACGAGTTGCCAAGCATCCAAATTTTGATTGCTTGACCATGGGGATGTTGCAACAGTCATGTGAGAAATGGTCAGGTCACTTTTTTCTGCATCTGTTGTAACTTTGAACAGTCACTAAATGAACTGCTGTAAATTGAGGGCTACCTGTATATCATGGATTATAAGGAATTTTAAACTGCTACAATCAACATCTGCTCAGTGGGAGCCAAAATATTTGCTATATGAGGTTTCTGCAGGGTTCCAGAGAGATAAAACTCCTTTAAGCTCAGCAATATCCAGGCAGGAGGTTGGACTAGAAGATCTCCAAGGTCCCTTCCAACTCTGCTATTGTATTGTATTGTATATCCATGTGCAATTTCCATTTTTTGCTGCAATAGATAAAATAATAAAACTCTACATGGGATCAACATTTAACAGAATACAATACAATACAATAGCAGAGTTGGAAGGGACCTTGGAGGTCTTCTAGTCCAATCCCCTGCCTAGGCAGGAAACCCTATACCGTTTCAGACAAATGGCTATCCAACATCTTCCTAAAGACATCCAGTGTTGGGGCATTCACAACTTCTGGAGGCAACTTCTGTTCCACGGATTAATTGTTCTTAACTGTCAGGAAATTTCTCCTCAGTTCTAAGTTGCTTCTCTCCTTGGTTAGTTTCCACCCATTGCTTCTTGTTCTACTACCCTCAGGTGCCTTGGAAAATAGTTTGATGGGGGCAATTTTAAGTTTTGGAGCAGATTCAGCCTTCCCCTCTAAACACAATATTTATATACAGGTAATCCCCGACATACAACAGTTCATTTAGTGACCGTTCAAAATTACACCATCACTGAAAAAAATGACTTATGGTCATTGTTCACACTTGCAACCACTGCAGCATCCCCATAGTCACCTAATCAAAATTTGGATGCTAGGCAACTGACTCATATTTATGACGGTTGCAGTGCCCAGGGGTCATGTGATTGCCATTTGCGACCTTCCCAGCTGGCTTCCAACAAGCAAAATCAACAGAAGCCGGATTCACTTTATCACCATGTAATTCATTTTAAGTGCAGTGACTTTGCTTAACAACAAAAGGGATAAGATTGGCTGTGACTCAAAGAACAACGGCCTTGTTTAGCAACAGAAATTACTGGTCCTAATTGTGGTCGTAATACAGGTAGTCCTCGACTTATGACCACAATTGAGCCCCAAATTTACAACGTTAAGTGAGAAATTTGTTAAGTGAGAAATTTTGTCCCACTTTACAGCTTTTCTTGCCATTTTTGTTAAGTGAATCGCTGACGTTGTTAAATTAATAACATGGTTGTTAAGTGAATCTGGCTTCCCCATTGTCTCTTGCTTGTCAGAAGGTCGTATAAGGGGCCTCACGTGAGCCCGGGACTCTGCTACTGTCATAAATATGAGGCAGTTGTCAAGCATCCAAATTTAAATCGCTTGGCCATGGGAATGCTACCACTGACCTAGGTGTGAAAAAATGGTCATCGGTCGCTTTTTTGAGTGCTGTTGTAACTTTGAACGGTCACTATATGAACTGTTGTAAGTCGAGGACTACCTGCACACAATGAAGCGCTGCCTTGCTTCTCTTTCCCTCCCTCCCGTTTTGACCCCTGCCAAAGTCTTGGGTCTTAAGAGCAGAATGGATGAGCCTTTAGATCTCACAGGGTTGGCCTCCTCCGGGTGCCATCTACCAGCCAATGCCACCTGGCTATTACCCGGGGGAGGGCCTTCTCTGTGGCAGCTCCGGCCCTCTGGAATGAACTCCCCGCAGGGATTCGGACCCTCACCTCTCTCCAGGCCTTCCGAAAAGCTGTCAAAACCTGGCTTTGCCAGCAGGCCTGGGGGTGATGAGTTCCCTCCCCTCCCGACATGTATGGTTGTGCGACTGTTGTTTACTTTTATTATTTGTATTTTGTTTTTTATGTTCCCCTTTTTCCCCCTTGAATTGTTCACCGCCCTGAGTCCGGAGAAGGGCGGCATACAAATAATAAAATTCTAATTCTAATTCTATATGCTCAGAGCCAGCAGAGGCAAAACTAACTGATACAGCAAGCAGCATCAGGAGCTTTGAAAGGAGACTGGAGCACATTAGCAGAGAACATCCCTATTGACACACATTAACCGTTATAGATGACGACAGCATGGAGAAGGCTGAGTTCTGGGCTCCAGTGATGGAGAGGGTCAAAACCCAGTTATGTCCATGATTGCTGAAGCTGAATCCAGATTGACACAATGGGTGTTATTCTTACTCTTTAAGGTCTCCCTCCTTTAACTCATCAGATTAAGACCCGAGGCGATAAATTCTTATCGTTCAGACTCGGTTTTAGAAATACAGCTAGTCCTTACCACAATTACAATTGAGTCCCTCCTTACAACTACAACTGAGCCCAAAATTTCTGTGGCTAAGCAAGGCAGTGGTTAAGTGAGTTTTGCCCTGCTTTATGACCTTCCTTGTCGCAAGTTGTTTAAAGAATCGCTGCAGCTGTTAAGTTAGTGCCATGACTGTAGAGCAGGGGTGTCAAGCACAAGGCCCGCGGGCCAGATTGTGGTCAGATCCAGCCCACTGTGGGGATGCTGCAGAGGTTGTAAGTGTGAAAAATGGTCATGTCACTTTTTTTTGGTAGCATCGTAGCTTCAAACGGTCAGTACACAAATGGTACAGAAATTTTCACTCTACTGCTACCAACTGTAATATTCTACACCTTGCTGGTAGAACTAATCGTAAAATTGTGCTTAAAAAGAAGGTAAGGATTCTAAGGGACCTGCACAAATTGTGGAATTACACCTCACAGGATTTAACTGTTTGCAATTCTGTCCAGCACTGACGTGTGTTCAGACAGTGATGGTTAACCTTTTCGGCACTGTGTGCCAAAACTGGAGCATGTGCGCATGCACACACATGAATGTGCTCCAGTTTTGGCACTAGGTGCTGAAATGATTTAACCATCACTGCTTTAGAATATGATTGAAATAGAGAAACAGAGAAATAGAGACTGAAATAGAGAAATCTTGAAGACCAGTTGTGCATGCGCGCGACAGAACTCAGAAGAACAGCTGGTGAGGGCGCACGTGCCCAGAGGGAGGGCTCTGCGTACCCCCTCTGGCATGCGTGCCATAGGTCCGCCATCATGGTGTTAGAATATAACAACCTAAGGACAACCACAGGTTCTGAAATCTGAACTAGAGTGAACACGTGCTAAACTCTGCTGGCTAAATGCCTATAGTTCAAGAAATGCTTGACTTTCAATTAATCAGAATAGAGCTGGAAAGGACCTTGAAGGTCTTCTAGTCCAGTGTTTTTCAACCTTTTTTTGTGCAAAGGCACACTTTTTTCATGAAAAAAATCACGAGGCACACCACCATTAGAAAATGTTAAAGCAGTTCTAAGAAGGCTCCAGACCCAGTTGCACCACTCAGGCGACCCTGAGGACAGAGATAAACCTCCAAGTGGCCTCAACGACTCTCTTAAAAGGATGCAAATGACAGGCTGTCTGCACGGAGTATCAATCTTTCCCTTCCCCACCATCTGGTCAGAACTGAAGAAACTTCTTGGATGAGAAGCAAAATGTCTTCACAGAAAAAAACAACAACAAGAAAGTCCTGTAGGGACAATTGTTCCCTCTTGGGACAATCATAAGTCACTTTTTTCAATGCCTTTGTAACTTTGAACAGTCATTAAATGAATGGTCGAAAATTTAGTTGGCTTTTTTGGGGGGGGGGTTACCTATTAGTATTATGGAATAGTTTTAATCAGCTTTCATTTTGAATAGTTAGTCCTCAACTTACAACAGTTCATTTAAGGACTACGGCACTGAAAAAACTGATTTATGACCGTTGTTCAGACGCTTGGCAAGTGATTCGTGTTTATGAAAAATGGGGCAAAACTCACTTAACACTGACTCACTTAGTAACAAAAATCTGGGGCTCAGTTGTGGTTGTAGGCTGAGAGCTACCTGTGTAATGTTTTTTTTTAATAATACACAACTATACAATCAAGCATTTAACTTAGCCCTGCAGTTCATTGACCTGTTTTGCACAATGCAAAAATAATGAGTCAACGTTTCTCACGCATCAGAAATGTCCATTTTAATCAGGCTTTGGCTCCATATGCTTTCTTATGACACAGCCCTCCACGTATGAGGAGGAGGAAAGAAGGAAGAGAGGGGAAAAAAACAAGCAAAACATAATTATAGCAAAAAGTCCCACGTTTCCAACTCATAAATCATACCCTTTACGGTTTGTCTGATTTCATTGCACAAACACACAATTTCATTTCTTGTTTAAAGAGGGCTTTTAACCTTCCCACCCACACTTTCCTTTCAAAAAAAAAAAAGAATAAAATAAAGCAGCTTCTCTTCTTGTGTTTCATAGATTAACGGGAGGCACTTCAAAAATAAAATAAAATAAAAACTCGCTGTTGCTCTGCCCCCAACCGTTAACAGATCCCTTTGAAGGCCATCTAAATGGGATACTCCATTTGCAAGTAACACTTTGGTAGTCAAAAGATCTGACTCAGAAGGGATTTTAATGCGAAACCACTCAGACTGGGAAGAGACACACCGTCAGAAACGAAGGGCTGAGAAGTGTTTCCAAGGCCCGTGTAACACCATTACGGAGGGTGTCGGCTTAGGAACTGTCATAAACACTTCATAATCACTCAGACACAAACCGGGCTGCCCGGAGCACATTCGTTTTATTAAGTGCTGAATAGGTGTCCAGCTGAACAGAGAGCCAAAGTACAACACTACAGATAAAAGTGAATTTCGGGCGTGGGACTTTACACATGATACGGGGAGGGCAACAGCTTGGCAGACATTTCCAAAGGGGAAAAGAAAAGAAAATCTTTCTAAATATAGAAATGTTAAGACGGAGGTAGCACAAGGCGGTTAAAGAGCACAATTACACAAGGGCGTGCCTTGAATCTTATCTTTCAGGAAGAGGAGCAGACTTCCTTGGTGGACATTCAATTCCCCCTACCCCCACCCCAGGGATAAACTGAAATTGTTTGGGCTGAAGCGCTCAGAGATAGAGGGATAGACTCAAGATCAAGGGAAGTGTTAATACCACTTTATAAGGCCTTGGTAAGGCCACACTTGGAATACTGCATCCAGTTTTGGTCGCAACGATGTAGAAAAGATGTGGAGACTCTAGAAAAAGTGCAGAGAAGAGCAACAAAGAGGAGGCTGAAACATACAAAAAACAGTTGCAGGAACTGGCTATGCCTAGTTAAATGAAAAGAAGGACCAGGGGAGACACGATAGCAGTGTTCCAATACCTCAAGGGTTACCACAAAGAAGAGGGAGTCAAACTATTCTCCAAAGCACCCAAAGGCAGGACAAGAAGCAATGGGTGGAAACTAATCAAGGAGAGAAAAAAGCCAATTTTGAGAAAATTTCCTCAAGAGAAGCCGTGTGCAGCAGCTGCCAAAAAAGCCAACACAGTTCTAGGCTGCATAAACAGAGGGATAGAATCAAGATCACGTGAAGGGTTAATACCACTTTATAAGGCCTTGGGAAGGCCACCTTTAGAATCTTGCATTCAGTTTTGGTCGCCACGATGTAGAAAAGATGTGGAGAGTGTAGAAAGAGTGCAGAGAAGAGCAACAAAGAGAATTAGGGGACTGGAGGCCAAAACATATGAAGAACGGTTGCAGGAACTGGGCATGGCTAGTTTAATGAAAAGAAGAACTAGGGGAGACATGATAGCAGTCTTCCAATATCTTAGGGTTGCTCCAAAGAAGAGGGAGTCAAGCTCTTCTCCAAGGCACCTGAGGGTAGAACAAAAAGCAATGGGTGGAAATTATTGAAGCAGAGAATAGAACTAAGGAAAATTTCCTGATAGTGAAGACAATTAATCGGTGGAACAACTTGTCTCCAGAAGTTGTGGATGCCCGAACAGTGGAGGTTTTAAAGAAGAGACTGGACAGCCATTTGTTTGAAATCGTATCGATCTCAGTGGTCATAAAACAACTTGCTCACAAAACAAAACCATCTTCACTTCAGTTATTGGGTACTGTTGCTCAATGCCCATGGAAAGTTTGCTGAAGGCGCTGCTAAAACTCACTGATTTAAGTCAGCAATCTTTAAAATGTACAACATTTTCCTCAACTTGCAATCCTTCATTTAACAATTATTCAAAGTTACAACAGCACTGGGGGAACAAAATAGTAGTCTTGGCACTTACAACCAATGCAGTATTCCCATGATCATGTGATCAAAATTCAGTTTTTTTTGGCAACTTGGCATGTATTTATGACAATTTTACTGACCCGGGGGTCACGTGATCACCATTTGCGACCTTCCGACAAGCGAAGTCAATGGGGCAAGCTGGATTTGCTTGGTGACCATATGACTCACTTAGTAACTGCGATAATTAGCTTAACAACCGTAGCAAGAATAGGTTGCAAAATCGGGCCTTACTCACTTAAGGACTGCCTTGCTTAGCAATGGAAATATTGTTTTTTGTAATCATAAGCAATTTCTTAGAACTTATCCCAAAGGTGCTTTACTAAAGTCTACAGCTAGACCTTTTTTTTTCCCCTTGAAAATGTTTCGCTTCTCATCGAAGAAGCGACTTCAGTTCCGAAGAAGCAGAGAACCGAAGAAGCTTCTTGGATGAAGAAGCAAAACATTTTCAAGGGGAAAAAACAACCCGAAGAAAGCCCAGTTGCCTTTAGAAAAGAACCTTTTATGGCATCTAATGAATTGGATCACTGGGAGTCTCCATAGACCAGTGTTTCTCAACCTTGGCGACTTGAAGTCCTGTGGACTTCAACTCCCAGAATCCCCCAGCCAGCACAGCTGGCTGGGGGATTCTGGGAGTTGAAGTCCACAGGACTTAAAGTCGCCAAGGTTGAGAAACACTGCCATAGACATTCTCACATCTTACTACATTAGCAGTATACACATGTGAGATTCAGACAGACATTTTTCTCTCTGAAGGAAGCAATCAGCTCAAGAGTTTCCCTCAAAACAGAGAGTGGGATACGTCTACCTAGGTCAATTCTTCACCTAATCTCCTCTGTGAATGAGAGAAATCCCCCCCAATTCTTCACAACTGGCGAAGGTTCTCCTAGGGGCAGAATTGGCTGGGGTAGGGACGGGGGGGGGGGGAGCAAAGGGCACCAGAACCCACTTCCATTACTTGATAAGGCAAAATATCCTGCTGTTTTGTTTTCTTCCCCTTTTAAGAGTTCATGACTGCCCAATTACTGAAACAACCAATGTTGCTCAGTGCTTTAGCGACACCTACTGCTCATTTGTAGAAACGACAGCTGTAAAAAGAAAATCTTTTAAAGAGGGAAACTCATGTTGTTGCATATGAAGACAGTGTCTTAAAACACACAGGCAGTCCTTGAGTTATGACCACGTTGAGCCCAAAATTTCTCTTGTTGAATGAGACATTTGTTAAGTGAGTTCTGCTAACTTTTTACGACCTATCTTGCTGCTGCTGTTAAGAGAATCCGTTTCATTGTTAAGTTGGTTACATGGTTATTAAGTGAATCCGGCTTCCCCGTTGACTTTGCTTGACAGAAGGTCGCAAAAGGGGATCATGTGATCCCAGGACACCGCGACTGTCATAAATGCGAGTCAGTCGCCAAGTGTCTGAATTTTGATCGTGTGACCACGGGAGAGGCTGCAAAAGTCGTAAGTGTGAAAAATGGCGACAGGTCCCCCTTTTCAGAGCCGTTGTAACTTTGAATGGTCAGCAAATGAACTCTTGTAAGTCGAGGACTACCTGTATATCGTATCTGTAAACAGATACAGGTAGTCCTCGACTTACAACCATTCATTTAGCAACCATTTGAAATTACAGCAGCACTAGAAAAAAAAGTGACTCACAACAGGTCCTCACACTAACAGCCAGTCCTCACACTGAAAACTGTTGCAACATCCCCACAGTCACATGCTCAAAATTTGGGTGCTTAGCAAGTGGCATGTGCTTATGATGATTGCAGGGTCCTGGGGTCGTGTGGTTCGCATTTGCAACCTTCCCAGGTAGCTTCCGACAAGCAAAGTCAATGGGGGAAGCCAGATTCATTTAACATGATTCACTTAACTGCGGTGCTTCATTTAACAACTGTCAGAAGAAGGGTTGCAAAATCAGGTGTGGTTTACCTAGCAATTGCCTTGCTTAGAAACAAGAATAGTGGGGAAAGTGAAACAAAACAATAAAAGGAAATAAAATCATATGTCAAGGACTACCTGTAATAATGACTGGTATTAATGGTAATAGTGTTATTCCACCCAATAACTAGGGGTGGAATTAATCAAGGAGAGAAGCAACATAGAACTAAGGAGAAATTTGACAGTGAGAACAATTAATCAGTGGAACAACTTGCCTCCAGAAGCTGTAGGTGCTCCATTTGAGGGCTTTAAGAAGAAAATGAACAACCATTTGTCTGAAATGGCATAGGGCAGTGATGATGAACCCTTTTTGGCTCACGTGCCATAAGCGTGGGGAGCGCAGAGGGGTAGTGTGTGGGCGTGCCACACCCATAATGCAATGTGCAACCCCTCCTCTAGGGCGCATGTGTGCATGACAACCGCTCCCCCCATTTTTTGGATGCTTTTTTTCACCCTCCCCAAGCTCCAGAGGCTTTATAGGAGCCTGGGGAGGGTGAAAACAGCCCTCCCTGAGGCCCTCCGGAGGCTTCAGGAGCGCAAAAAAACAGCCTTACGAGCAAACCGGAAGTTCGGGAATGGACTTCCGATTTGCTCGTAGGGCCGGTTTAAGCCCTCCGGAGCCTTTCGGAGGCTTCCCTGAAGGCTCCAGAGGGCTAAAAACGGCCCTATGAGCAAACCGGAAGTGACTTTTGCGCTCCAGAGGCTTCAGGGAAGCTCCTGAAGCCTCCAGAGGATCTCGGGGGGGGGGGAGGGCAGGGAGGCTGTTTTCACCCTCCCCAGGCTCCTGTAAAGCCTCTGGAGCCTGGGGAGGGCGAAAAATGGCTTTAAAAAAGGCTGAACTCAAGATGGCCAGCACGCATGCGTACCGTGACAAATGGCTCCGCGGGTCACCTGTGGCACGCGGGCCATAGCTTCACCATCCCAGGTATAGGGCTTCCTGCCTGAGCCGGGGGTTGGACTAGAAGTTCCCTTCCAACTTTGTTATTCTAATAAAATAATAAAATGAAATGAAATAAAATAAAATAAAAGTCAATCTAATCCAGCTCTTTCTGAATGTCAGGCTCTTGCCCCACACAAAATCGCTTTATGATAGGATAGAAAATTATCAGTACTGTCTGTTATGTGAGGACAACGAGGTTCTGAATCACACTTGAAGTGGGAAAATCCAAAGTTATGAATCAGACTTGAACTGGGAAAATCCTCCTAAATTCTCAGACTTAAAAATAAGCCAGGAAAATTATTTTTATACCAGATCCATTTAGATATCTACCACATCCTGTATTAATTGGCAATAGTTCTGCAGGATCTCAAGGTGCAACTTGCCCTCTCTCTTTTAAGTTCTTGTTACAATTCTTCTAATTAAAGATGTTTATGATCCAAGCTGTGTTTTTTTTCCACAGAAAATGTATCCTTTTGCCATTCAGAGGAGCAGAAAACATCTCCTGTGCTCCCTCTTCTTTAATTCATCAGGGGGGGAAAAGTAGCTTTATAACCTTCGCATCAGAGAACAAACTTTATACTCCCTCACTGAACCCAAGGTGCTTTTTTTCAACAGGCAACTGGACTTTCTTTGTTTTTCCTTGAAGACATTTTGCTTCTCATCCAAGAAGCTTCTTCAGTTCTGGCTGAGTGATGGAGGATGAAAGGATTTATATTCCTTGCAGTCATCTGGTCATTAGCACTCTCTCTGAGAGTCCTTGAGGTCAGAGCTGAAGAAACTTCTTGGATGAGAAACGAAACGTCTTCAAGGAAAAACAAAGTCCAGAGGCCTTTTGAAAAAGCACTTTTGGGACAGCCATGAGAATCTCGATGACTGAGAGTCTCCGTACACAACTCCTTCACTCCAACTGTTGCTGGAATTGAGTAGGTCTAGTCTGATGAAAAGAAGGACTAGGGGAGACATGATAGCAGTCTTCCAATATCTCAGGGGCTGCTCCAAAGCCCCTGAAGGCAGGATAAGCAGCAATGGGTAGAAACTAACCAAGGACAGAAGCAACCTGGAACTAAGGAGAAATTTCCTGACAATTAGAATGATTAACCAGTGGAATGCCTTGCCTCCAGAAATTTGAATGCTCCAACACTGGAAGTTTTTAAAAAGAGATTGGGCAAGCATTTGTCTGAAATGGTATAGGGTTTCCTGCCTAAGCAGGGGGTTGGACTAGAAGACCTCCAAGGTCCCTTCCAACTCGGTTATTCTATTCTATTCTATTCTGTTCTGCTCTGTTCTGTTCACTGAAATTCTGCTTGCTGTCCACTAACCTTTCCCTTTTCCTTCTCAGCTACGAGATACTTACAGGTATGCTCCATATCTGTATCCCGTCACTGTAGCCAATCATGAGCAGAAGAGGGGGCTCGTTCCCCGTGCTGTGCATCTCATGCAGCTCCACATTCCTTAACGTATCTAAAGGGGAAAAAAGAAGATCAGAAAAAGGAATCAAAGCCAGAATCACCAGACTAGGACAATGCTTCCATGGCGTCCAAAGAATTACTTTGGATAGAGGGACCGGTGGCATATAAATAAAACAAACCAAAACGAAACGAAATATTCCATTATCTCTAGAGAAATTAAGGGAGGAAAAACCCCATGTTATTTCATTAACTTGCCCATGCAAGGCTTTGACCCGCTACCAAAGGTACATTCAAACACAAAAACACGTGATCACCAGTTCTAACCCTCCAGCTGGCTTCCAACAAGCAATTGAGGGGAACCAAATGTCAAGCCTGAATTTGATCAGGTTGCGGGATGGTTTGTATTCTGCGTTATGCTAACATGAATCCAGCTTGACACAGTTTGAAGCAGAAAAAGGGAGAGGTGAGGGAAATGGGAATCTTCAGCCAAAACAGCATAGGTCGGCCGATGAGTCAACTACATTCCAACGGCTGGCCAACCGGAGGAGGAGGAGTAAAGTCGCCAAGCAACCAGTTCTCATCCTGGTTGGACAATGTGACATATTGTTTGGAAAAATAAGAAACCCTTATGTGTCAGGCCTGCAAGCCATCTTTTCTTTTGGACCTGAGGCCTGCCACACTTTCTATTCTTCTACTATGCATTTTCTATGGTGGGAAAATGGGAGGGGGGGATTATACAGAGTTGTGTGATATGTAGCCATAACAAAATTCTTTCTAAAAAGCCAAGGTCATCTTTTGTCTCTGCACCTCCGCCCTGATCGAAACTGGATGGGTGGACTCTGCCTTCGTGGCAGTGGAGATTGGACCATGGGATGGGCTTGTGGGCAAGATCTTGAACTTTGAACTGGGTGGGAAAAACCGGGAAGCTTTCAGATTCGGGTTTTCCCAGATGTGCCAACATGGCTCTCTTAATAAATTGGAACTTTGAGGAATACTTTGCCTTGGACTCTGATTTACTTTTGGATGCTATTTGGAAACCTGACACCTTATTTATAGTGGGTGAAAAGCCCAGGAACTTTAATACAGGCTTTTCACCAGTTTGTGCAAAGATGGTGTATCTAAATAAATTTGTTCTTTGAGAAAAGGAAATGCCTTAGAGTTCGATTTGTGATGGATACATTACTTGGAACTGACACCAAATTTGTGCAACAACCACATAATTCATTTAATAACTGCAACAATTTGCTTAAGAACTGTGGCAAAAAAAGATCGTAAAATGGAGCACTTTAACAACTATCTTACTCAGCAAGGGAAATTTTGGGGTTCAATTGTGGTCGTACATCGAGGACTACGTGTATAGGCTGTCCAATCAAGGACGCCTCCTCTTTGTTACCATCTGATATGGAAAGAGGTGGCTCTCAAAATGAAGATATGACAAGCTGAGCAAAAACAGCAAAGCCTCAAATTGAACTGGGAAGCTTGGAAGGGGGGGGGGGAATTTGTTGTATACCTGATGTACAACGACAATAAAGGCTATACTATATTATTATAGGGGGGGAGAGACTTACCGTTCAAGTCAGAATTTTCAAATCTGATCCAAACTATTTTCTCTTTTTCTTCTGTTGGAGCTGTACTGCTATAAGCCTGTAAGAAAAAAGATGAGGGTCAAAACAAAAACCCTCAGTTGTGCAGTTAACACCTATTTAGCTATGACATACAGAGCCAATTTGGTGTAGTGGTTAAGGTGCTGGTAGAAAAACCAGGAAACTTGAGAGTTCAAGTCCCTCCTTAGGCATGAAAGATGGCTAGGTGAATTTAGACCAATCACCAGGAGACGGGGAGTTTTAATCCGGCCTCAGGCATGAAAGCCGGGTGGATAACTTTGGGCCAATCACCAGGAGATTGGGAGTTTTAGTCCTGCCTTAGCCATGAAAGCCAGCTTTGGACCAATCTGTCCCTCTCTCTCTCAGCTCAACCCAACTCAAAGGTTTGTCGTTGTGGGGAAATTAGGGAGGAGGAAGGAATATTAGCTTTGTTTGGTGCCTTGAATTGTTTATAAAGTAATACAGGCAGGATAAAAAAAAATCTAATAAATAAAATATTGCATCCTGTCACCAAAAATAGTACATAGTCTCCCTCTCCTGGCTGCCTGTATGCAATGCTGTCGTTTTCAAACCTTCATACTATATTTCTTCCCTCGTACATCTTTTTACAACCACATAAATACTCATATTCTGAATTTAATTTCTTTTAAAGTATACAACTAATTTTCATAACATGTTAAGCCAAAATCCAGTCATATTATGACTTATTGTGATATATAAACTATGACTCACTGAGTAACATAACTTGAGAAGCTCTTTTCCTCCATTTTAATTACACTTTCTTTGGGGGGGGAACCACAATTAAACACAGGTGCCCCCCAGGGCTGTGTGCTCTGTCCCCTTCTCTTCTCTCTATACACCAAAGACTGCATCTCAAAAGATCCCTCTGTTAAAATACTGAAGTTTGCAGATGATACAATAGTGATCTCATTCAAGACAACGATGAATCTGCATACAGATGGGAAGTTGCATACAGATGGGAAGTTGAACAACAATCTTGCACTAAATACACTCAAAACCCAAGAAATGGTGGTGGATTTTAGAAGAAAACCCCCTCTACTACCACCTCTTACAATATTAAACAACACAGTATCAACAGTAGAGACCTTCAAGTTTCTAGGTTCTATCATATCTCAAGACCTAAAATGGAGACCTAACATCAAAAGTGTCATCAAAAAAGCACAACAAAGAATGTTTTTTCTTTCTCCGCCAACTCAGGAAGCTCAAACTGCCCAAAGAGCTGCCGATTCAGTTCTACAGAGGAATTATTGAGTCTGTCATCTGCACCTCTATAGCTGTCTGGTTTGGTTCTGCAACCCAACAAGACAGACACAGACTTCAACGGAGAATTAGATCTGCAGAAAAAAACAATTATTACCAATCTACTTTCCATTGAGGACCTGTATACTGCACGAGTCAAAAAGAGGGCTGTGAAAATATCTGCACACCCCTCACATCCTGGACATAAATTGCTATAGGGCACTGCACACCAGAACAACTAGACACAAGGACAGTTTCCCCCAAATGCCATCACTCTGCTTAACAACTAATTCCCACAACACTGTCAAATAATTTACTAAGACTATTATTACTATTCTTCTCCTCTTCCTTCCCAGTATCTATCTCTTCCAGCTTATGACTATAACCATGTTGCTTGTATCTTTCAATTTATACAGTTTTGTTTACTAGTACGATTTGATAGTTTATTAGTAACCTTGATTATCACTGTGTTGCCTCTTTTATTCGTGACAAATGTATTCGTGACACTGCGCCGAGGTGGCGCAGTGGTTAAATGCAGCACTGCAGGCTACTGCTAGATCAGCAGTTCAGCGGTTCAAATCTCACCGGCTCAGGGTTACTCAGCCTTCCATCCTTCCGAGGTGGTAAATGAGGACCCAGATTGTTGGGGGCAATATGCTGACTCTCTGTAAACCGCTTAGAGAGGGCTGAAAGCCCTATGAAGCGGTATATAAGTCTACTGCTATTGCTATTGCTATCTTATCTTTTTATGTACACTGAGACATCTGCACCAAAGACAAATTCCTTGTGTGTCCAATCACACGTGGCTAATAAAGAATTCTATTATATTCTATTTAAGAGGACAAAGTGTAAACGGGGTCCCCAACCCTTGGGCCGTGGATGGGCATGCCAGAAATCGGGCTGCGCAAACAAGCAAAGACCCTGTCAGATCTGCAAGGCTTTTCTTTTGGACTTCAGACCTGCCACACTTTTTACTATTCATTTTCTATTGTGGGAAAATGGGAGACAGGATTATACGGAATTGGGTGATATGTCACCATAACAACATTCTTCTTAGAAACTCAAGGTCATCCTTTGTCTCTGCACCTGGCCGGAACTGGGTGGCCTCTGCCTTCGTGGCAGTGGGCGATTGCACCATGTGATGAACTTGTGGGTGATGGGGCAGGATCTTGAACTTTCAACTGGGTGGGAAAACCTGGAAGCTTTCAATACAATACATTACAATAGCAGAATTGGAAGGAACCTTGGAGGTCTTCCAGTCCAACCCGCTGCCTAGGCAGGAAACCCTTTCAGATTCAGGTTTTCCCAAATGTGCCAACATGGCTCTCTAATAAATTGGAACTTTGAGGATCCTTTTGTCTCGGACTCTGAGATGAAAGTAGCACCGGGTAAAACCTCTCTCTATGGACTAATCCCTGGTACCCAAAAGGTTGGGGCTGTTGATTTAAATACAGCAGCAAACCAGTTGCACTTGCCTGTGGTACGACATCTTGCAGAAATGTGACAACACTTTCCATGTAGGACTGCTCCCTGGAAAGGAAAGATGAATATCCAAAAAAAACAATGGTTATTATATACATACATAAATATCCATGGTTAAGGTTACAGGTTAACCAGCATCAGGCACATCACAGAATGGGACTGAGAAGCAGTAACCCAAAGAAATGAAGGGCATAAGATGACAAAAAAAAAAGATAGGCAACATTGGAAGAAGTTAGATTTAAAATTGCATTTTTTTTCCTGAACGCTACAGATTCCCCCCCCCCCAAAAAAAGTTGGCTGTGATACTTTTATTATCAGAATTCACTAGAACATAACATGAACAACTATGAATAATTTTATAAAAATAATGTGCCTACAAATTGCTAGAAGAATAAAACTGACTTCAAAAGTTAGAGAGGGTTTCTAAGAAAAATGAGTCTTTAAATGGTGAGAATTAAGACTTGAGATTAATTATAACAGCTCATAGTAGCTACAACTGCTTTGAACTCTGGGTTGTATCAGACAAAGCAATTCCAAAGTGGAATCGAAATAACCCATTACCAAAAACTTCATTCCGTCACTCACACAGGTAGCGTGTTTAGCAAACTTCAACAGCAGACACATTTAAGTATCATCTTTCCATTTGGAACTCTAGATGAACTGTATGGAATTGTATCTATAAAGTGATGCTGGCACAGTGGCTATAATGCAGTATTGCAGGCTGACTCTGCCCACTGCCAGAAGTTCGATCCTGACCAGCTCCAGGTTGACTCAGCCTTCCATCCTTCCGAGGTCGGTCAAATGAGGACCCAGATTGTGGGGGGGGGGGGGGGGGGGTGGGGGCGATAGGCTGACTCTGTAAACCGCTTAGTGAGGCTGTAAAAAGCACTGTGAAGTGGTATATAAGTGGTATATAAGTGCTAATTATAAGTGCTATTGCTATTAAGTACTTACGTAACAGCCTGTGGCCGGACTATCACACCTCCGGTACATCGGCTTGGACGGCGGGGAGATTCGGCAGCCATTACTGTTCTAAATTCTAAATTCCTGGAAGCAAGAACCGAAGTGTTTTTGAGTTATGTCTCACTCTCTCTTCCTCACTAACTTCTTCAGTGTTCGTCAACAGCACTATTTTAAAAAGAAATCGATACAGCAAGTCCACAGGTCAGAAAAGGCAAGTGATGATGGATCAATGACATATTTTACCTCCCACAGCTCAAAACCTTGAGTTGGAATCTCTAAAGCCCTGCCTGAAAAAAAATGCCCTGATCACCTTCCTATGTAGATAGAAGTAATAGAAAATTAAGTCAGTCCTAATTCAGTGGTTACTTCATCCAATCACATTAAGCTAAAATCAAGCAAGGGGCAGGAAAGCTCATAAAATGTAGTTTGGTGTGAGATCCAGAATTATCACTAAAATCAGAGGGGCTTGTTAATTACTGCCTAGAGTAGCCCCATGGTGAGATAGGTGCAAATAAATTTAACAAATAATAACGGATTACAGAGTTACAATACAATACAATAGCAGAGTTGGAAGGGACCTTGGAGGTCTTCTAGTACATCTCCTGCCTAGGCAGGAAACCCTATACCGTTTCAGACAAATGGCTATCTAACATCTTTTAAAGATTTCCAGTGTTGGAGCATTCACAAGTTGGGACCTGTAGGTCAGGGGTGTCAAACTCATGGCCCGCGGGCCAGATGCATCACTTTCTGGCCACGCCTACCCCTGTTTTAGCGAAGCATGGGAAGTTGTGATATGTCATGTGACAACGTCATGACAACATGATGACGCGAGCTTGATGCCCCTGTTGTAGGTCATCAAGTCCAACCCTCTACCCAAGCAGGAGACCCTACACCATCTCTGGCAGATGGCAGTCCAGTCTCTTCTTGAAAGCTTCCAGTGATGAAGCTCCCACAACGTCCGAAGGCAACTTCCATGGGTTGATTCTTCTCACTTGTCAGAAACTTTCTCCTTATTTCCAGGTTGAATCTCTCCTTGATCAGTTTCCATCCATTGTTCCTTTTCTGGCCTTTGGGTTTTTTGAAAAATAGGTTGACCCCCCTTCTTCTCTGTGGCAGCCCTTCAAATATCGGAACAATTATTTCAAAGATGTACCCGAAGCACAACTAAATATGGAAATCAACCAACTGCCAGCCTCACAGGAAAATGTTCATCTGAAACCATCCATGACTTTCTTTCCTCTATCCTGGGGTACGAAAGACATTAAAAGCCTTTGCTGTGGAAATAGTTTTTTCTTTTAACCTCTCACTAGAATGAAGGCATGTTTCCTTCCTCTTACAGACTAAAAATGGGCTAAAAACATACCTAAACCCAGGGTTTTTTTTAGAATTGCCAGGGGGTTTATACAACTGGATTAACACATACAAATAAATCGCCAGCACAACAATAGCAAAACCATTAAAATAAGTCAAGGGAATTAAAACAATTATCCATAAAATACGTGACAGTGCAATCAATATCCTACAAACAAATAGAGCTATTTCACACATTCCTTAAACTTCTCGGGATCCCTAAGGTCAGAAGCAAAAGTCTTTTGAAAGTACAATAGGGTCGAGGTTGAGCTTCTAGGGCTGCCAGGTATGGGGTGTGGGTCTTCCTCAGGGGATGATATACAGATAGTTCTTGAGCTACAACGATTGTTTACCATCAGTGGCAAAAAGTGCCGTTTTCCACACTTACAGCCATTGCAGCATCCCATGGTCGCATAATCAAAATTTGGATGCTTGGCAGTGCATTTATGACACTTACTGTGTCCCAGGATTGCATGACCCACCCTTCTGACAAGCCAAGTCAACGGGGAAGCCAGATTCACTTAACAACCGCGTTACTAGCTTAACAGATGCAGTGATTCCCTTAACAACTATGGCAAGAAAGGTCACAGATGGGGAGAAACTCACTTAACAACTGTCTTAACTTAACAATGGAAATTTTGGGCTCTATTGTGGTGGAGGGTGGCCTGTTTCCAGAGAGCGGTGCCATGCAGACAAGGCTTTCCCTCCTGAGCCCTTTGCCCGATGAAACTCCTTAGTAGACAGGGACCCTTTCGGCCGTGATGAGATGGTTAATGTATGGATGGGAGATGTAACCAACAAGAGGCAGTTCCTCAAGTAACCCACCCCCATGCTATGTAGGGGCTCCATGGGTCATAACCAGCATCTTCAATTGAATCTGGACAACCAATTCAGTCCACAGGGTAGAGTTGTAACTGCCACTGGTCAAGGAACACATATAATGCCAACACATTTTGCATCAGTGGCAACTTCTCGGTGCTCTTCAAGAGCAGCCCCTTGTAGCGCACCTTACAGTAATCCATTTGGGAGGTGAGTGATTAAGGGGTGTGTATGACTGAAAGCAGAGCCTCCTAGTCCAGGAACAGGTGCAACTGGTGCACAACCTGAAATTGCACAACTGGAACCTGCCATGGAGGAAGGAAGAGAAACCAGCACAATAGTGATGCCCACTCCAAATCCTGAAGTAGTCAATCCAGGAGGACACCATGATCAGTGCAGCAAGGATGGATGCGCTACCCAATCCCATTCCTGCCAAAGGTGATCTAAAGGTACAACTAGTCGCTGTGTTTTTTAAAAAAAATATGGTTTACAGCTTAGATTTGCTACTTAGCAGAAAGCCTGTATTCATTTTATGAATGTAAAAAGGTTGCCCAAGAGAGAAGGACACTGGGGAAAGTGTAATAAGTAGCAGATACTGTATATCAATAAGCCCCAGAATGGTTTGTAAGATTTATTCTTGTATTGTATTGTATTGTATTTTATTATTTGTATGCCGCCCTTCTCCGGGAGGACTCAGGGCGGCGAACAATTCAAGGGGGACAAAGGGGAACATGAAAAGACAAAATACAAATAATAAAAGTAGACAACAGTCGCACAACCATACATGTCGAGAGGGGAGGGAACTCATCACCCCCAGGCCTGCGGCAAAGCCAGGTTTTGACGGCTTTTTCGGAAGGCCTGGAGAGAGGTGAGGGTCCGAATCCCTGCGGGGAGTTCATTCCAGAGGGCCGGAGCTGCCACAGAGAAGGTTCTCCCCCTCCCCCCCCCCCGGGTAATAGCCAGGTGGCACTGGCTGGTAGATGGCACCCGGAGGAGGCCAACCCTGTGAGATCTAATGGGTCTGTGGGAGGTAATTGGCAGCAGGCAGTCTCTCAAGTACATTCTACATTGACTGATTCTCAACTATTCCTTCCTCCCTTGCCATGTTTAATATATGCCCTCCAAGAAAAGCAAGGTAATTGTTTCCTAAGATCAAAAGTTATTATTTTATTATTATTTTCAGTCTTCTAACAACTGTCCTTTAAACAAGCCCACAAATGAGTTCTAAAGAATCCTTCAGGCGCATAGACATACCTGGTCAGCAGGGGGCCACAGTATGTTTTGATAACTCCAAAATCTGAAACTGGCAGAACTGTGTCAATTATAAACTCAAATGTATACAGGCATTCCTCTACATACGGTCACAAACATTTCTGTTGGTAAATGAAAGCAGTTGTTAAGTGAGTTTTGCCCCATTTTATGAGCTGTCCTGCCATGGTTGTTAAGTGAATAGGACGTTGGTACTTACCTGATACGCCTCTTCTCATGGTGGGGGGAGGAGTATCCAGGATGGGTTGACCTTGGACTGAGTCAGATAAGCTCTTGGTAAACGCCCCTGGTCCACCAGGCACCGCCCAGTTATCGGCGAAGAACTCTATCCGACCCGTTGTGCCATCCACTCCAGACCTTTGTTATGGTTTTAAACTTTTTATTGGGTTATAACTTAAACATATTAGTGCAACATCCATCATAACACATGTTATATTATCATGTGGGGTCTGGATACTCCTCCCCCACTATGAGAAGAGGCGTCTCAGGTAAGTACCAACGCCCTTTCTCCATAGTGAGGGGAGGAGTATCTAAGATACTGGGGAGCGGGGGAGTGCTCCAGCGCCGCTGTAGCCTCCGCAGCACGGCTTGCCTTTGGAAGGCTTGTGCCCTTTGTCTCCTGCTTGCCCAGCAGATTTCCTTTTCTGAGTGATACTTGTCTCACTCAGAGGCCTGGGCAGCGTGCCGCCCCCCAAGGGGGTTTTTGGAGACCTTTTGCAGCTCAGGGAGCTGTCCAACTCGCCTGCGGCTGCTGCTGTAAAAAGACAATGATTCCTTTTCCTTTCTTTAAAATTCTTCCAAATTATCGAAGATCCAGGATTGCAAACCGTTCAGTTGAGGGACTGAGTCCGATAACTGGGCGGTGCCTAGTGGACCAGGGGCGTATACCAAGAGCTTACCTGACTCAGTCCAATCAACGAGAAGATAAGGTCAACCCATCCTGGATACTCCTCCCCTCACTATGGAGAACACTGCATTTGTTAAATTAGTAACAGTTGTTACATGAATCTGGCTTCCCCATTGTCTTTGCTTGTTAGAAAATCACAAAAGGTGATTTCATGACCCCAGAACACGGCAAACTGTCATAAGTATAAGTCAGCTGCCAAAAGCGTCTGAACTTTGATCATGTACCATGGTGAAGCTGCAACAGTCATAAATGTGGAAAACGATCATGTCACTTTTTCAGTGCCGTTGTAACTTCAAATGGTCACTAAACAAACCATGTTAAGTCAAGAACTATATACATATGGTTGTCTCCTTTCTACTCCAGCCCCTGCTGTTCTATCTCAAACTCCAAGAGCAGCTAGGTATTAAAAGAAAAAGCAGAATTTGTCGCATACAGAGAGAGAAAGGATTTTTTTTGTTTTTTTTTAAGAACCCCTATTTTCAGACACTTCCAGTGTCTCTATCCTCCTTATCTCAAGAGCACCTCTAGTAGTATCTCTCTCTGACTCCCCACCCTATCAAATGTTCTTGTATTTTTTTTTAGTATATTTTATTTTCATTTTCATACACTCACATGTATACACCATACAGTATTAAACAATAATTGCATCAATTCCTCTTGTCAACAATGCCCCAGAAATAAAAGCCCAATACCTCTTCCATTCTCCATACACCTCTTTCTTCCACCACCTTCCAACTTTCTATCTTCCCTCCATCATCCCTCTCTACCCTACTTCCCCTCTCCCTCTACCACTCAAATGTTCTTGTAGATGTTCCTTCAACTCTTACATTTTTGCTTTTTCACTACCATTTGCTGTTAAAATTAGTAGATAAAACCCATTGACATTATTATTATCCACACTGTAGAATTAAAATACACTACAAAAGGTGGGACAGATGATCTTTCAACCCCATTCTTTCCTAATACTATAACACAGCGGTCCCCAAATCATGGGCCGTAGACCAACACCAGGCCGCAGAATGCCAGAAACTGGGCCATGCAAAGCCCCACCTGTGGGATGCAAGTAGCACACAAAACTATGGCCCATCCGGTCCACTGAAAGCTTCTCTCCACAGAACCGGTCCCTGGTGCCCAAAAGGTTGGGGGCCGCTACTATAATAGGTTAACTGACAAGTGTTGCCTAAATCATTGTTTGGATTGATCAATAAATGAAGGCAAAAGGTATCAGCTTCTTATTCTGCTGGCCTGATATAAATAAAAAACGTAGCCACTCAAGTAGTAATTAAAAAAGCGGTTAAGAGTGCAGCGTGCCAAAACCACACCATTAGTTATCAATGGTCAATGTCCACCGATGGCTGTGTTCTCAGAGCACACTGACCCACAAATTACTCATGTGGTTAGGGTATCGTTAACATGGTAAATCCAGACAAACTGAGTTCAGTTACCCCTAGCCAAGTATGTCAACACAGGACCTGTTTGCTCAGTCGTAGCTTACGAAATAATTAGCCAGATTCACACATCAATCAGGCTGCTTGGCAGCATATACCATTCCAATACATTTGGTGTCTCGTGGGTATTGCAATTGTGGAGGGAAAAGATGGCATTGAGGAAGAATAGTCATTTTGTTATTCATTGATCTGATTAAAGTAAATCAAAATAGTGGCCTTTTAGAGTTTGCAGGACACAGTAGCTGGGTTTGCATGAGATAATGAACCTCAAACTAACCAACTGGCTTTTACCTAAAATGTCATGGCTTAGTTTACAGTTCAATGTATTTTGCAAACTTCAAAATTGGTTCATTTGCCTAGACCTTCGTTAAATTATCCATGGTTAGAAAGGTTGTGCAAATACATTCTATATTCCAAGTCATATTCCTGGTTAATTTGAATATACTAATTTTAATATTCAGTCATGTTATTTTATTTTTTATATTATCAAGTGATGTACAGAGATCATTACACTCATTCTCAACATAAAAAAACAGTCTCCTCAATCACTCCTTATTCAAACATATATATTACATGTAATAGCCCTTTCAATTAATCCTTGTCTCTATCCTACACAAAAACCAATCTCTGGTCTCATACATTACACCAAAGCGTAATATTAATGGAAAATAATATTTGTAGCTCAGAGTTGAACTGTGGGGTCTTTATTGTTCTCTGAGCTGGGTTATTTTCCAGCAGCATTTTATTACCCAACTAGGTAACATCAGGGGCGGGTTGCCGGCGTTACTGCCAGTTTGCTTTGCATGCTCTTTGGGCGCATGCACAGTTGCCTGTAAATAGTTCTGCACATGCGCAGAACATTTAAAAAGGATGAAAAAACATGCCGGCAACAGCAGTGGCAATTGGGGAACCGGTTCGGAGATGTGGCCAGCCTGGGTCGCTGCCGGTTCTGCGGCCCAGGCCAACATACCACTACTGGTTCACCCGAACCGGTGCAAACTGGTAGCAACTCACCTCTGAGTAACCTCAGCAGTGCTAAAAGAGAGTGGAATTTGCTCTTATGTTATAGCCCTGATGATGTTACCTAGTAATGAAACTTCTGCAAGAAAACCATCAAGCTCAGAAAACACCAAGAACCCCAAAACCATAGAATTACTTGTTTGATTCTACTATACGGTACCTTTATACAACATGCTTCGGCACGATTGATCAATCACCGATAGCTGACTGATTTTACAATATCATGCTAAACTGTAAATAAACTAACCATATCACATCTTAGTCCCTTGTTGTCATCTATAGTTTATGTGCATTTTCTAATCAGACTCCTGTAACAATTCTAGGTAAATTCAATATACAGGTAGTCCTTGACTTACAATCATTTGTTTAGTGACCGTTTTAAACATTATAACAGCACTGAAAAAAGTGACTCATGCAAGTTTTCCACACTTACAACATTTCCATGGTCACGTGATCAAAATTCAGATGCTTGGTAACTGGCTCATATTTATGGACTGTTGAAGTCTTCCAGATGTGATCACCTTTTCCAAGCTTCCGAGAACTAAAGTCAATAGGGAATCGAGATTTGCTTAACAACCATGATTACTAACTTAACTGTAATGATCCACTTAATGACTGTGTAAAGAAAGATTGTAAAACGGGGCAAAACTTGCTCAACAACGGTCTTGCTTAGCAACAGAACAATCAGGCGCAATTGTGGTCATAAGTCAAGGGTTACCTATATAGACATACACATCATAAAAATACCACAGCGTGAAGAAAAACAAGAATTTCTTCCTAAACTGGAAAAAAGGAAGCCTGCGACAACCCCAGTATCAGGCTGCCCAGTGTTGTCCTGTGATAATTTTAATAACTGATAAAAAAATACAAAACAGAATAATAGTTGAAATAATAATAGTTGAGTAATAGTTGAAAGGGACTTTGGAGGTCTTCTAGTCCAGGGGTCCCCAACCCTTTGGACCTCAGGGACCACTAAATTCATAATTTTAAATCCCGCAGACCACTAATATGATCTGCCTAATGACCAGGTGGGTGGGTGTAGCTAGATGGTCATGTGACTGGGCTGGCATAGTCAACTGATGTCACTCACGTCAAGGGGCACCTCGCAGGCCTCAACTCGCCCCTCCCCTCCCAGCCACTCCTCGCCAGCCCGTCCTGCTCCTTACAGCCCAACAGGAAGCAGTTGCTGGAGCTAAGCAGCCACCAGGAGAAAGTTGGAATGACCGAGGAGGAGGCTCAGCAAAAGTACCTCACTGAGGACTACCAGCATAGGCTCAGCAGAAGCACCTCATTGAGGACTACCAGCATAGGCTTTCCAAGCAGTGGGAGTGCAAGGCCAGGTACCGGCACCTGGAGGCTTATGGTCCTGAGAAGGTCAGCCAGTTCCAGGCCATGATGCAGCCTCACTGGAACAAGGCCCTCCAGCTCCTGGCCACCAGCGATGCTTCCCTCCAGCCTTCGCCCAAAGCCCCTCACCAGGAGGCTGAAGCAGACCCCAAGTCGGAATTTTTGCCCCCTTCTGACCCACACAAAAAAACCCCAAAGTGGGAGACTCTCTGCAGCAACACAAATGTTCATTGTACGTATGCGTCCAAGGGGCATAGTTTGAAGACCCCTCATTTAGTGCAATATAAAAAATGCAGATAATTTTTCTGCGGACCACCAAAAGTTTCTAGTCCAACCCGCTGCTCAAGCAGGAGATTATCAATTATTGTCAATTATTAATTTACATTTGTTTAAATTAGATAAAACTTTAGATAGATAGATAGATAGATAGATAGATAGATAGATAGATAGATAGATAGATAGATAGATAGATAGATAGATAGATAGATAGATAGATAGATATGAGAGGGAATGAGTGGATAGATAGATAGATAGATAGATAGATAGATAGATAGATAGATAGATAGATAGATAGATAGATAGATATAGAGTGATAGTGATAGATATGAGAGAGAGAGAATGAGTGGATAGATAGATAGATAGATAGACAGACAGACAGACAGATAGAGTGATAGTGATAGATATGAGAGAGAGAGAATGAGTGGATAGATAGATAGATAGATAGATAGATAGATAGATAGATAGACAGACAGACAGACAGACAGACAGAGTGATAGTGATAGATATGAGAGAGAATGAGTGGATAGATAGATAGATAGATAGATAGATAGATAGATAGATAGATAGATAGATAGATAGATATGTTTTGTAGATTTTCAAGGGTGTAGGTATGCTGGTCTTGTTGTATTTGGGTCTTTTCCCGTGTAAGATCTTACAATACAACAAGACCAGCAGATATATATATATGTATGCACACACACATATACACACACATGTATATATACACACATAATATACACACACGTATCTATACATACATACATACATATATCTATATACATACACACACATACATACCTATTATATGTGTATGTGTATATTATGTATTGGTGTGTGTGTGTGTGTGTGTGTGTGTGTGGGTACACAGACACACAAAATTTCGGGGGGGGGGGGCTTTTAATTGCCACAGCCATGAGGGGAGCATGAAAAATTGCCTCAGCTCAACCACCCAGGCTGTGGAAAACCACGGTTCGGAGCCAAAGGACGGCCCGTTGCTTCATATCCGGCAACTCCACAGGCTCAGCACGATGGGCTTCGGGATCATTCGCTGCCTCTTGAGGCCGGCCTACCTCGCAGGGCTGCCGTGAGTGAGGGGGGGGGAGAAAAGGGGGGCGTGGAAGGAGAAGGAAATCTCGGCGGGGGCTGATGTTCCCCCTACTGACGCCGCCTCAGGCACCCCCTTTTTCCCACGTGGCCCCCGACTTCCCCCCACACGTCAAATTGGCTCCCTCACAAACGCGCGCGCGACCCTCCCCCCACCTTCCCTGCCAGCCTGGCTTCCCCTCCCCCCCTCCCTAACAAGCCCCACCCACCGCTCGCGCTTCCTCCCCCTGCCCCCCCCCTCCGTCTTACCTGCTTGCCGTTGAACAGCCTCGTTTTCTCCCCCTCCCTTACCAATATTTAGGACCCTCTCACCGGCCGCCGCCCTGACAGCCAATGGTCGGCCAGGGGAGGCGGGCGTGTACGGCTGTCGGATCCAATCCGCAGGCAAGCAGGGCGGTTGGCAACACTGCTGGGGGTGGCTGTCCCTCTCCCGCTTCTCTAACCGACGTTTCCCTTCTTGCCCAATCGCCGCAACTAAGCTAGGTTGAGAAAGCTTGGACGTTTGGGATGCTTTCGACGCTCCCACCTGGGGAGAAAGTTGGGGGGGGGAGTTGTTTACATCCGGGGCTCAAAGGAGGAGGAGGTGCTCGACGTGTAATGTAGCCGGTGTGGAAAGAACCAATGGGATTCGGGGTTGTCGGATATGCGTAAGCCACACCCACCAGTGACGAAAGGTTGTTTACCGCTTGGGAAGGAGCAAACTGATGACTAGCGTGTGACGTCATGCGGCGGCTGACGCAATGACGTAAACAGTAAGGCACTTTTCGGGACATGTAGAGATAGAAAAGGGTAGAGGGACAAATCGATGTCTGACAATGTAGGCTTATTTAAAACCAGGATATAGACTTGTGAAAAAGTCTTAATTTTCATAAAATTAAGGGCTCTTAATTAACAAAATTAAGGGCTGTTAATTCACAAAATACTCATTTGGTCTAGTGATTAAGATGCTGAATTAAAGAACCAGTTAAGTCTAAAACGGGTGGGCAATTAGGCCCCTGTAACAACCTGTGGACTTCAACTCCCAGAATTCCTGTCCTAGCATTAGAGACAAAATAAAAGGAATATTGAATTATGCAATATTTTGCACCTGTACAGGTAGTCCTTATCTCACAACCACCAGAGCCCAACATTTCTGTTAAGCAAGGGTTGTTAAGTGAGCTTCGTCCCATCTGACGACCTTTTTCGCTGCTGTTGTTAAGTGAATGACTACATTTGTTAAGTTATAATTCTGATAAAAAGGAAATAGATGCTACATGGCCTATTCTAGAGTGAATCTTTTGTCAAAAGAAGAAAACAAAGGCTAGTATACACAGGTAGTCCTCCACTTATGATGGTTTATTTAGTGGCTGAAATTACGGCACTGAAAAAAAGTGGCTTATGACCATTTTTCACACTTATGACCATTGCAGCATGCTCGGGGATCATGTGATTGACATTCGGAGACTTGACAATTGACTCACATTTATGACAGTTCCAGTATCCCGGAATCATGTGATGATCTTGTCACATTTTGATGAGCAAAGTCAATGGGGAAGCCAGATTCACTTAACGGCCATGTTACTAATTTAACAATTGCAGTGATTCACTTAACAAACGTGGCAAGAAAAGTCGTTAAATGGGGCAAAACACACTTAACAGTTTTTTCCCCCACTTAGCATCATAATTCTGAGCTCAATTGTGGTATGTCTCAGTTGTGAACCGAGATGATGGATGGATGGATGGATGGATGGATGGATGGATGGATGGATGGATGGATGGATGGATATGTAGATTAGTATTAGTAATTAATAAATTTATAGGCCGCCCAATCCCGAAGGACTCCGGGCGGCTTACAGAAAATGATGAGAGAGAGGGAGACAGACTGACAGATAATAGATATGGAGACAGCTATACAGGGATGAATGATGGATGGGGAGATAGATGAGAGGGAGAGAGGGAAGGAGAGAGTGATTTTTTCTTCTAGCTTTATTGTTGTGTTGAAGGGTTTTCCTTTTTCCGTACATTACAGAAATAATTTCTTTCAAAAAAACAAGTTATGGGAAAACCTGAGATGTGTAGCTATGTTTAAAAATAGTTTTTAAAAACCAGAAAGCACCGGACAGGTTTTTAGCAATTTTATTTTATTGTAGGTATACAATGACAACATATGCAAACTAGAAAACTAACCCAATAACTTAAAAAAAAGAAAACCTCTGGTGGCCACCCTTAAGTGCGCCATCAATGGTTAGAATAGTAAAATATCTCATGCGTCCACAAAGGAATGTATCATAATTCCAAGTATATCACCAAGAGAACTTCGAAAAGCAGCCCCCAGGAATTGGGAGTCCAAGAATTGATGGAGAAAAAACTTCTCTTTTTTTTAGCTAAAATACTGGCCCTTCATCTTAACAAACAAACAAACAATGAAAAACCAAATGCAAATACAGCCAGACCTAAAGTACTGCATAGTATTTTAATTAATTAATTAAAACACAAGAACCCAGCATATAGCTGTTTATAAAGGCTCAACATCTTTTCAGCGTACATTTCATTCTGAATAGAGAAAATCTAAAAGTTAATAAAAAGGAAGAAAATAGACCTACTATTATATTCTCTAATAGAGCGCATTCCAGGCAAAACATTATTAAGTACTACGAAAATACGTATCTTCCATTCTGTTTTTAATAATTTACTTTTGTTAAAAAGTTGTGAGGTCGTCACAGGAAGGCTATACAAATCCGTTAATTTGTACTAAATTAACTCCCCCCCCCGCACTCCAAACTATATTTTAAAAATAAAAAATAAAACAGCTTCCCAACGCAAATTTTATATTGTGTTGTTATTTTACCTTTGTTGTAACAATCAATGCAAGTGTACCCAGGGAAGGAAACTATGAGTTGTATGAAGGAATATCAATTTACGTATATATATATATTTTTTTTTACACCAACCTCTTTATCCTTCTAAGGATGCCTACAAAATTCACAGTTATATGACAATTGGGGGGGAGGGAGGGGAGTCAGAAGGTTGGGATAAAGCTGTTTAAATTAACCCGCCTTCTTCGACATTAAAAAATAATGATGATTTTCTCTCTCTCTCTCTCTCTCTCAATAAAGGGAGCAGAGAATGGAACTGCAGCTTCAAATTCCCTGCAAATCTCCAAGTTGGGTTGGATTTCTGGACGAGACGGAGAAGATTCAGCAAACACACAAAGCTTTCCTAGTTTGGTGGAATAAAGGGTTATCTATCCCCCCCAATTTTTTCTGTCCTCGTACACTTCGGCGCATGGCCAGCCTGTTGGTGATTTTATGCTGTGGGGTGGAAGAGAGGCTTTCGGGCTGCCCGCCAACATTTCGGGTCAGGACGCGCCTCGGTTTCTTCACCACTGGCCCCGAGTTGGATTCTTCCAATGTCCTTTTGAAATTGGCCAACGATGGAGTCCTCTCTTCTTCCTGGACTTTGGACGCATCGCTCGGGGAGGCCTTCAAGGATTTGGGGTCCGGACCCGCACTCCTGGCGTTGGAGGGAGACAAAGTCCCCGGTGGGTTTCGACCGAACGAGTCGTGCGCCCGCAGCCCGAGTGCCTTGCCACCCTTCTCGCCCGACGACACCGCCTCTCTCGAACAAGCGGCTCCCAAACCGTCATGGTCCTTCGTCAGCTCCTCAACTTGTTCCGGAAATCTGCCCGACACAACAGCACTGCTGCAGGAGAATAAAGGGAGGCCTTCCGAGGAACTCAACCGGGGCCACAAGTCATCTTCTACGACCTGGTGGGATTTAAAAATAATAATAATAAAAATGCATTTTCAATTTCAAAGATTCCTTTTCAGTTTCGTGGGAAAAAAAGGGACATGAGAGCAGTGTTACAATATCTCAGGGGCTGCCGCAGAGAAGAGGGAGTCAAGCTATTCTCCAAGGCACCTGAAGGCAGGACAAGAAGCAATGGGTGGAAACCAATCAAGGAGAGAAGCAACCTAGAACTAAGGAGAAATTTCCTGACAGTTAGAACAAATAATCGCCAGAAAAACTTGCCTCCAGAAGTTGTGGGTGCTCCAACACTGGAGGTTTTAAAGAAAGATTGGGCAACCATTTGTCAAAAAATGTTAGGAATATAATCTAACGGTTGGGTTGGCAGTATATAAATCATGTAACAATGTTGTACCTGTTTCTTTAAATCATACTGTAAAATGTGATTGGTTGCTGTTTTTCCTCAATCGGCCATAAGAGGGAGCCAGAATGACTGTTAGCTTTCTGTTCCTTAGATGCTGGGCTGATCTGATCTGAGTGTTTTGGAAGCTGGCTGTTAGAAAGTGCCATGAGCTATTGTAAGTTTTGCAACTGCTAGCAAACTTTGAGTACCGAACTGATTATATGATACTGGACTATGTTATTTGGATTATCCCTTAACTGAAAGACGTTGATGACTTACTGACTTATCTGTGTATGACTTGGACTGTTTGGTGGACTCTGATACCTCTATTTCCACGAAAGTAAAAGCCTATTTAAACTGCAGTGTCTCTGTATGCCGATTTGTGTGTTCTCCAACACAACTCTCACAATGCATCTCTGCTCGTACTCGCTCTCCCAACAGGAAGCCTGCCTAACATATATGCTGAGCAGGGGGTTGGGCTAGAAGACCTCCAACGTCCCTTCCGACTCTGTTATTCTATTCTATCTCTTCTACTGCTAGTCCTTGACGTATGACCATAATTGAGCCTGAAACATCTGTTGTAAAGTGAGCTTCCGACAAGCAAGTCAGTGGGGAAAGCAGGATTCCCTTACCAGCTGTGTGATTCACTTAGCAACTGCAGTGATTCACTTAACAATCAGGACAAAAAAATGCTATTCAGCCTAGTCTCCAAAGCATCAGACAAGCTGATATGTATCCTGGCTAAAAACAACTGTCGGAGGAGCTGTGGATGGGTGGCATAAATTCTGGGGCAGGGTGCTTCCCATGCCAGAATACCTTGTCCAAATTGTGGCTCTCTCCATTCTGCAGCTATGATGTCATGAAATGCCTGTAAGAAAACCACCCAGAACCCTAAACAAAGATTATTAGGGGACTGGAGGCTAAAACATATGAAGGAGAGTTGCAAGAATTGGGTATGTCTCATTTAATGAAAGAAGGACCAGGGAGACATGATAGCTGTGTTCCGATATCTCTGGGGTTGCCCCAAAGAAGAGGGAGTCATAACCAACCATCACACTTAACACAAAAAGAACACAAAAGCTATACAACTGACTCCTACACAACTGACTACCACACAATGCAGAAGCAGCCGGACATCACACAAAATGCCCCCATGCCCAAGCAGGAGCCTCACAAGATCACAGAGAGCTCCATAACCAACTATCACACTTAACACAAAAATAACACAAAGTCACACAACTGACTCCTACACAACTGGCTCTCACACAATGCAGAAGCATCTGGACAACACACAAAACGCCCCATGTAACAAGAAGGAGCCTCACAGAGAGCTCCATAACCAACTATCACACTTAACACAAAAATAACACAAAAGTCACACAACTGACTCCTACACAACTGGCTCTCACACAATGCAGAAGCAGCTGGACAACACACAAAACGCCCCATGCAACAAGCAGGAGCCTCACAGAGTCACAGTTAGGGCTAATAAATAGGTAGTAAAAATGCTTTTTTTTTAAAAAAGAAGAATGGTCATAAGGTCACTTTTCCAGTGATATTGTAACTTCGAAAGAGTCACTAAGCCAACTGTTGTAAATCGAGGACCACCAATTATTCTGCCATACGGGTTCTTGAGAGGAACCATGCGGTGGTAAGCAAATCCCGTGAGTGGACTTGCTGGGGAAACAGCTGGGAAAGTCCCAAATGCTGATCACATGACTTTGGGAGGCTGTGACAACGGTCATAGATTTGGGTCGCCAACCACCCAGATTTTGGGTGGAGGTGCTGCAACAGTCATCTGGGCGAGAGGACCGGTTGTAAGTCATTTTTTTTTCCCAATGCCACTGTAACTTCCACTAGTCGCTCAACAAATGTCCGTAAGTCAAGGACCTACACTGTCCACCTCTGGCTGGTGCAAGAAATTCCATGTCCCCCTAAAAGTTTCGTTGCCGTCTTCAATGCCATCATCCGCCATGCAGGAATGGGCTCCTGGTGGACACTGCTGGGTGGAGGGGCCCAATTCGGAGCTGGCAGCAGATTCGGGGAGTGAGGAGGTTGGGGAGGACAGATGGGCCAGTCCTAGAGTCTGAGGAAGGCTCGGATGAGGGCCTGTGTGAGACAGAGAGGGGGCTAGGGCCGTCTGACAGTTATCAGCTGCCTTCAGAGGCAGACATCAGTGAGGCAGAAGAACAGCTGGAGCCTGTTCCCGGTGTGCACATGCCCAGAGCTGTCAGACGAAGGAACAGCTAAAGAACAGGGTCAACTAGGGAGTAAGGCCACAGGTGGACGGTGAATGGCCCCTCCCAGAGGAAATAAAAGAGGAGCGAAAGGGGAGTGGAGTTTGCAGGAGACAATGAGCTCGCTTAATTGGTTCGTGACTCTCCGGACCTCCTTGCCAAGTTCTGCAGAGATCGGCCTGGCAGCTCTCCAAGCCAGAGAAGGTCTGTGACTGTGAATCCTCCTTTGAAAGACTTTGCTGGATGTGAATGAGCAGAATTCGCAGTCAATTAATAAAAGGGTTTTTTGGTTGGGACAAGGAGTTTGCTTCATACTTTTGGGAAGCCTCGGCCAGAACAAAAACCCCTCTCTGCCACCCCGCCAAAGATAAACAACCAGGTGGTCTCAAGAACTCCCAGAAAGAGGACTAACAACCAGAGGACTGCAAAGAAATATAGTCCCTTCATCCCACCATCATTAGGTCAGGACCTATCCTTCCACCACCACCCACCATTCCAGTCTCAACTCTCAGTACTTATACCAAAGATGCTTTTTTTTTTTTCAAAAGGCAACTGGAGTTTCTTGAAGACATTTCTCTTCTCGTCCAAGAAGCTCCTTCGGTTCTGACTGAACGGTGGAGGATGGAAGGATTTATAATTCCTTGCAGTCATCTGGTCGTTAGCACGCTCTCCGAGAATTATTGAGGGCACTCGGAGGTTTGTCTATTATTTATTATTTACCTATTATTTAGAAGAGCCGAGGTGGCGCAGTGGTTAGGGTGCAGTACTGCAGGCCACTTCAGCTGACTGTTAGCTGCAGTTCGGCGGTTCAAATCTCACCGGCTCAAGGTTGACTCAGCCTTCCATCCTTCCGAGGTGGGTGAAATGAGGACCCGGATTGTTGTTGGGGGCAATATGCTGACTCTGTAAACCGCTTAGAGAGGGCTGAAAGCCCTATGAAGCGGTATGTAAGTCTAACTGCTATTGCTATTGCTAGATAAGGTTCGTGTGGATAAACGTAACCCTAACCCTAAACATAACCCTTACCTTAACTTAAATCACCCTTCTGTTGACGCGCTGTTGTCGACGCGTTGATGACGTCGCAGTTTTAGCGACACACTTTTGTCGGCGCCCTTTTGTCGTGCGGGCTTTTGTCGTGCGGGCTTTTCGCCCATGTGTTTGTGAAGTGGCTGTTTTGTTTCTCCAATGTACAAATCTGTACACGTCTCACTTAACTGTATGTACTGCATAGAGCACATTGCTCAGTTTATGTCTGGGCATTTTATCCTTGGGGAGGACAAGCTTCTGCTTCAGTGCATTTTTGGGGTTTAAAGTGTGTACAGTCAGTCCTCGACTTATGACCACAATTGAGCCCAAAATTTCTGTTGTTAAGTGAGATATTTGTTAAGTCTTTGGCTGCATTTCGTGATCCTATTTGCTATGGTTGTTAAGCGAACCCCTGCAGTTGTTACATTAGTAACATGGTTGTTAACCAAATCGGGCTCCCCGCTTGCCTTTGCTTGTCAGAAGGTCGTAAAAGGGGATCACATAACCTGGGAACACTGCAACTGTGATAAAGATGTGTTGGTTGCCAAGGGTCTAAATTTTGATCCACGGGGATGGTCGTAAGTGTGAAAAACGGGCGCAAACCACTGTTGTAAGTTTGAACGGTCACCAAACTGTTGTGGCTCGCCGGTGGCTAGCAGAGCTGGCCGCAGAGTTGGACAGTGAGGAGGCTGGGGAGGAACCTGGGACAGTCCTGGGGATTGAGGAAGGCTCAGACGAGGGCTCTGCGTCAGAGGCAGAGAGGGAGCTAGACAGCAGCGAGGCAGAGGAACAGCTGGAGCCTGTTCCCAGTGTGCGCATGCGCAGAGCTGCCAGAAGACGAGAACAACTACGAAAGGAGGGTCCACGTGGGAGTAAAGCCACACCTTGGAGGTGATTGGCCCCTCCCATAGGAAACAAAAGAGGAGCGAATGGGAGGGGGCTTTTGCCGGAAACAATTCGTTCCTTCGGTCGTTTCAAGAGAGGAAAGTTCTGTTTGTGGCTATAAGAGACTCTGTGCCAAGTTTTGTCTTGCCCTGCATTAGGAAACTAGTTATCCGGCAGCTCTCCAAGCGAGATAAGGTGCGTGTGGATAAACATTCCTCGGAAAGACTCTTTGCCAAGCCTTGCGGACTGTGAATGAAAGGAATTCACAGTCAGGTAAAAGGGGTTTTGCTGGGACCAAAACTCCGCCTCTTGCTTTTTAAGGCAGCCTGGGTCAGAACAGCCCCCACCCAAAAGAAACTCACAGAAAGGGACTCCAACTGAGGATCTATTCCATTTATTTGCCTCTTTCTTTGTCAAAAGCATCTCTTTTGCCCCCGGGTCATTACTCTGACTGATGCGAGTGCCCACCTCCTCCTGCTGCCCCGGCTTGGCACCCCAATGCCTCTCCGTCTACTCAGACACGTTTTCTGCAAGACAGAGGGCACCGAGTTACTAAGAGGATACCCACCGCATGGCAATGCCACCTTGACCCTTTTGCAAGAGCTACCGTTAAGTCCCTTCACGGGTAGTCCTCGACTTACGACCACAAAGTTTCCACTGATAAGTGAGCCAGTTTTTAAGTGGGCTTCTGCCTCATTTTTATACGGGTAGTCCTCGACTTACGACCACAAAGTTTCCATTGATAAGTGAGCCAGTTTTTAAGTGGGCTCTGCCTCATTTTTATACAGGTAGTCCTCGACTTACGTCTACAATTGAGCCCAAAATTTCTGTTAATGAGACATTTTTTGGAGTGAGATGTGCTTCATCTTTCTTGCCACGGTGGTTTAAGTGGAATCACTGCAGTTGTTAAGTTAGTAACAAGGTTGTTAAGCGAATCTGGCTGGCCCGTTGATTTTGCTTGTCAGAAAGTCAGAAAAGGGGGGAATCACGTTACACTGCAACCGTCATAAATATGAGTCAGTTGCCAACCGTCTCAATTTTGATCATGTGACCAAGGGGATGCTGCAATGGTCATAAAAGTGAAACAACACACAACGTAAATTTTGCCCTCTGCTGCGGTCGTAACTCGAGGACTACCTGTAATTCTGCAGAGATTTGTTGTAACTTGGAACAGTCATTATGTGACTAGTCATAAGTCAAGGACTACCTACCGTGTTTCTGCCAAAATAAAATCCAACTGGAAAATAAGCTCCTAATGAGACTTTTGAAAGAAAAATTAATGTACGACCCAGTCTTGTTTTCAGGGAAACATGGTGTATATATACCTCTTAGCCCAGGGGTCCATGGTTCCACCACAAAACCGCGTTCGACTAAACCGTGCTCGACTAAACCGCATAGCTGACGTCATCAACAGGGTGACAACAGCGCGGAGACAGAAGCACCCTGTAAATGCTAAACCTAAAATTAACCCCTAAACCTAAAACCTAACCCCTAAACCTAATCCTAAACCTAACCCTAAACCTAACCCTTAACCTAAACCTAACCCTAAACCTAACCCTTAACCTAACCCTAAACCTAATCCTAACCCTTAACCTAACCCTAAACCTAATCCTAACCCTTAACCTAACCCTCAACCTAACCCTAACCCTTAACCTAACCCTAAACCTAACCCTAAAGCTAACCCTAAAGCTAACCCTAAAGCTAACCCTTACCTTAAGTTGAATCGGCTTGCTTTCAAAGCGCTATTTAAAACGCCCTTCTTTCTCCGCGCTCGCTGTTGTCGCCCTGTTGATGACATCAGCGACGCGGTTTAATTGGGCACGGCTTAGTCGAGCGCGGTTTTGTCGTGCCACGGGGGTCCACAACCCCCCCCCCAAAAAAAAACTCCATGGAACCAGTCCCTGGTGCCCCAAAGGTTGGAGGCCACTTCCTCAGCCCCTTTGCAAACCTTATATTAACTTCCCTTGAAGATAAACTCATGCTATTAAGCCAAACTGCAAACAGAAGGCTAATCTTAAAGGTAAAGGTTCCCCTCACACATATGTGCCACTTGTTCCCGACTCTAGGGGGCGGTGCTCATCTCCGTTTCAAAGCCGAAGAGCCAGCGCTGCCCGAAAACGTCTCCGTGGTCATGTGGCTGGTATGACTCAACGCCGAAGGCGCACGGAATGCTGTTACCTTCCCATCAAAGATGGACCCTATTTTTCTACTTGCATTTTTTACGTGCTTTCGAGCTGCTAGGTGGGCAGAAGCTGGGACAAGTAACGGGAGCTCACTCCATTACGCGGCGCTAGGAGTTCGAACCTCCGAACTGCCGGCCTTTCTGATCGATAAGCTCAGCGTCTTAGCCACTGAGCCACCGCGTCCCTGTGATTAATCTTACACAAGATTTAAAAATATATTGTAAGTTGTTGTATTCATTTCTCACCACTAGGAGGCAGCACACAACTGATTTTTGCCCTTGTATGGGGACTCATCTGGCACAAGCTAGCACTCCCTCTACAAATAGTCCTCAACTTACGACAACTCGTTTAGCCACCATCCAAAGCTACAACAGCAGTGAAAACAGGGACTGACAAACAGTCCTCACGGTTACGACGATTGCAGCATTTGCATGATCCTATGATCGACATTCCAGTACTTTGGCAAACCCTGGCCATCTCTCACTTGGACTACTGCAATGCACTCTACGTGGGGCTGCCCTCGGAAACTACAGCTGGCTCAGAATGCAGCCGCAGGGGCAGCCCTTGAGTCCCCAATGATGGCCCATGCTGCACCGCTGTTATGCAGATTGTGAGTTTTAAAGACGTCTGAGTGAATCCGGGAAGAGGCAGAGACTCTAAGTGTGTCTGTGCACAGGCTGTGACTTTTAAAAACATCTGAGTGAATCCAGGAAGAGGGAAGAGGCAGAGGGGCTGGAAGTGTGTGCTGTGCACAGGCTGTGAGTCTTAAAAACATCTGAGTGAATCCAGGAAGAGGGAAGAGGCAGAGGGGCTGGAAGTGTGTGTGTGTGTGTGTACGGGCTGTGACTCTTAAAAACGTCTGAATGAATCCAGTAAGAGGGAAGAGGCAGAGCAGCTGGAAGTGTATGCTGTACACAGGCTGTGAGTTTTAAAACATCTGAGTGAATCCAGGAAGAGGGAAGAGGCAGAGGGGCTGGAAGTGTGTGCTGTACACAGGCTGTGAGTTTTAAAACATCTGAGTGAATCCAGGAAGAGGGAAGAGGCAGAGGGGCTGGAAGTGTGTGCTGTGCACAGGCTGTGAGTCTTAAAAACATCTGAGTGAATCCAGGAAGAGGGAAGAGGCAGAGGGGCTGGAAGTGTGTGCTGTGCACAGGCTGTGAGTTTTAAAGACATCTGAGTGAATCCAGGAAGAGGGAAGAGGCAGGGGGCTGGAAGTGTGTGCTGTGCACAGGCTGTGAGTTTTAAAGACATCTGAGTGAATCCAGGAAGAGGGAAGAGGCAGAGGGGCTGGAAGTGTGTGCTGTGCACAGGCTGTGAGTTTTAAAAACATCTGAGTGAATCCAGGAAGAGGGAAGAGGCAGAGGGGCTGGAAGTGTGTGCTGTGCACAGGCTGTGAGTTTTAAAAACATCTGAGTGAATCCAGGAAGAGGGAAGAGGCAGAGGGGCTGGAAGTGTGTGCTGTGCACAGGCTGTGACTTTTAAAAACATCTGAGTGAATCCAGGAAGAGGGAAGAGGCAGAGGGGCTGGAAGTGTGTGCTGTGCACAGGCTGTGAGTTTTAAAGACATCTGAGTGAATCCAGGAAGAGGGAAGAGGCAGAGGGGCTGGAAGTGTGTGCTGTGCACAGGCTGTGAGTTTTAAAGACATCTGAGTGAATCCAGGAAGAGGGAAGAGGCAGAAGGTTCCACCACAAAACCGCGTTCGACTAAAGGGCGCTCGACGAAACCGCGTAGCTGACGTCATCACAGCGCGACAACAGCGCTGAGAAAAAAGCACGCTGTAAACGCTAAACCTAAAATTAACCCCTAAACCTAAACCTAACCCCCCTAAACCTAATCCTAAACCTAACCCTAACCCTTAACCTAACCCTAAACCTAACCCTTACCTTAACTTGAATCGGCTTGCTTTCAAAGCGCTATTTAAAGCGCCCTTCTTTCTCCGCGCTCGCTGTTGTCGCCCTGTTGATGACGTCAGCGACGCGCTTTAATCGGCGCGCTTTAGTCGAGCACGGTTTTGTCGTGCCACGCAGGCAGAGAGGCTGGAAGTGTGTGCTGTGCACAGGCTGTGAGTTTTAAAAACGTCTCAATGAATCCAGGAAGAGGGAAAAGGCAGAGGGGCTGGAAGAGTGTGTGCTGTGCACAGGCTGTGAGTTTTAAAAACGTCTGAATGAATCCAGGAAGAGGGAAGAGGCAGAGAGGCTGGATGTGTGTGCTGTGCACAGGCTGTGAGTTTTAAAGACGTCTTGAGTGAATCCAGGAAGGGAAGAGCAGAGGCTTGAAGTGTGTGCGTGCACAGGCTGTGAGTTTTAAAGATGTCCGAGTGAATCCAGGAAGAGGGAAGAGGAGAGAGGCTGGAAGTGTGTGCTGTGCACAGGCTGTGAGTTTTAAAGACGTCTGAGTGAATCTAGGAAGAGGGAAAAGCAGAGGGGCTGGAAGTGTGTGTAAGGTGGTCAGTATATAGAAGACCGGCAAGGACAGCCATATTTCCTCTGTAAGTAGCTGTTTTATTGTTTTGTGTACTTATTTTATTCTTATTTAAGTAGTAAGTGCACAAATAATAAATTTCCCTTTTTTATATCTTCTTTTTGTAGGTCATTCTTTGGGGCAAAGAATTCAGTGACATCGACTTGGCCACTCCTACAGAGTCATACGACTGCCAAGCTACTCCCACCCGGTCACATAACTGCCAAGCCACTCCCACTGAGTCACATAACTACCAAGCTACTCCCACCGTCACATGACCACCAAGTCACTCCCACAAAACAGGCCACACCTACAGAAAAGGTTCTAAAAAAATTTGAAACCCCCCCACTGGCAACAACCCACTACTCACACGACCCGGGTTCCCCTCTTCCACCACCCCCTCAAGCTAGGCCACTGAGCCACAAAGATAGAATAACAGAGTTGGAAGGGCCCTTGGAGGTCTTCTAGTCCAACCCCTCCTGCTCAAGCAGGAAATCCTATAACAGTGATGGCTAACCGTTTTCCAATCATGTGCCAAAATGGGGGGGGCATAGGTAGGTCGTGCACAAAGATTAACTTGACTTTGCATTTGATAACTTCAGCTAGATTGTTGGTGGCGCAATACTGGAAGAAGGAGATTTGTCTATTATCCAAGAATGGACATTGAAAATCACAAACTTAGCAGAGATGGCTAAAATATTTGCATATCTCAAGGATAATTCAAACGAGATATAACGAGACTGGGAAAATGGATTGACTATATTCAAATAAATATGGGTCTAGGAAATTTCAGATAGCTTATGATTAAGATCAGAAATGATACAAATTGTTTATAGTTAGCCTAGCAAGGAGGAGCTAAGCTCAATTCAAAGATGTTATTAACTCTCTACTTTCTCTTTAAGTATATTTTAAACTGTTTTTGTTAAAGATTATACCTTGTATTGGTTCTGGGAAGTCAGGGTGGGGGAAAGTTGGGGGAGGGTGGGAGGGAGTGAGCTTACTAAGTTGGAGGAGGGGTGTTGGATGATTGTACATGTATACTGCTATTTTTCTTGTTTATGTATTGAAATGGAATTATAAATACCATCAAACAAAAGGGAATTTGCTCAGAAGCTGAAATGCACCAAGTGAATTAGAGGAAGAGTGGGAAGCAGTGGAGAGAAAAGATAGGAAGAGAGAGATGGGAGAAAGGTGAGGGGGGAAGATGAGGTGTATAAGGAGGAGTGGTAAGGGAGAGAGAAGGAGAAAGGAAGGGAAGTAGAGTAGAAAATGATGGAGGGAAGACGAATATAGAAGAGTGGGAAGCAGTGAGAGGAAAGATAGGACATAGAGGATAGTAGAGAGTGTTAAGGGGGAAGATGAGGTTTATAATGAGGAGTGAATGAAGAGAAAGGAAAAGGAAGTAATAGATAAAAATGAAGGGGAGAAAATGTAGAAAGGTGGTAAGAGGGGAGAAAGTGTCGGATAAGGTATAATATGGGTATGGAGAGCAGAAGAGCCTAATAACTGTGTTTTTCTTTTTTTCTTTCTTTGGTAGTTGATGGTAAGATGAATTGATGTAATTACTTAATAATACAACATTTTTTTTTATTTATTAGACTTATATACCGCTTCATGGGCTTTCAGCCCTCTCTAAGCGGTTTACAATTTTTTAGCAAATTGAGTCAGCAACTTGCCCCCACAGTCCGGGTCCTCATTTCACCCACCTCGGAAGGATGGAAGGCTGAGTCGACCTGGAGCCGGTGAGATTTGAACCGCTGAGCTGCAGATCACAGTCAGCTAAAGTGGCCTGCAGTACTGCACCCTAACCACTGCGCCCCCTCGGCTCTATGATATGACTATGTAATATATACTGTGATTCTATGCTATGAAAAAGGAATAAAACTTCTATGTAAAAAAAGAGTTCCCACACCCATGCTATGTCCACGACCCCCCCCCCCCCACTTTTGGCTCACGGTTTTCACCCTCCCCAGGCTCCAGAGGCTTTCTAGGAGTCTGGGGAGGGCGAAACAGCCTCCCCCACCCCTCTGAGGCCCTCCGGAGGCTTCCCCTCCCGGAGCGCGAAAAAACAGGTCCTATGGCCAAACCAGAAGTGTCTTCCGGTTTGATCATAGGGCCGATTTTCGACCTCCGAAGCCTTAGGGAAGCCTCCTAAAGGCTCCAGAGGGCGAATAACGGCCCTACGAGCAAACCAGAAGTTTGTTCCTGAACTTCCAGTTTGCCCGTAGGCAGTTGTTTGTGCTCCGGGGCATTCAAGGAAGCCTCCAGAGGGCGAAAAATGGCCTTAAAAGAAGGCCAAAGTCAGCACCACCAGCACGCGCATGCGCGCTGGAGCTGACAGAGCAACACCTCACGTGCCCTAACAAATGGTTCCGTGTGCCACCTGTGGCACACGTGCCATAGGTTCGGGCACTATAATATTGCAGACAAATGGTTGTGCAATCTCTTCTTAAAAACTTCTGGAGGCAGGTTGTTCCACTGGTTAATTGTTCTAACTGACAGGAAATTTCTCCTCAGTTCTAAGTGCTTATCTCCTTGATTAGTTTCCACATTGCTTCTTGTCCTGCCTTCAGGTGCTTTGGAGAATAGTTTGACTCCCTCTTCTTTGGGGCAACCCCTGAGATATTGGAAGATTGCTATCCTGTCTCCCCTGGTCTTTCTTTCTATTAAACTAGACATGCCCAGTTCCTGCAAACCGTTCTTCATATGTTTGAGCCTCCAGTCCCCTAATCCTCTTTCTGCTCTTCTCTGCACTCTTTCTTTTACAATACAATAGCAGAGTTGGAAGGGACCTTGGAGGTCTTCTAGTCCACCCCCTGCCTAGGCAGGAACCCTTTACCGTTTCAGACAAATGGCTATCTAACATCTTCTTAAACTTCCAGTGTTGGGACAGTCACAACTTCTGGAGGCAACTTCTGTTCCATGATTCATTGTTCTGACTGTCAGGAAATTTCTCCTCAGTTCTCAGTTGCTTCTCTCTTTGAGTTTCCACCCATTGCTTCTTGTCCTGCCCTCAGGTGCCTTGGAGAATAGCTTGACTCCCTCTTCTTTGTGCAACCCCTGATATTGGAAGACTGCTATCATGTCTCCCCTAGTCCTTCTTTTCATACCCAATTCCTCCACTGAGCCATTTTTTTAGCATTCAAACTTACAAAGGCACTTTAAAAAAGTGATGGGCAACCCGTCCTCGCACTTATAGCCGTTGCAACATCCCCATGGTCCCGTGGTCGAAATTAAGACACTTGGCGCGTGTTAACAAAGATTGCAGCTTCCCGGAGTTACATTCCATCTGCCTCCTTCCCAAGCCGGCTTCTGACAAGCCAAATCAGTGGGGGAAGCCGGATTCGCTTAAACCCTCCCCCATGCACGATTCATTTAACAACTGCAAAGGTCCGCTTAACGACCATGGCAAAAAAAAACCCCTCGTCAAATCAGCGTTCACTAACAATTTCCTGTCTCAGCAACAGAACTCTGGTCCCAACTGGCTTGTAGGTCAACAACTACCGTATTTTTCAGTCTATAAGACGCACCGGAGTATAAGACACACCATGATTTTGAAGAGGTATTTTTTTTTTAAAAGGGTTTTGCACTCTGCAGGCCTCCCAAACCTCTGCACACCTGTTTTTTGCAAAAAAATAGGGGGGGGGGGCAAATGCAGTGTTTGGGAGGCTTGTAGAGTGCTCCTAGGGGCTGGGGGGGTCAAAACAAGGAGGAAAACAGCCCATTTATCGCAAAAACAGGCCGTTTTTTGCAAAAAAAAAAAAAAAAAGGCATGCAGAGGCTTTGGGAGGCTTGTAGAGTGCTCCTGGGGATGGGGGGGGGGAACAGCCCGTTTTTGTTGCCTTTCTTTGCCCTCCAGCCCCACAGGTTCACTTTGCAAGCCTCCCAACCCTCTGCACCTCCATTTTTGCCAAGGGGGGGGATTTGGGAGGCCAAAAATGCTGTATTCAGTGTATCAGATGCACCCAGATTTTCACCCACTTTTGGGCAGGGAAGGTGTGTCTTATACTCCGAAAATACGGTACCTATAATCCAAAGCAAGTTGCGGGGGCCCCATACATGGCCCGTTTTGGCTGGCATAAGCACCGCAGGTCGGTCCTTTAATATTTCCAGCCCGGCCCCATGGTCCGGATTTAATCAACCCGCTGTCAACTCACAAAGCATTCCTGGCCTGCTCTCGAGTTGCCATAGGCAAGGGGATGGGGAACTGACGATGCAGCACGACCACAACAGAAGCACATTCCATGTATATCTTTCTCAAGGCTGTCTCCAAGGTTACCCGCAGCAGCCAGAGGGGCATGATCTCTACAGCCGAGGAAAGTGCTCCATTGGATAATGTGTTATGACACACCCTGGGGGGAGGGGGGGGAAACAGGGTCATAGTTGGGTCGAAAATTACATGGGGGTCACAGCTGCCTTCACTTGGGTACCTGCCGGCATGTTGCTCCTAAAAAAGAACTGGATTTTTTAACGCTTGGCTCGAGACATGGTTTAATTAGGGCCTTGAATTTGACACCCCTGGAGTAGAGATTTGGTCTCTGGCTGAAAGCCATCTGAAGACACTAGAATCATTTTGAAATGTGGTTTTTACAGGCAGCTGATACATATAAGCTGGGTTTAACAAAATCAAATGAGGAAGTGATAACCCGCCTGGGGAAGTCAAGTGAAATCAATCAAAACCATCAAAAAACGAAGTTTAAGAATATTTCGCACTTGTGATACGACACCCGGAAAAATAGGGCATCTGTCACTTAATCCTCCAGGGAAAGATCGAAGGCAAATGAGGTCCAGGCAGAAGAACAACAACATAGCTTCAAAATTTGAGGGACGGGACTTTTTTCATGCGGCTGTTGATAAAAATAGGATCGGCAACATGATCGCCAATGGCCGATGACAGATATGGCACAAGAAGAAGAATAGTTGTACATAGAACTGGGGGAGGTTTTTTTATATTTCAAAATGCACTTAAATCCATAAAACCTGGGGGGGAAATGCCCATTTTAATATCATCTTAAAAGCTCTCTTGTCAACTCCTAAAGTTGCCATTCTAGGGGGGGGGAGCGCATTCCATGCATACTTTCAGCTAGAGTCGGATCTCAGATTACTGCAGCAGGCTTCGGAGGGGTGCACCTCATTGGGGAATGTGATGTATGACACAGACTGAGGAGAGGGAAAGAACAGAGGTAAAGTTCAGCTATAATTCAAATGAGTCTCAGATCTGACTGCAACAAGGTGTTGCCAAAATGTGCTCCTAATAAATGACTGGTTTTCTTTTGAAACTTGGCTCGAGACTCATGAATCGATGAGGGTGTCTTTCGGAAACCTGACACTCTCAGGCCTTGAGCCATGAAAGAAAAAAAAATATCACGTTTTTACCTTGGATGACGGAGTTGAGCATTGCGAAGAGGCGATCGTCCAGGTTTCGGGGCTGCTGTACGAGGGTCCTTCAGCCAAGTTGAAGCACAGATCCTCCTCGTTTTGCAGACAGCCGCTCCGAGAATTTTCGGCCGGGACATATACTGATGACGATGGCGCTAGTGTTATCGGCACGAAGCATACGCTGCCTCCACCGGCCCAGGGCTCGATTGACAAGCATTTTGGCTAAGGATTGTTGGTGTTCTCCCTTTGGGGTCGGAAACAGGAAAGAGAAGAAGAAACAGGAGAATCACTATTCCAAAAGGCTGCGAGACATATGGGAAGTACACAAGTCTGTTTAAAATCTCCATGCTACCACTGAAAACTGGAAAAGGTCTACATTGCAATATTTAGACAATGCTTTAAGATGGGTGGACTTAACTCCCAGAATTCCCAGCCAGCCTACTTTAAGATGAGTGGACTAAAACTCCCAGAATCCTCCAGCCAGCCTGCTTTAAGATGGGTGGACTTCCACTCCCAGAATCCCCCAGTCAGCATGTTTAAGATGAGTGGACTAAAACTCTCAGAATTCCCCAGCCAGCCTGCTTTAAGATGGGTGGACTTAAACTCCCAGAATTCCCCAGCCAGCAATGCTTTAAGATGAGTGGACTAAAACTCCCAGAATTCCCCAGCCAGCATGCTTTAAGAGAGGTGGACTTCCACTCCCAGAATCCCCCAGCAGCATGCTTTAAGAGGGGTGGACTTCCACTCCCAGAATTCCCCAGCCAACATGTTGATGGGCTTTGTTAAAGTTGCTAAGGTTTACAGTGTTGTCAAACCACAACAAAGTGACGATAGGGAACATTATGTGATCCGGAGCACCAAAAAACAATCAGGCTGCTGGCCACGATTACTTGATCAAACCCCATCATCTGCCAATTACCTCCCACAGACCCATTAGATCTCACAGGGTTGGCCTCCTCCGGGTGCCATCTACCAGCCAATGCCATCTGGCTACTACCCGGGGGAGGGCCTTCTCTGTGGCAGCCCCGGCCCTCTGGAATGAACTCCCCGCTGGGATTCGGACCCTCACCTCTCTCCAGGCTTTCTGAAAAGCCATCAAAACCTGGCTTTGCCGGCAGGCCTGGGGGTGATGAGTTCCCTCCCCTCTCGACATGTATGGTTGTGCAACTGTTGCCTATTTTTAATATTGTATTTCATTTTTATGTTCCCCTTTTCCCCCCTTTGAATTGTTCGCCGCCCTGAGTCCTCCTGGAGAAGGGCGGCATACAAATAATAAAATTCTATTCTATTCTATTCTATTTAAACAAATGCCTTCCACGTTAAGGCTTCAATCATGCGGATCAGCAAGAAAGCCAAGGAAAACGGACGTCCCAGGAGCTCACCATAAAATACTTTTTCTCTTCGTGGTCCTGGCACATGGAGATAGCTTCCTGGGGCGGGATCATGTTCCACAGTCCATCGCTCCCCAAAATTATATATTTATGCTTCTGAGGATCCAGCGTGGTACACTCGTGTCCGGTTCTGGAGAAACCACAAACTCCCACTGTAGAAGTCGTAACTCCATAGATCACCTATAAAAAAAACAACAGATTAACAGAGTTGGAAGGGACCTTGTAGATCATCTAGTCCAACTCCGCACGCCCAAGCAGGAGACCTTACAGGCGTACACCCTTTCTGAAAGATCGCAGTCAAGTCTCTTCTTGAAAGATTCCAGTGATGAAGAGACACGGACTTTATTATTTAAGCAAAACGAGTGTCTTCCAAAATCGTGTTTCAAGATATATATATTTTTGAGAACGTCAATTTGAGGCCTTTCAGAATCCATCCCAGCTAGATTTCTCTAGTCTGGCCCACTGCAAACAGGAAACTGGAGGTCTGGATCATGGGTCACCAACCCTTCGGACCTCAAGGGCCACTAAATTCATAATTTTAAATCCCGCAGACCACTAATATGATCTGCCTAACGACCGGCTGGGTGGGCGTGGCTAGGTGGTCATGTGACTGGGTGGGCGAGGCCAACTCAATGTCACTCACGTCGAAGGGAGCCTTACCGGCCTCTACTTGCCCTCCCTCCCCAGCACTCCTTGCCTGCCCATCCAGGCTCCTTAGGGCCCCAAGAGGAAGCAGTTGCTGGAGCTAAGCAGCCACCAGGAGAAAGAGTTGGCAAAACAGCTCAGTTCAAACTGGAACTGACCGAGAAGGAGGCTCAGCAGAAGCACCTCACTGAGGACTAGGAGCATAGGCTTTCCAAGCAGAGGGAAGACCTGCGGGAGTGCAAGGCCAGGTACTGGTGTCTGGAGGCTCAGCGGGCTGAGATGGTCAGCCAGTTCCAGGCCATGATGCAGTCCCACTGGAACGAGGCCCTCCGGCTCTTCGCCACCAGCAGTACTTCCCTCCAGCCTTCGCCCAAAGCCCCCCACCAGGAGGCTGAAGCAGACCCCAAGTCGGAATTTCTGCCCCCCTCCGACCCCCACAAAAAGACCCCAAAGGGGAGACTCTCTGCAGCAACACAAACGTTCATTGCAAGTATCCATCCCAGGGGCCGTAGTCTGAGGACCCCAGATTTAATGCAATATAAAAAATGCAAATATTTTTTCTGCGGACCACCAGTTGGTGACCGCTGGTCTGGATGATATTTGCTGGGTAAAGAACCTTCTCTGTAATATGAAATCAAGCAGGCCAAGGAAGAAATGTTTCATCCGGACTTACCCCCTAACGTCTCATTTGTTAGGCATGAAGGTGATTTAAAGTTCCTAGCCTCAAACAGCAAACTGACAACTCTTCTTCATCATCACACTACCGTAGTTAAGATGCTGGCATAGAAACCAGGAGACAGGAGTTCTAGTCCCGCCTTAGGCATGAAAGACAGCTGGGTGACCTTGGGCGAATCACCAGGAGTTGATGAATTCTAGTTCTGCCTTAGAAATGAAAGCCAATTGGGTGATCTTGGACCAATCACCAGGAGACTGTGAGTACTAGTCCCGCCTAGGCATGAAAGTCGACTGGGTGATTTTGGACCGATTACCAGATGGTGACTTCTAGTCCCGTATTAGAATAGAAGCTGGCTGGGTGGCTTTGAACCAATTACAAAGGATACAGTGAGCATTAGTTCTGCCCTAGGCATCAAGGTCAGTTATTTTAACCAGGTCATCATAGTAGTTAAGGTGCTGACCTAGAAACCAGGAGAAAGTGAGTTCTAGTCCCACCTTCTCATGAAACTGACTGGGAGACTTTGGACCAATCACCAGGAGACGGTGAGTTCTAGTCCCGCCTAAGGCAACCAAGCCAGCTGGATGACTTGGACCAATCACAGGAGGAGCAGTGAGTTCTAGTCCCGCCTCAGGCAAGAAAGCCAGTTGGATGATTTTGAACCAATCACCAGGAGACTGTGGAGTTCTAGTCCCGCCTCAGGCAGAAAGCCAGCTGGATGACTTTGGACCAATCACCAGGAGACTGTGAGTTCTAGTCCTGCCTTAAGCGTGAAAGCCAACTGGCTGACTTTGGCCAATCCCCAGCAGATGCTGAATCTAGTCCCACCTTCGGACTGAAACAAAAAGCTGACTGGGTGAGAACAGTGCATCGTCATAAATATGACTCATCTGCCATGTGTTTCGAATTTGCAAGAGCACAGGGATGCGGCAAAGTCGTAAGGGTGAGCCCCTTTTTCCGGCGCCATTGTAACTTCAAACAGTCGCTAAACAAGCTGTTGCCAGTTAAGCACTACCTCCCTATGAATCCCAAAATCTTTCTGCCAATCGTCCCATCATTTCAATTTGTTTTTCTTTGCTTTTTTTAGGTTTTTTTTTTTTAATTTATTTTTTACAATGTTGTGAACGGTGTGGTACCGAAGTATCATACATTTCATACAAGAAAATTAATATTAATCATATTGTTTCATTTAACAACCTTATATAATGCTAGTAATAATACACAGCTTTATATTAAATTATAATCTTTCATGTTTAGTTATTCAATTATTTCACATGTTGTGTTTATACCAATCACCCTATCTTAATTATTGCACCGTTTGATATGAATAAAATATTATCAATCATATTTGTTACATTTTAACAAACTTATACAACTAATATCCTGTTTCTCCCCAAAATAAACCCTCCCTGGATAATAAGCCCCAATTGCGCTTTAAGTGCATGGCCGCTGAATAAGCCCTCCCCGAAAATATTGCAACACAGCAGCAGCCATGAGGTGACCACGCTCACCGCCTCCTGCACCCCAAAAATAATAAGACCTCCCCGAAATAAGGCCAAGTGCTCATTTCGGGGGGGTCAAAAGAATATAAGACCCTGTCTTATTTTCAGGGAGACACGGTATTAATTCCAACGTTTATATTACACCAGAAGCTATACTTACCAAGGGCTCGAGCCACAGCCAAGAAGGGAATCTGATCGATAACCGTGCTTCGTCGGACGGGACCATTGTGACTCAAACGAGGCCGTTTCCAAACCACCCGATTCACACCGGATTTGTTGATCACACTAAAAACAATCGGCGAGAACAGAGGGAGGAAATAAATGAAGAGTGGAAAGTTTAAAAGAAACGAAATGTCAAGGCATTGTTTGCTAAACGAGACTTCTACAATCATTGAAGGCAAGTTGTTATCTATAAAGCCCTACCTGGCCTGGTTAACCGAGGAACATAACAGCAACAGCAATAATAGTACTTAGACCTAAAACTAAAGGTCCCTCTCGCACATATGTGCTAGTCGTTCCCAACTCTAGGGGGCGGTGCTCATCTCCGTTTCAAAGCCAAAGAGCCAGCGCTGTCCGTAGACGTCTCCCTGGTCATGTGGCCAGAATGACTAAGCACCGAAGGCGCATGAAAACGCTGTTCCCTTCCCACCAAATTTAGTGGTTCCTATTTTTCTACTTGCATTTTTACGTGCTTTCAAACTGCTAGGTTGGCAGAAGCTGGGACAAGTCACGGGAGCTCACTCCGTCACGCGGCGCTAGGGATTCGAACCGCCGACCTGCCGACCTTTCTGATCGATAGCTCAGCGTCTTAGCCATTGAGCCACCGCGTCCCTCAATACTTAAGACTTATATACCGCTTATAGTGCTTATAGCGCTCTCAGTCAGGATCGAACTCCTGACAGTGAGCAGTGAGTTAACCCTGCAGTACTGAATTCTAACCACTGGGCCACCATAGCTCAATATTGATTTTAATTATAGGATAATTGTTTTCAGTCTTGAATGGATTACTTAATGTTAAAACAACATAATTGTATATTTGATATTACCATGTTTTCCCGAAATAAGCGCCTGGCCTTATTTTCAGGGAGGTCTTAGTATTTTTGAGGTGCAGAAGGCAGCGAGCGTGGTCACCTCACGGCTGCTGCTGTATGGCAATATTTTTGTGGGAAGGGCTTATTTTAGCACATGCACTTCAAAAGCCCGATTGGGCTTATTATCCGGGGAGATCTGATTTTCAATGAAACAGGGTATAAGCCGCCCAGAGTCTTTTTGAGGGGATGGTCATAACACCATCATCAAAGAATATCAACAGGAATAGCACTTAAGACTTATATACCACTTCGTAGTGTTTTACAGCCCTCTCTAAGCGGTTACAGAGTCAGCCTCTTGCCCCCAACAATCTGGGTCCTCATTTTACGGCCCTCGGAAGGACGGAAGGCTGAGTCACATTGAGCCAGTCAGGATCGAACTTCCTGGCTGTTGGCAGAGTTAGCCTGCAATATTTAATTGAAACCACTGTGCCATCAAGGCTTCCTTCCTTCTTTCCTTTTCTCTCCTTCCTTCATTCCTTTCCTTTCCTTCCTCCTTCCTTCCTTCCTTCCTTCCTTCCTTCCTTCACAATAGCACTTAAGACTTATATACTGCTTCATAATGCCCTCTCTAAGCGGTTTACAGAGTCAGCATATTTCCCCTAACAATCTGGGTTCTCATTTTACCAGCCTCGGAAGGATGGAAGGCCGAGTCAACATTGAGCCAGTCAGGATCGAACTCCTAGCTGTGGGCAGTGTTAGCCTGCAATATTTAATTGAAACCACTGTGCCATCAAGGCTTCCTTCCTTCCTTCCTTTTCTCTCCTTCCTTCCTTCCTTTTCTCTCCTTCCTTCCTTCGCAATAGCACTTAAGACTTATATACTGCTTCATAATGCCCTCTCTAAGCGGTTTACAGAGTCAGCATATTTCCCCTAACAATCTGGGTCCTCATTTTACGGGCCTCAGAAGGACGGAAGGATGAGTCAACATTGAGCCAGTCAGGATCAAACTCCTGGCTGTTGGAAGAGTTAGCCTGCAATATTTAATTGAACCCACTGTGCCATCAAGGCTTCCTTCCTTCCTTTTCTCTCCTTCCTTCATTCCTTTTCCTTCCTTCCTTCCCTTCCTTCCTTCGCAATAGCACTTAAGGCTTATATACTGCTTCATAATGCTTTACAGCCCTCTCTAAGCGGTTTACAGAGTCAGCATATTTCCCCTAACAATCTGGGTCCTCATTTTATCGACCTCGGAAGGATGGAAGGCTGAGTTAACATTGAGCCAGTCAGGATCAAACTCTTGGCAGTGGGCAGAATTAGCCTGCAATATTTAATTGAAACCACTGTGCCATCAAGGCTTCCTTCCTTCCTTCCTTCCTTCCTTCCTTCCTTCCCTTTCTCTTCTTCCTTCCTTCCTTTTCTTTCCTTCCTTTCCTTCCTTCCTTCCTTCCTTCCTTCTTTCCTTTCCTTTCCTTCCTTCCTTCGCAATAGCACTTAAGACTTATATACTGCTTCATAATGCTTTACAGCCCTCTCTAAGCGGTTTACAGAGTCAGCATATTTCCCCTAACAATCTGGGTCCTCATTTTATCGACCTCGGAAGGATGGAAGGCTGAGTTAACATTGAGCCAGTCAGGATCAAACTCTTGGCAGTGGGCAGAATTAGCCTGCAATATTTAATTGAAACCACTGTGCCATCAAGGCTTCCTTCCTTCCTTCCTTCCTTCCTTCCCTTTCTCTTCTTCCTTCCTTCCTTTTCTTTCCTTCCTTTCCTTCCTTCCTTCCTTCCTTCCTTCTTTCCTTTCCTTTCCTTCCTTCCTTCGCAATAGCACTTAAGACTTATATACTGCTTCATAATGCTTTACAGCCCTCTCTAAGCGGTTTACAGAGTCAGCATATTTCCTCTAACAATCTAGGTCCTCATTTTATCCACCTCAGAAGGACGGAAGGCTGAGTCAACCTTTGAGCTGGATCAAACTATTGGCAGTGAGCGATGAATTAGCCTCCAATACAGATAGTCCTTGACTTACAACCACAACTGAGCCCAGAATTCTGTTGCTAAGAGAAAGACATTTGTTAAGTGAAATTTACCCCATGTTACATCCTTTCTTGTCACAGTTGTCAATTTATGACGGCTGCAGCAACCTACGGCCTTTTTTGCGACCTTCTGACAAGCAAAGTCAATGGGGGGTGAAGGGGAGCAAGATTCACTTAACAACCATGTTACTACTAACTTACACTGCGGTGATTCGCTTAACAACGGCGGCCAAAAACATCGTGAAACGGGGCAACCGTCTTCATTAGCGACAGAAAATTTGGGCTCCATTGTGGTCGTAAGTCGAGGACTACCTTATAAGTCGAAAAAGCCACCTTTTGAGCAAGCCAGTGAGATCTGTTACCTTCCCCCGAGGCCTTCAATCCGCTGCCTCTCCTTTGGAAGCTCAGGTTTGTGATCCTGCGTCACCTCCACGGCCCGGACGTAGTCGTCCTTCGGGTCATCCTGGACTCCAAGAACCACGCCCGAGTCGCCCACGTGAGCCACGTACATCTTTGAACCACGGATTACTACCACGCTGGCTGTCGTGCCTGAAGTACTCGGGAGACCCGTCATGGTCTTCGGCCATTCAGCTGCAAAGGGGGGAAAATAATTATGTTATATAATAAACGTTCTGACCCCCCTCTTCATATACCAAAGCACGCTGAGACAAAGCTACTTCAAGGATTTATTAACACACAGACTAGACCTTGGCAGCAATCCAGCACAGACCAGACATTGGCAGCAATCCAGCCTGCCAAGAAAGCCACGATAGTTTCTCCAGCTCTAGTGAATACGTTGACTCCTGCAATGAGCGTGTGGAAAGTCATTCCTTTTATAGTCTTGAGAGGAGCCTAATTGCCACCAGCTGAGTTCCATTATCTCCTGTAACTGCGTAACTGTTCTTTACGCCTATTAGCCTTCTGTTGCCAGGCATCAAGGACCAATTCACTTGACTCCTCCCCACTGCTCCAATGCATGACGTCAGGATCACACTCCCTTGTCTCCTCCCCACTGCTCCAAGGCTTGACTTCGGGAGCACGCTCCCTTTGGCTCTCACCGCTGCTCCAGGCCTCAGGCACCTCCTGGTAGCCAACTAGCCTCTCTGCACCCTGCTCGGAGTCGGAACCCTGTCCCTCCACATCTTCCAGAGCCGACTCATAGGGCTCCTTGCTGTTGGAGTCTGGTGGCAGCTCCAACGGCTCCTGCTGGGCCACAACAATAAACTAGCGGGATACCCGTGCTCCGCTACAAAACTATCTGATCGGGCTTGCCCCACAGAAGCCTCTCCTCTCCTATTCCCCTTCTCTCCCTCAGGCTGGCCTCACTGAGCCTCTCCTCTCCGCTTTCCCCCCTCAGGCTTGCCCCAGAGGCCTCTCCAATCTTATCCCCTTCACTCCCTCAGTCTAACTCCTTAGCATTTTCCAGGTGGGGAGGGGGAGTTGAATGTCTAAACTCCCTGCCCACAGGCTGGATGAGTCACACGCTGGCCATGCCGATGCCCAGGTGGCAGTTGGAACAGAGTCCTTTTCAGGTGGGGAGGGGGAGTAGAGCATCTAACTTCTTAGCACCAGAGTGTGCTAATAATAATAATGTAAGAAATACTAATGATCTGATAGTCATTTCAAAAAATCCTTTCTTAGCAAGCACCCAGAAGCCAAGAGGAACATACAGGCCAAATTTCACATTTGTAGGCTTTAAGGTTCTGGAGATTTCGTGATGATGCGTGAGTGGTATTTCACTTTTATAGAGAGAAAGATACATAAATCAGCAAGTAAGCAAGCAAGCAAGAGAGCCGGTTTAGTCTAATACAGAGGTGTCAAACTCAAGGCCCACGGGCCAGATCCAGCCCGCAGAGTGCTTAAATCTGGCCTGCAATGCCTCTGGACGTGGCACGACAAAACCACGCTCGTCAAAATAGCGGTGATAAAATCGCGTCGCTAAAGCCGCGACGTCATCACCGCCGCGACAACAGCGCGGCGACAGAAGGCGCTTTAAAACAGCGCGGCGGCAGAAAGCGGATTTAAATTAAGGTAAGGGTTAGGATTAGGTTTAGGGGTTTGTTTTAGGGTTTGTTTTAGGGTTAGGGTTAGGTTAGGGTTAGGTTTAGGGTTAGATTTAGGGTTAGGTTTAGGATGCTGAGTGCTTGGAAATAAGCGGATTTGCCCTCCTCGATTATGTCATCGCGGTAGGGTCGCGTTTTTCCTTAGTGTTTCGAATGGCGCGAATTAGTCTTCGCGCTTATGTCTCCGCGGATAAGGGCTTCGTGGATTTGTGGTGGAACCGCCTCTGGAAGCCAAAACAGGGCGCGGGGGCATTGTAGTTCTCCATGGACTGGCCAAGGGGGAGAGGAGGGGAGGAGACGGGGACTGACGCTTCCACCAGCACCTTACTGGCCAAAACAGGGTTGGGAAGGGTGTGCAAGCCCCCCCCCATGCCTCATTTCAGCCTGGACAGCCTCCTGGAGCACTCTGCCAGCCAAAACACAGGGGAGGATGCGTGAAGTCCCCACGCTCTGTTTTGTGCATGCATGCCCTGGGCAGCTACTCTTCTGGTTTCCGGTGGGCGCACGCGCATCAGCCACCTGGTCTTCCCATTTCGGGCGCGCATGCACGCACACAGTGGCACGCAGAGCCAGTGATGGAGCAACCCACAACCTCTGGTGGCAAGCTGTTCCATTGATTAATTGTGCTCACTGTCAGGAAATTTCTTCCTAGTTCTACGTCGCTTCTCCTCCTTGATTAGTTTCCATCCGCTGCTTCTTGTTTTCCTCCAAGCTGCTTTGGGAACCAGGTTGACTTTCTTGATTTTTTTTTTTTCTCCTTGAATTTTTTTCGCTTCTCATTCGAGAAGCTTCTTCATTTCTAACCGACGGGTGAGGAATAGAAGGATTTTTATTCTTTGCAGCCATCTGGTCGTTAGCTCTCTGACGATGAGTGGCTAGCTCTTTTGAGAGCCATTTGAAGACAGAATAAGAGTTGGAGGGGACCTTGGAGATCTTCTAGTCCAGCCCCTTCTAGTCCAAAGCCTATATTATTTCAGACAAATGGTTGTCCAATCTCTTCTTAAAAACCTCCAGTGATAAAAGAACCCACAACTTCTGGAGGCAAGTAGGTTCCACTGATTAATTGTCCTCACTTTAAGGAAATCCTCCTTAGTTCTAAGTTGCTTCTCTCCTTGATTAGTTTCCACCCATTGCTTCTTGTTCTGCCCTCAGGTGCCTTGGAGAATAGTTTGACTCCCTCTTCTTTGTGGCAACCCCTGAGATATTGGAACATTGCTATCATGTCTCCCCCTAGTCCTTCTTCCATTAAACTAGACATACCCAGTTCCTGCAACCGTTCTTCCTATGTTTTAGCCTCCAGTCCCCTAATCATCTTTGTTGCTCTTCTCTGCCCTCTTTCCAGAGTCTCCGCATCTTTTCTACATCTTCTTAAAGACATCCAGTGTTGGGGCATTCACAACTTCTGGAGGCAACTTCTCTTCCACTAATTAATTGTTCTCACTGTCAGGAAATTTCTCCTCAGTTCTAAGTTGCTTCTCTCCTTGATTAGTTTCCACCCATTGCTTCTTCTTCTACCCTCAGGTGCCTTGGAGAATAGCTTGACTCCCTCTTCTTCGTGTGGCAACCCCTGACGCAACCCTCTAGGGCTGTCTTAGCCTTAGAAGTGCTAGAAGAGTGGGATTTGCTCTGATTTTTTATATACCTTCCCCTTTATATAAAGGAAGTGGTTCGGGTTTTTTGGTTTCCTTTTTGGCTCTTTCATTGTCTCTTTCGAGTGGCATGTAGATATCGTTTATGTCTAGGTGCCTGTTGATGGCCACTCCGACAAATCACAAACAACAGCTACATACCCTTCAAAAGAGACGATGAAAAAGCCAAAAAGGAAACACACAAACACACAAAAAGACCAAAACACCACTTTGCCAGCAAGCAATACCTGGATAAGCTAGGCCAGGGTTGTCCAAACTTGGGAACTTTTAAGACTCGTGGACTTCAACTCCCAGAATTCCCCTAGGGAATTCTGGGAGTTGAAGTCCACAAGTCTTAAAGTTCCCAGGTTTGGACACCCCTGGGCTAGAGATGACTGTAGTACCAAGGTTAACACTAGATCAGCAATTAAGAACTCCCTCTTCTTTGTGTGAGATATTGGAAGAGTGCTATCATGTCTCCCCTAGTCCTTCTTTTCATTAAATTAGACATACCCAGTTCCTGCAACCGTTCTTCATATGTTTCAGCCTCCAGTCCCCTCATCCTCTTTCTTGCTCTTCTCTGCACTCTTTCAAACAATTTGGACACACAGGACTAATGGTTTGATAGTCCAAGAGGCCATCGATGTCAAAACTCAACAGGGGGGGGGGAATACAACACCATCTACCTCCTTTTTTAATTTATTTAATAATTTTATTTTTTATTACATAGACAACATCACATAACAATAGAAAAAAAAAACAAAGGGAAAAGGAGAGGAAAAAAAACACCATCATCCCATACAATATGTCATTTGATCACTGGTGCATCCCTACTACGTTTCCCCCCATACACACATCCCGTATCTCTCTGTTGTATATTTAATAGACACCACAATAACCTAGGGTTTAAAAAAAAGGGGGGGGGGGGAGACAAAAAAGAAAAAAAGAAAAAAAAAACCATCACATACAGCATGTCGTTTGGTTACAAGTGTTTTAACATCTGCATCTTCAAATGATATTTACCGTCTCAAATATTTCATCTAATATAACTAAACTACCTCCTATCTACAACATGCTCCTTTCAGCAATCCCAAGAAGATTGCACACCTGTTTATATTCTAATTCAGGTGACCCTGAGGATACAGAAAAATCCCCAGGTGGGCTCCAGGACTCTCCGTGAGCTAATAATGACTGATCTCCAGAGTGGTAACTGTTAGGAATATAACCTAACAGTTGGGTTGGCAATACATAAATCATGTAACAATGCTGTACCTGTTTCTTTAAAGCATACTGTAAAATGTGATTGGTTGCTGTTTTTCCTCAATCGGCCATAAGAGGGAGCCAGAAGGACTGTTAGCTCTCTGTTTGTTAGATGCTGGGCTGGGCTGATCTGATCTGAGTGTTTTGGAAGCTGGCTGTTAGAAAGTGCCGTGAGCTATTGTAAGTTTTGCAACTGTTAGCAAACTTTGAGTACCAAACTGATTATATGATACTGGACTATGTTATTTGGATTATCCCTTAACTGAAGGACGTTGATGACTGACTGTCTTATCCGTGTATGACTTGGACTGTTTGATGGACTCTGATACCTCTATTTCCACGAAAGTAAAAGCCTATTTATACTGCAGTGTCTCTGTATGCTGGTTTTTGTGTTCTCCAACACAACTCTAACAACACTTCTCTGAACGTACTCGCTCTCCCAACGGGGACCTTACCTAATAGTCACAAACAGATGACTTGCAAAGGATAATAAATCCTTCCATTTCCCCACCACCATTCAGTCGGAACTGAAGAAGCTTCTTGGATGAGAAGTGAAACGTTTTCAAGAAACCACTTGTTTGGGGGGGGGAGCATGGCTTCCATATAAAGGAGCATGGCCTGGCATGAAATCAAATACATTCTCTCTGGGTATACTTAACATCTGATGCTGAATGTATTTATTGGTGTGTTTGTTTTATGTCTGTTTATGTCCTAATGTTGGAAGAAAATGTCCTTTTGGGTTCAGCTCCAAGTGGGGAAAAAGACACTGGAAACATGGAGGCTGCTTGGAAAGATGGTTTAATGGTGGACAGGACCACATGGCTTGAGTTTCTGAACAGAAAAGGGGGATCACATGCTTCAATGTTGGGTGAAGAAGAAGAGAGAGAGAGGGAAGGAGCTTGCTGGTCTTTTTATAACCTGTTCAGTCCCACCTCTCTGTTTCCTGTTCCTGTGTAAGAAATGTATTCTGATTGGTTGTCAGACTCCCATGGGGCCATGCAGGGCCAACTCCCTAGGCTGTATTTTGAGTCCCAAGTTTGATTGAGTTTCCAGATGCCAGGTGGTGAGTTTCTGTGAAAGGCTGATATTACCTTTATTATGTAAAGTAGACTAGCTCAGGCTTTTAATGGCTCATTGACAAAGGGGGGGGGGGGCAGGAAGCTGCAGGGAGCTACTTTGCCTTTAAAACATGTTCCTCCCTTTTCAAATCCAGGGAAATACACTATTCTGCCTTTACAATATTTCCTAGGATGTTTCATTTCTCTAGGAGAGGGCTGGGTGCTATCTTCCTACAATGCGTTTATTGTTTTTACATATACCTCATGGTGGTGGACATATCTAATACCCCTTCTACTACAACAAGAATCTTGTGAGGTGGGGGGGGGGAGGAAGAGAAAGAAAGAGATCCTAATTTTGATCACATGATCACGGGGATGCTGCAATGGTCATAAGAAGTGGTGTAGGCTTTCCTGCCTGAGCCGGGGGTTGGACTAGAAGACCTCCAAGGTCCCTTCCAACTCTGCTATTGTATTGTATTCTGTTCTATGTGTGAGAAATGGTCATGTCACATTTTTTCAGTGCCGTCGTAACTTTGAACGGTCAGTAAATGAACTATTGCAAGTTAAGAACTACCTGCACTTGAATTCCCACAACTTCCAAGAGCAATTCTAAAAGTAGGGTATTGCGGAAGATTTACTTGTTCTGATAAAAGGGGAGGGAGGGAAGGAAGGAAGGAAGGACTAAATGGAGGAAGGGAAGGAGGGAGGGAGGGGGAAGGAAGGAAAGGCAGAAAGAAGGGAAGGAGGGAAGGAGAGGGGAAGGAAGGAAGAAAGAAGGGAAGGAAGGACGAAATGAAGGAAGGGAAGGAATGAGAGAGGGAGAAGGAAGGAAGGAAAGGCAGAAAGGAGGGAAGGGAAGGAGAGAAGGAGGGAGGGAGAGGGAAAGGAAGGAAGAAAGGAGGGAAGGAAGGAAAGGCAGGAAGGAAGGATGAAATGAAGGAAGGGAAGGAAGGAAGGAATGAGGGAGGGAGGGAGGGAAGGAAGGGAAGGCAGGAAGAAAGGACAAAAGGAAGGAAAGGAAGGAAGGAGAGGAGAGGAGGAAGGAAGGAGAGAGGCAGGAAGGAAAGGAAAGGAAGAGGAGGATAGAAGGAAAGAGGAGGGATGAAATGGAGGAGTGAAGGAATGAAGGAAAGGGAGGAAAGGAATGCAGGCGATATAGAAGAATGTAATAAAGCATCGCAGTTGAGGAATGGAATTTGAGAAAGCTGAAACCCCACCACCCGCCTTCCGCTACCCAAAGCTTACACTTTGCTTTCCCCATCTGGGCCTCTCTCTCTCTCTCTCTCTCTCCATCCTCCAGCCCTCCGTTACTAATTCACTCCAGGTTTCCGCGGAGGGGCATCTGCAACCAATTAAGCAGGAAGCCAGAGGGGGCCAAAAGGAAAGATAAAATTACATGTATGAGCTCAGCTTGGGACAACCGTACAGGAGGACCACGAGGCTCAGAGTCGGTTTTTTAACCTCTTGGCTCCACAGGGGAGCCAAGAGGTTAAAAAACCGACTCTGAGCCAACAAATTAAAAAACGGAGCCTTTGGTGCCTGTTCTCCCTTTTTAAAAATCAACGTAGCGCAGCAAACTGGGGCCGCTTTGACCATTGGGCCGCAGCCCCAAATAAATCACCAACACCAATGTTAAAATCAAGAGCTGTCCTCCCACCTCTGCATCCACAGCCCACACGGGTTAAGTCCTCGACTTACAACCGTTCGTTTAGCGACCGTTCAGAGGTCACTAAATGTGAACCACGTGAAGGCAAATCACGCGACCACGGGGCAGTATCCACAAGGGTGAAAAACGGTCATAAATCGCTTTTTTTTCAGTGCCGTTGTAACATTGAACCGTCACTAAATGAACTCTTGTAAGTCGAGGACAACCTGTACAGATCTCATCCAATTCTTTCAAAAGCGGCTCGTATGGGTAGTCCTCGACTTACAACCGCTCACTTAGTGACCGTTCAAAGTTACAACACTGAAAAGAAGCGACTTACGACCATTTTTCACCCTTACAACCGCTGCAGGACCACCACCACCACCCCGAGTCAAATCATCAAAATTCAGACGCTTAGCAACTGGTTCATATTTATGACGGTTGTAGTGTCCCGGGATCATGTGATGCCCTTTTGCGACCACCTAACAATCAAAGTGAATGGGGAATCCCGATTCACTTAACAACCTTGTTACTAATTTAACAACTGCAACTATTCGTCTAACAACTATAGGAAGAAAAGTCCCGCCTGCCTTCGGAGTCAGACATCAGTGAGGCAGAAGAACAGCTGGAGCCTGTTCCCAGTGTGCGCATGCGCAGAGCTGCCAGACGAAGGGAACAGCTAAAGAACAGGGGACGACTTGGGAGGAAGGCTACATGTGGACGGTGAATGGCCCCTCCCATAGGGGCTAAAAGAGGAGCGAAAGGGGAGGGGAGTTTGCAGGAGACCATTAGTTCGCTTCATTGGTTCGTGACACTCCGAGGCTCCTTGCCAAGTTTTGCAGAGATCGACTTGGCAGCTCTCCAAGCCTGATAAGGTCTGTGACTATAAATCCTCCCTTGAAAGACTTTGCTGGATGTGAAGGAGCAGAATTAACAGTCAATTAATAAAAGGTTTTTTTTGTCGGGACTTCATGCTCTTGGGAAGCCTCGGTCAGAACATATTTATGACAGCTCCCGGGATCTTGTGATCCCCTTCTGCAATTTCTGGCGAGCAAAGTCAACGGGGAATCCAGATTTACTTAACAACCGCAACGATTCACTTAATAACTGTGGTAAGAAAAAATGGGGCAAAATTCACTTAACAAACGTTTCATTTAGCAACCTAAATTTTGGACACCATTGTGGTCGTAAGTCGAGGATAACCTATATTTTGGGAACTCTATACTTCCTGGTCTGGATTCAGAAATTCACCCAAGTGAGTTCAACAGGATTTGCCAGTTAGAAAAATATACCGAGTGACTCATTCATTTCAACTGGTCTTAATCTTCACCTGAGCATGCCTAATTTAGCCACAGCAATTTTTTGACGTTAAATAAGGGAGTCAACCTTGTTGTTTGAAGAACAGGGTAGCTGGCTTCACACATGACACTAATATCGTGGGAAAAAGTGATAATAGCTGGATTCGTACTGATAGTAATATATTAGAAACAAATATAAAGCTGGTTTCACATATGACACTGATATATTACAAAACATACCGAACATAAAAGCTGCCTTCACACCTTTCTCTCTTAATATATTGGGGAAGACTGGATTCAAAGGACACCAATTTATTGGAAAGATTAAAAAGCTGGATTCACGCACATCGTTAGTATATTGGAAAAATATAAAAGTTGGATTCACACATCTCCCTAATATATTGGAAAACCACTATAAAACCTGGATTCACACATGGCACTAATATATTGGGAGGGGGAATACAAAATTCTCACAACACACAAACCCCAAACCAACCTCCCTCCCTCTGACATTGTGGCTTTTCATGGAACATGAGGTCCCCAGCCATGTGCAGAGAACATGGTATTCTGATGGAGGTTTCCCGAGAGCATGAAGCAAACTCCTTGTCCCGACAAAAAATCCTTTTATTAATTTGCTGTGAAATCTGCTCCTTCACATCCAGCAAAGTCTTTCAAGGGAGGATTTACAGTCACAGACCTTATCAGGCTTGGAGAGCGGAGAGGCCGATATCTGCAAGACTTGGCAAGGAGCCTCAGAGAGTCCCAAACCAATTAAGTGAACTAATTATCTCCTGCAAACTCCACTCCCCTTTTGCTCCTCTTTTATGTCCTCTGGGAGGGGCCATTCACCGTCCACCTGTGGCTTTACTTCCAAGTCAACCCTTGTTCTTTAGCCGTTCCCTTTCTCTGGTAACTCTGCGCATGCGCACATTGGGAATAGGCTCCAGCTGTTCTTCTGCTCCACTGATGTCTGACTCTCAAGGCAGCTGATAACTATCAGATGGCCCTGGTCCCCTCTCTGCCTCCAACACAGAGCCCTCATCAGAGCCTTCCTCAGACTCCAGGACTGGCCCAGGTTCCTCCCCAACCCTCCTCACTCTCTGAATCTGCTGCTAGCTTTGCTGGTTGCTGGTGGGCCACAACGCATGACTTGTATAGAATGGTTCTCAGATGTGGGAGAAATACAAGATTTTGCATTACTGCAAGACATTTGATCACAATCTAAACAGCCAATAATGAATCAAGCAATATAGGTATTCCTCAACTCCCTCAGCCCTTCATGGTATTGGACCTGGGTACTTGAGAGACCGCCTGCTGCCAATTACCTCCCATAGACCCGTTAGATCGCACAGGGTCGGCCTCCTCCGGGTTCCGTCTACCAGCCAATGCCATCTGGCTACCACCCGGGGGAGGGCCTTCTCTGTAGCAGCTCCGGCCCTTTGGAATGAACTCCCCGCAGAGATTCGGACCCTCACCTCTCTCCAGGCCTTCCGGAAAGCCGTCAAAACCTGGCTGTGCCGGCAGGCCTGGGGTTGATGAGTTCCCCTCCCCTCTCGACTTGTATGGCTGTATGACTCTTGTGTATTTTAATTACGTGTATTGTGTTTGTATCCCCTTTTTCCCTTTCGAGTTGTTCGCCGCCCTGAGTCCCTCCTGGAGAAGGGCGGCATACAAATAAACTAAATCTAATCTAATCTAACTCAACAGTTTCAGCAACGGTTCAAAGTTACATTGACAATGAAAGTGACTCAAAACCAGACTTACAACCACCATAGGTATCCACACAGTCACACAACACAAACAAAATCCGGGCGCTTAGCAACTGGCATGTCTTTGTGACGGTTGCAGTGTCCCGAAATCACATGGTCGCCCTTTGGAAACTTCCCAGCTGGATTCTTGACAAGCAAAATCAATTTGGGGGGGGGGGGGGGAAGAGCCAGGTTCACTTAACAAGCTCCCGATCCACTTAACAACGGGCTTAATCCTCAGGGCCAAAAAAAAAGCTCGCAAAATCAGGAGCGACTCACTTAACAACTGCTTTGCTTAGCAAGGACACTGTGGTTGTAACTCGAGGACTACCTGTAGAAACCCACCTCTTTCAGTTAGTAAGGTTCACATGGATTGGACTCACAACATTGGTAGGAACCCCCAGGATTTGTGGGGGAATTGGGCCCCAAGGTTTAATAACATTTGGGTGCTCAACACATCTTGAGGGTAGATAGGGGAACCCTGGTTCCCACAATCCCAGGTCGAACTGTATAACCAACTGTGTGAAATGCAGCTCTCCCTGAATCTAAGGACTTCCTTCTACACGCAACAGAATGGGACATTAAAAACTAGCTAATAATCACAGGATTATTTCCTCATTGTTATTATTATGATTACAGAATTAAGAGTGCATGTGAAAGGGTTTGGGGTTTAGTTATAGGAAGAATGCCTTTAAGGGTCTTCAACTTTCCCCACTTTAAGACTTGTGGACTTCAACTCCCAGAATTCACCAGCCAGCAGCAAAGTTGCCAACCTTCCCCACTTTAAGACTTGTGGACTTCAACTTCCAGAATCCCTCAGCCAGCAGCAAAGTTGCCAACCTTCCCCACTTTAAGACTTGTGGACTTCAACTCCCAGAATCCCTCAGCAAGCAAAGTTGCCAACCTTCCCCACTTTAAGATTTGTGGACTTCAACTCCCAGAATTCCTCAGCCAGCAAAGCTGGCTGAGGAATTCTGGGAGTTGAAGTCCACTAGTCTTAAAATGGCCGAGGTTGGAGACCCCTGCTTTAAGTTACATTGTTGATCATTTTCTTTGCTTTTTAACCTACGATGTGCATTTTGTTTGTTTGGTTGGCTTTGCTGCCCCAACAGAAATAGGAGATCTACAAAAACCAGGCAGCCCATCCGTCAAGCCGCCAAACCCGGGTTCTTTGTTTTGCTTTCACATGCACCCACCGGGCTTAGGGCCAAAGCCCCCCCCCTCTCCCCTTTGAAGGCCTTAAAACTCCTTCTGCTGCCCCATGTGCGATTCCTCCCCAACCACGGAAAGCCAGCATAAAACCCATTCACATGTCATGAAGGCAGGACATGGGTGCCTGGATTGAAACCCCCCCCCAATCTCCTCCCCCAAACTGTGATCCTTAACCCCTGGGCTCCGAAAGAAGTTTCCTGGGATGGAATAAAATAAATGTTTGGAAGGCATCCAGCAGCGTGGAGGGTTATGTGATGGGCAAGGAAGGGAGGGAGGGAGGAAGGAAGGAAGGAAAAAGGAGGGAGGGAGGAAGGGGATAAGGAGAAGGAAGGAAGGAAGGAAAAGGGAGGGAGGAATAAAGAAAAGAAAAGGGAAGAAAGAAGGAAAAGTGAAAAAGGGAGGGAGAAATAAAGGAAGGGAAAGGGAAGAAGGGAGGGTGGGAGGAAGGAAGGAAGAAAAGGGGAGGGAGGGAATAAGGAGAAGGAAGGAAGGAAAAGTGAAAAGGGGAGGGAGGAATAAGGGAAGGAAAATGAAAGAAGAAAGGAATGCAGGAAAAGGGGAAAAGAGAGGAAGGAATAAAGAAAGGAAAAGGGAAGAAGGGAAGGTGGGAGAAAGGGGAGAAGGAAGGAAAGGGGAAAAAGAGAGGGAGGAATAAAGGAAGGAAAAGTGAAGAAGGGATGGAGGAAGGAAGGAAAAGGAGGAAGGGAGGGGATAAGGAGAAGGAAGGAAAAGGGAGGGAGGAATAAAGAAAGGAAAAGGGAAGAAGGAAGGAAAAGTGAAAAAGGGAGGGAGGAATAAAGGAAGGGAAAGGGAAGAAGGGAGGGTGGGAGGAAGGAAGGAAGAAAAGGGGAGGGAGGGAAGAAGGAGAAGAAAGGAAGGAAAAGTGAAAAGGGGAGGGAGGAATAAGGGAAGGAAAATGAAAGAAGAAAGGAATGCAGGAAAAGAGGGAAAGAGAGGAAGGAATAAAGGCAGGAAAAGGGAAAAGAGAGGAAGGAATAAAGGAAGGAAAGGGGAAAAGAGAGGAAGGAATAAAGGAAGGAAAAGGGAAGAATGGAAGGTGGGAGAAAGGGGGAAGGAAAGGGGGAAAAGAGAGGGAGGAATAAAGGAAAAGGGAAGGGATGGAGGAAGGGAGGAATAAAAAGGGAGGGAAGGGAAGAAGGAGAAGGATGGAAGGAAAAGGGGAGAAGGGAGGAAGGAAGGAGAAAGGTGGATAGAGAGAAGGAGGAACGGTTGCCGTTCTCCGGAGCGACCCTTCCCGGCCTCATCCCTCCATCAAAGCCCGGGAGCGATCGGGGCCTGGACTTACGCAGCTTCTTCCACATGGCGCGGTGGCAGGCCAGGAAGCCCTTGCGGAGGGCGGCGCAGACGGCGGCCGGCTCGGCGGAGCGGAAGCTCTTCTGCTTCTTGATGAAGGCCCAGAGGTTCTCGCGGGCGAAGTGGGCCGCCTCCCGGCCGCCGTGCCCGTCGCACACGGCGAAGAAGGCCACCGAGGGCGGCTGGCTCTGCGTCCCGGCCGGGCCCGCGGCGGCTGCTCTCCCGGCGGCGCTGCCCTCCTCCTCCTCCTCCTCCCCGTCGTCCTCGGGCTCCAGCACGATCTGGGTGACGTCCTCCATGTATTTCCTGCCTCCCTGGTCGGAGAAGAGGCTCACCCCCAGCGAGCGCAGCCCCGCCATGCAAGGCGAAGGCCGGCCGGCGGCAGCAGCAACAGCAACAGCGGCCCCGGAGAAGGAGGAGGCGGTGGGCCCCGAGGGCGCCGGGCCTCGCTTGGCCCTTTTGGCCGGACGGCCCTTTCTCCTTCTCGGTTGCCTTTTTCCCCCTTTCCTCGCTGGCTGGTTGGTTGGTTGGTTGTTCTTATTGTTTACACGCGCCGGGAAGGAAGAAGCGGCGGAGGATCTGTTCCGACATTCCTTTTTTTTTCTCCTCCTTCTCTCCTCCTCTTCCTCTCTTTCCTCCTCCTCTCTCACTCCCTCCTCCTCCTTTTCCTTCTCCTCCTCTTCCTCTCGTTCCTCCTCCTCTTTCCCTTCCTCCCCCTTCTCTTCCTCTCTTTCTCCTGTTCTTCCTCTCCTCCTTTTCCTCCTCCTCTTTCTCTCCCTCCTCCTCCTTCCCCTCCTCTTCCTCTCCTCCTCCTGTTCTTCCTCTCCTGCTTTTCCCCCCTCCTCCTTTCGCTCTCTTTCCTTCTCCTCCTCCTGTTCTATCTCCTCCTCTTTTTCCTCCTCTTCCTGTTCTTCTCCTCCTTTTCCTCCTCCTCCTGTTCTTCTCCTCTTTTTCCTCCTCCTCCTGTTCTTCTCCTCCTTTTCCTCCTCCTCCTGTTCTTCTCCTTTTCCTCCTCCTCCTGTTCTTCTCCTCCTTTTCCTCCTCCTCCTGTTCTTCTCCTCCTCCTCCGCCTGGAAGGTTGGAGAGGAAGCGAAAAGGGAAAGCGGCGCGGAACAATCGCCGTTGGAACGCTCGGGAGCCCAACGTTCCAAAAGGAGGGGAGGGGGAGGAGGAGGAGGGACCACCCACCCTTTTCCCGGCCTCTGCCGCTTAGCCCCGCCCTCAGCTCCTCCCCCGCCCCTTTCCCCAAGTTTGTAATCCCTTTTTAAATTATTTTTCTCTCTTTTCTTTTTTTCCTCCTCCAAAGAAAAATAAAAGCGTTTCCTTGTCTGGGGCCGGTTGGGTTAGGTTGCATTGGGACGAGGGGGGGCGGGGAGCTCGCAGGTAGGTTCTGATAGTACACACACACACACCCGTTTAATTTTGTTTAAAAAAAGGTTTGATCGCTGGGGAAGTAAAGAGAAGAACGGGAAGGAATGGTGGGCTTAAGTTTATTTATTTTAAAGTTTATTTTAAAACATTATATTATTATAATATAGATAGATAGATAGATAGATAGATAGATAGATAGATAGATAGATAGATAGATAGATAGATGATAGATGATAGATAGATAGATAGATAGATATAGATGATAGATAGATAGATAGATAGATAGACAGACAGACAGACAGATAGAGAGAGAGAGAGAGAGAGAGAGAGAGAGAGAGAGAGAGATAGATGATAGATAGATATAGATGATAGATAGATAGATAGAGATAGATAGATAGATAGATAGGGATAGATAGGTAGATAGATAGATAGATATAAATGATAGATAGATAGAGATAGATAGATAGATAGAGATAGATAGATAGATAGATAGATAGAGATAGATAGACAGACAGACAGACAGACAGATAGATAGAGATAGATAGAGAGAGAGAGAGAGAGATAGATAGATAGATAGATAGATATAGATGATAGATAGATAGAGATAGATAGATAGATAGATAGATAGATAGATAGATAGATAGATAGGGATAGATAGGTAGATAGATAGATATAGATGATAGATAGAGATAGATAGATAGATAGATAGATAGATAGAGATAGATAGATAGATAGATATAGATGATTTATAGATAGATAGATAGATAGATAGATAGATAGATAGATAGATAGGGATAGATAGATAGATAGATAGATAGATATGATAGATAGATAGATAGATAGATAGATAGATAGGGATATATAGATAGATAGATAGATAGATAGATAGATAGATAGATAGATAGATAGATAGATAGATATGATAGATAGATAGATAGATAGATAGATAGATAGATAGATAGATAGATAGATAGGGATAGATAGATATAGATGATAGATAGATAGATAGATAGATAGATAGATAGATAGATAGATAGATAGATAGGGATAGATAGATAGATAGATAGATAGGGATAGATAGATAGATAGATAGATAGATAGATAGATAGATAGATAGATAGATAGATAGATAGATAGATAGATAGATAGATATAATATTATATTATTATGTTTATTTATTTTAAAGTTTACCTTGTTTATTTGCTCCAGGTGGGGAACAGAAAGGAGAGAGGGGAGGGAGTGACAAAGGGCAGAAGCTAATACTTGGATTAAAGGGGGGGTTGGTTAGCTGCTACTGGTAAGGATGGAATGGGACTGTGGGAAGTTTGCACCCACCCCTCTCCTAGAAAAATGAAATATCCTGTGAAATATTGAAAAAAGCAGCATATTATATTTCCCTGGATAAGAAACGGGAGAAACATGTTTTTAGGCAGGAAGCAGCCTCACTCTTAATAGCCCCACCTTTGCCAATGGGCCATTAAAAGGATTTTAATGGATCAGTCTATTCTACATAACAAAGATCTCCCCCTTCAGATCCAAGGTGATGGGATTAAGGCATGGTAGTATTAGCCTTTTACCCATCTCCCCACAGGGCACCTGGGAAGAAGCAATGCTCAACCAAACTTGGACTCAAAGCACAACCTAAAGAGTTGCCCCTGCATGGCCCCTTGGAAGTCCGACAACCAATCAGAATATAAGATCAAGATCCAGAGAGGGCATAAAACCAGGGACTTTCAACATCTCCCTCTCTCTTTTCTTCTTCACCCAACATCTGGAAGCATCTAATTCCCCTTTTCCTGTTCAGGAGCTCAAGCCAGATCCTGTCCACCATTAAACCATCTTTCTAAGCAGCCTCGTGTTTCCAGTGTCTTTCCCCACTTGGAACAACCCAGAAGGACATTTCTTCCAACAGAACAACTCACTCCTGGACAAATATACTATTCGATTTAATTATTTTTTTTAAAAAAAATTAGGTTTTATATATAAATTTTTATTTTAAACACATAAACACATCAACAAAAACAGACACATGACTTAAAACAACGCAGGAACAAGAAGTTCCATCGTATATCATAGAGCAGTTCCGTATCGGTTTCTTTACAGTTAGTGTTTTCCCTTCTATACATTTCTATCTTGCATTCATGGTCTCCTTATTCGTTATCCATTTTTATGTACAATTCTATATTTATTTATACTTAGCTATTTATAACCAAATATTGTTTTCCTATATTGTGCTTTATATTCTTACTGTCATTTATTCTCTTACATACAATTATAGATATATATTCACATAGTTATTCTTTTTCTTTGCCATTCTTATACTATTGTTACTCCATTTAAAAGGTTATAAGGTACAGTTTGGATTGCTTTGTTTACCATCCCTAGCGCCTGTTGTAACACCACCTTATTTTCCCTTTCTTTTCTCCCCCCCTTCCTTCTCTACTTCCTTCCTTCCTCCTTTCCTTCCCCTTCTTTCTTCCCTTACCTCTCCCCTACTTGTACCCTCTCTCTTCCCCTTCCTACCCTCTCTCCTTCTCTTTCTCTCCCTTAAATTTTTAATATTTTAATTTTAAAATATTTTAATTTTTGTCATTCACATTTCATTTTGTCCCTCCTTTGGCATCTTTTCTGTAATGATTCTAAGCCACTATTTCTTCAATAATAATATAACTCTTGCCCCGCAGTGAATTGGCTGTGGCAAATTGTCGTACATCTGGTAAAGGATACATGTTATGAAAAGCCTATGAAAATGTGGAGTAGGTCAAATCGATTAGTTTAAAAAAAGAGAGTAAAAATGCCAATCGTTATATCTTCATTTTATTTTTAAGATAAGGTACTTTTAATCTTCAGAAAAATAAAATGAAAATGTAGCATGTTTTGCAGCATATTAAAGGGACGCGGTGGCTTAAGACACTGAGCTTGTCGATCAGAAAGGTCGGCAGTTCGGCGGTTCGAATCCCTAGAACTGTGTAATGGAGTGAGCTCCCATTACTTGTCCCGGCTTCTGCCAACCTAGCAGTTCAAAAGCATGTGAAAATGCAAGTAGAAAAATAGGAACCACCTTTGGTGGGAAGGAAACAGCGTTCCCAGTGGGATTTCGGTGTTTAGTCATGCCGGCCACATGACCACGGAGATGTCTTCAGACAGCACTGGTTCTTCAGCTTTGAAACGGAGATGAGCACTGCCCCCTAGAGTCAGGAACGACTAGCACATGTGCAAGGGGAACCTTTACCTAAAGAACAGCATTTAATTAACTTCATACGAAAGACACTTGTGGTTTTCATAATTTTGAGGTTCTTTTTCTTGCTCAGTGGGAAAAATCCAGTATTATTATTAGTGTATGGCATTCTTTCAGTAGCCAGGACACCCACAGCACTATTGCAAAGTAATTCGACTTACAACCACAATTGAGCCCAAAATTTATGTTGTTAAGTGAGAGATTAAGTGCGTTTTGACCCGTTTTGCAACCTTTCTTGCCACAGTTGTTAAGTGAATCCCTGCCATTGATAAAGTAACACTGTTGTTAAATAAATCTGGCTTCCCCGTTCACTTTGCTTGTCAAAAGGTTGCAATATGACTGTTAAGAGAAATGTCCTTCTGGGTTCAGTTCCAAGTAGAAACATGGAGGCTGCTTAGAAAGATGGTTTAATGGTGGACAGGACCACATGGCTTGAGCTCCTGAACGGAAAAGGGGGATCACATGCTTCCAGATGTTGGGTGAAGAAGAAGAAAGAGAGCGAGATGCTGAAAGTCCCTGGTTTTATGCCCTCTCTGGCCTTTGATCTTGAGCTTGTATTCTGATTGGTTGTCAGACTCCCATGGGGTCATGCAGGGGCAACTCTCTAGGCTCTGCTTTGAGTCCAAGTTTGGTTGCCTTGCTGGCTGATGTAATTTTCCCAAGTGCCTTGCGGTGAGTTTCTGTGGAAGGCTAACCCTACCTTTGTTATGTAGAGTAGACTAGCTCAGGCTTTTTAATGGCTGGTTGACAAAGGGGGGGGGCAGGAAGCTGCAGAGAGCTACTTTGTCTTTAAAAACATGTTTCTCCCTTTCCACATCCAGGGAAATATAATATTCTGCCTTTTTAATATTTCCCAAGATATTTCATTTTTCTAGGAGAGGAGGTCGGTTTTAACTTCCTACATGACCATGGGACATACTGTAGCAATGAACCAGTTGCCAAACGTCTGAATTTCGTTCACATGATCATGGGGGATGGTACAAAGGTCGTAAGTGTGAAAACAGTCATAAATCACTTTTATAAGAACCTTAGTAACTTTGGTCACTAAATGAATTATTGTAAGTTCATCACTACCTATATACTTTTTTATTTTGGAGGAGGTGTGTATGATCCTAATACCTGTTAGTTTTTGCATAGGAATATAGAACATGCCATAGAACATCAAAGTTGGGAGGGACCTTGGAGGTCTTCTAGTCCAGTCCTCTGCTTAGGCAGGAAACCCTATATCGTTTCAAATGGCTGTCCAGTCTCTTCTTAAAAACTTACAGTGTTGGAGCATTGGCATTTAGGAATTCATTAATTCCACCAGCGGAATTAATCGCTCCACTGATTAATTGTTCTCTCAGGGAATTTCTCTTTAGTTCCAGATTTCTTCTCTCCTTCATTTGTTTCCATCCATTGTTTCTTGTCCTGCCTCCCACTGCTTTGGGGAATAGGTTGATTCTCTCTTCTTTGGGGCAGCCCCTGAGATATCACAATACCGCTATCCTGTCACCCCTAGTCTTTCTTTTCATTAAAAGTAGACATAGCCGATTCCAGCAACTGTTTTTATATGTTTTAGCTTTCAATCCCCTAATAATCTTGTTTGCTTCTCTCCTTGATTAGTTTCCATCAGTTTCTTTTGTCCTGCCTCCCACTGTATTGGGGAATAAGTTGCCTCCCTCTTTATGGTAACCCCTGAGATATCAGAAGACTGCCATCATGTCATCCCTGGTCCATTTTTTTTCACTAGACCAGACATATCCAACTCCTGAAACCGTTCTTAATATGTTTTAACCTCCAGATCCCTATCACATAACTGGCCCTTACAAGTGCTAGCCCTGGCTATGTGAAGTTGGGTAAAAAGCCCTTTGCTGGTGTAGGAAGTTATCGCCCAGCCCTCTCCCATAAAAATGAAATATCCTAGGAAATATTGAAAAGGAAGAAACATGTTTTAAAAGACAGAATAGCTGCCTGCAGCTTCCTGCCCATCCTCCTTTGTCAATGAGCCATTAAAGCCTGAGCTAGTCCACTTTACATAATAAAGAGTTTTCCCCTTCAGCTCCAGAGTGATGGGATTAAGGCATGATTAAGGCACTTTACCCAGCTCACCACATGGCATCTGAGACCTCAACCAAACCTGGATTCAAAACGCAGCCTAGAGAGTTGCCCCTGTATGGGCCGATGGGAGTCTGACAACCAATCAGAATACAAGCTCAAGATCAAAGGCCAGAGAGGGCATAAAACAAGGGTCTCAGCATCTCAGTCCTTCCTTCTCTTCTTCTCCACCAACATTGAAGCATGGGATCACCTCTTCTGTTCAGGGCTCAAGCCATGTGGTTCTGTCCACCATTAAAACCATCTTTCCGAGCAGCCTCCATGTCTCCAGTGTCTTTTCCCCCACTTGGAGCCGAACCCAGAAGGACATTTCTTCCAACACTGGCTTTGCGGCTTGGCCAGCAAAGCATCCGATGATCGTGCCCGTCCGTCCTCGCTCAAGTTCTTGTATTTCTCCGCAATGTTTAAGTTACGTAGTGCTGAGTCCAGTCTTAACCCTAAAACACAGTAATGTGTTCCCCGCAAATTAAGCCAGCTGGCTTTCCTTGGGTTTCGCCCTCCAGCTCTTGTTAAAAACTCTGCATTCTGCATCTTTTTTTCCTTTTATTCACTTGATATGACGTTTTGGTTAATCCCAGCAAGTGTGAACCAGTGACTGTTGGAAACTACAGCAGGGGTCCCCAAACCTGGCAACTTTAAAACTTGTGGACTTCAACTCCCAGAATACTCCCTCTGCTGGCTGGAGAATTCTGGGAGTTGAAGTCCACAAGTCTTAAAGTTGCCAAGTTTGAAGAACTGAACTACAGACACATGAAGCTTATTTTGTTTTCCCTCTTCTTCCTGGATCGGGCTGATGACGCCAATTAAACGCGCCCGGAGTTCTGTAGTTCGCGTTTTTTCAGATCGGCGCGTACGGATTGGTTCGTCCCCGTCGGCCCGCCTCCTTTCAGTGGCTTGGAATCAGCGCCGTCTTCTTTCCCTTTGGAATGCTGGGAAGTGCGGCGGAAGGAGGCGGGCTTTCTTGTGTTGACCTTCCTCTGCCTAGGATCATAGAGCGTAGAAGGGATGGGCTGGAAGGGACCTCGGAGGTCTTCTAGTCCAACCCTTTGCTCAAGGGCTTATATAGAAACAATATAGCTGTGTTTCTCAACTTGAAGATGCCTGGACTTCAAATCCCAGAATCCCTTCCCCAGCCAGCCTTACTGGTTGAGAAATACTGCACTGTAGCATTGCAGACAAATATACAACCAATTTTGTTAATATACGCGATGTACAATGACAATAGGCTATACTAAATGGCTGCTCAGACTTTTTAAAACAGTTTTACACTGCAAATCTGTAGAGATTCTCAGTCATCCAGGTCATGGTTGTCCCAAAGGTGCTTTTTCAGGAGGCAACTGGACCTTTTTTTTGTGTGAAGACATTTCACTACTCATCCAAGAAGCTTCTTCAGCTCTGAGTGAATGGTGGAGAATGGAAGGATTTATACTCCTTGCAGACAGATGGTCATTTGCCTCCTTTTTGAGGGTTTATCCCTCAGGGGACCCCCAAGGACACAGATAAACCTCCAAGACAGTGTTCCACAACCCTCTAAAAGGATGCAAATGACCAGCTGCCTGCAAAGAGCATAAATCCTTCGGTTCCCCATCATCCACCCAGAGCTGAAGAAGCTTCTTGGATGAGAATCGAAATGTCTTCAAAAGAAAAAAGCAAGAAAGTCCAATTGCCTCCTGAAAAAGCATCTTTGGGATAGCTTCACTACTGTTGGAAGAAGTGTCCTTCTGGGTTCAGTTCCAAGTGGAGTGGGGGAAGACATTGGAAACAATAGTAGTAACTGTGAGAGGGATCTTGGAGTCCTAATGGACAACCATTTAAATAGCCGTGTGCAGCAGCTGCCAAAAAAGCCAACACAGTTCTAGGCTGCATAAACAGAGGGATAGAATCAAGATCGCATGAAGGGTTAATACCACTTTACAAGGCCTTGGTAAGGCCACATTTGGAATATTTGCATCCAGTTTTGGTCGCCACGATGTAAAAAAGATGTGGAGACTCTAGAATGAGTGCGGAGAAGAGCAACAAGGCTGATTAGGGCCTGGAGGCTGAAACATATGAAGGTCGGTTGCAGGAACTGGGTATGTCTAGTTTAATTAAAAGAAAGACTAAGGGAGACATGATAGCAGCCTTTCAATATCTCTCGGGTTGCCACAAAGAAGAGGGAATCAAAACTATTCTCCAAGGCACCTGAGGGTAGAACAAGAAGCAATGGGTGGAAACTAATCAAGGAGAGAAGCAACTTAGAACTAAGGAGAAATTTCCTGACAGTGAGAACAATGAATCAATGGAACAGAAGTTGCCTCCAGAAGTTGTGAATACTCCAACACTGGAAGTCTTTAAGAAGATGTTGGATAGCCATTTGTCTGAAACGGTATAGGGTTTCCTGCCCAGGCAGGGGGTTAGACTAGAAGACCTCCAAGGTCCCTTCCAACTCTGCTATTGTATTGTAACATGGTGGCTGTTTGGAAAAATGGTTTTAATGGTGGACAGGATCACATGCCTTGAAGATGGGTGAAGATAAAAGGTGGGGGGAGATGCTGAGGGTGCCTGAGTTTTATACCCTCTCTGGGCTTTTGAATTTGAGCTTGTATTCTGATTGGTTGTCAGAATCCCATGGGGCCATGCAGGGGCAACTCTGTAGGCTGCCCTGAGTCCCAGGCTTGGTTGACTCTTGCTGGGTGATGTAATCTTCCCAGATGCCATGCGGTGAGATGGGTAGAGGGCTAATTCTATCATGGCCTGAGGACCATATCTTAATCCATCACACTGGAGCTGAAGGGGGGGGGAGGGGAAGGGAGGGAGTTGCTTTATCTTTAAAACATGTGAGATAAAAACCCAATTATTAAATCCTCACAACACAGAGACAAGTCGTTCACAATTCAAAACGGTTTATTTACGGAAAAATAAAAAGCGTTTGCAAACGCTTAGTCTCCTCCCAAGTGGATCGAGTACAAGGAGAACAAAGAATAGCATTCAAACAACACATTTTATACATTCTACTCCTCAGATACTCCCCGCCCCCCCCTTCCTGGTCATTAATTTACATCATTTCTTTCATCATCCCATACTGTAAAGGGTCAACTTGACATTTTCTTGAGAGGCCCCTATCTCTTATTTGGTTTTTCTGGTGCCTTTCGTCTGAGCAGATGGCTCCCTATCTAACTTATACGCAGGCGCCTGAAAACGTCTTTGAATAACAAAGGTTATTTTGCCCTGTTTACTGAACACATTTTGTGGTTAGCAAAAAAACACAGTAACGAATTACGGATTTTAGGCAGGAATATAATGGCTTATACGTTTAACATTGTAAGAGAATACAAAAGCAACCTTCTAACATTTTATAAAAGAGTAACTTTTCCTTCAAACATGCTTCTCCTTTTGTCATCCAGGGAGATATAATATTCTGCCTTTTTAATATTGCCTGAAATATTTCATTCTTCCGGGAGAGGGATGGGTGCTAACTTCCTACACTACATTACACAAAAATGACCATTGAATGACTTTCTATGCATTTGTTATATAGCCTACATCTTTCTACCATTCCACCACCGCTCCTAACTATTACTGGTAATAAAAGATTGGGATTCTATCGATAGCATTCTGATTGACTGTACTTTTCTGTACGGTGTTTTTCGTACATTATAATTTATATACCTTTCCCTGGAAGAGCATCCGATATACCTGTGGCGCCACAGAGGCCACCGAAGAAATAAGAAAACAAGCACGGCTAAGATAAATATGTAATTATTTCAATTATACAGGGGTAATTACATGCTTCCTTGAAGCGAGGCATGGGACTTAGGGAAATATGCTGAGTAACTTTTTAAAAAGAGAAAGGAAGTTGGGATACGAGATGTTTTGAGAGGCAGTCACAAACACAAAGTAAATGGCGTAATTTTAAAATGTGAATTTTAAATGGGTGGGGGAGGGGGCTTCTGCAAGAGAAGTTTCCAGACAGACAGGTTGGTCTAGTGTTAAGGCACCAGAGTAGAAACCAGGAGAGGGTGAATCGTAGTCCCGCTTCAGCCATGAAAACCCACCAGGTGACTTTTTAAGTAAAGCAGTTGTTAAGTCAGTCGTGCCCAATTTTGCAATATTTCTTGGTCGCAACTGTTAAGCAAATCATTGCTTTTCATTACACAAGGGCAGGTATGCTTCGTCTAGGTCCGTGATGGTAAAACTGTGGCACGTGTGCAGGGGTGGGTTCCTGCCAGTTCTAAGCTCTTCTATAGAAGAGGTTCCACAAATCTACAGTGCTGTTTAGAACCGGTTCCAGCTCCCTCCCCATCATCAAGATGAAGAGCGAGAGGAGGAATTCTGGGAGTTGAAGTCCACAAGTCTTAAAGCTGTCAAGTTTGAACACCTCTGGGGTGTTTTTTTTTCCTAAAGGGTTAGGGGTGCAAGGGTCTTGTAACTGGACAGCTTTAAGACTTGCATGCTTCAAATGCCAGAGTTTCTGAGCCAACATTTTGGTTGCTAAGCAAGAGCGTTGTTAAGTGAGTTTCACCACATTTTACAAGTTGACCATGCCCACCCAGTCACATGACTGTCATGCCACTCCCACTCGGTCACATGGTCAGCAAGGACTTCAACTCCCAGAATTCCTCCTCCAGTCGTGTTGGCTCAGGAACTCTGGCATTGAAGTATGCAAGTCTTAAAGCTGTCAAGTTACAAGACCCTTTCACCCCTAACCCTTTAGGGAAAAAAAACCCAGGGGTGTTCAAACTTGACAGCTTTAAGACTTGTGGACTTCAACTCCCAGAATTCCTCCTCCAGTCATGTTGGCTCAGAAACTCTGGCATTGAAATGTACAACTCTTAAAGCTGTCAAGTTACAAGACCCTTGAACCCCTAACCCTTTAGAAAAAAAACCCAGGGGTGTTCAAACTTGACAGCTTTAAGACTTATGGACTTCAACTCCCAGAATTCCTCCTCTTGCTCTTCATCTTGATGATGTGCGGACGGGCGGGGGGAGGGAGCTGGAACCGGTTCTAAACGGCACTGTAAATTTGTGGAACCTTTTCTATAGAAGAGGTTAGAACTGGCAGGAACCCACCCCTAGGGGAAGGTCTCTAAAGAGGTTCACGGGACCCCAGGACACTGCAACCATCATAAATATGAGTCAGTTGCCAAGCATGTGAATTTTGATCACAGGATCATAGGGATACTGCAAAGGTCATAACTGTGACAAATGGTTAAACGTCACTTTTTAGCACTGTTGTAACTTTGAACAATCTCTAAATGAACGGTTGTAAGTCAAGGATTACCTGTAATTCTAGGCGCAGTTATAGTCGTAAATCAAGGACTACCTGCATCTTGACACATCCATCTCTAGTTGACCAGCCTTCTCAAAAACAAAAACCCTCTGGGCAGCTAAGATTTAAAGACAGAATCATAAATTGGGGACGTGTAAGAATGTATAATTATATAAATATAATGATGATAATAGCTGGGAATTGTAACCATCTCGGCCAAAATTAGGCTGGTGCGGGGGGGGGGGGGAGTTAAAAGCACAATGACCATATCTGTATACTTTGTTGTTCTATTTCTTAAAAAAAAAGAAGGAAGAAGATATATGTTAAAATTAAATATGTATAGTGAAAAGGAATTATAAACACCATCAACATAAAATGGAGCTTGCTCAGAAGCTGAAATACACCAAGTAAATGAGATGAAGAGTGGGAAGAAGAGGAGAGAGGTAAGGGAAGAAGAGAGGGACAGGAGAGAGGAGGGGGGAAGAAGAGGAGAGAAAGGAGGAGTGGAAAGGGGAGAGAGGAAGGGGAAGTAGAGAAGAGAAGGATGACAGAGGGAAGAAAGGAGGTAGGGAGGGAAGGAGAGAGGGAGAAGAAGGAGGAGTGGAAAGGGGAGAGAGGAGAGGAGAGAGGAAGGGGAAGTAGAGAAGAGAAGGATGACAGAGGGAAGAAAGGAGGTATGGAGGGGGAGGAGAGAGGGAGAAGAAAATGATAGATAAGGTACAAATATGGTGTATGGAGAGCAGAAGAGGCAATGATCATTTTTGGGAGTTGATGGTAAGGTGAATTGATGTAAACATTTAATAATACAATATGATGTTGGCTATGTAATAGGATGCATGTGATTATATGCTATGAAAATGGAAAAATAAAAAACGTAATATGCAAAAAAAAACAAAAAACACCTCTGGGCAGCTAAGCAACAACAAGCCCAAAATAAATGTTTATGGAAATTTTCAAATCATCCAGGTCATGGTTGTCCCAAAGGTGTTTTTTCAAGGGGCAATTGGTACTTTCTGGTTTTTCTTTGAAGACAGAATAACAGAGTTAGCAATAGCAATAGCAATAGCAGTTAGACTTATATACCGCTTCATAGGGCTTTCAGCCCTCTCTAAGCGGTTTACAGAGTCAGCATATTGCCCCCAACAACAATCCGGGTCCTCATTTTACCCACCTCGGAAGGATGGAAGGCTGAGTCAACCCTGAGCCGGTGAGATTTGAACAGCCGAACTGCAGAACTGCAGTCAGCTGAAGTAGCCTGCAGTGCTGCATTTAACCACTGCGCCACCTCGGCTCAAGTTGGAAGGGACCTTATAGGTCACCTAATCCAACCCCCCCCCCCCTGCCCAAGAAGCTTCTGGGATGAGAAGGGAAAGGTCTTCAAATGAAAACCAGAAAGTCTGGTTGCCTCTTGAAAAAAGTACGTTTGGGGACAAGCCCAAAATAAATATAAAATAAATCCACACTTGACAGTCACGGTAAAACAACAGATCACCCAAATCACAAACTCTGACAAATCTTCAGGATCTTGTGAAAATCCTTATAGTAGCAAAAGCAATAGCAGTTAGATTTATATACCGCTTTACAGTGCTTTAGAGCTCTCTCTAAGAAGTTTACAGAGTCAGCCTCTTGCCCCCAACAATCTGGGTCCTCATTTTATCGACCTCAGAAGGATGGAAGGCTGAGTCAATATTGACCCAGTTAGGATCGAACTCCTGACTGTGGGCAGAATTAGCCTGCAAGACTGAATTATAACCACTGTGCCACCACGGATTCCTTCCTTCCTTCCTTCCTTCCTTCCTTCCTTCCTTCCTTCCTTCCTTCCTTCCTTCCTTCCTTCCTTCCTTCCTTCCTTCCTTCCCCTTCTTTTCCTTCCTTATCAATAACACTTAGACTTATATAGTGCTTTATAGTGCCTTACAGCCCTCTCTAAGCAGTTTACAGAGTCAGCATATTGCCCCCCCCCCAATAATCTGGGTCCTCATTTTACCCACCTCGGAAAGATGGAAGGATGAGTCAACATTGACCCAGTTAGGATCGAACTCCTGACTGTGGGCAGAATTAGCTCGCAAGACTGCATTATAACCAATGTGCCACCACGGATTCCTTCCTTCCTTCCTTCCTTCCTTCCTTCCTTCCTTCCTTCCTTCCTTCCTTCCTTCCTTTCTTCCTTCCCCTTCTTTTCCTTCCTTATCAATAACACTTAGACTTATATACTGCTTTATAGTGCCTTACAGCCCTCTCTAAGCAGTTTACAGAGTCGGCATATTGCCCCCCCCCCCCAATAATCTGGGTCCTCATTTGACCCACCTCGGAAGGATGGAAAGATGAGTCAACCTTGAGCCTGGTGAGATTCGAACTGCCAAATTCCAGGCAACCGGCAGTCAGCAGAAGTAGCCTGCAGTACTCCACTCGAACCACTGCTCCACCGTGGCTCAGTGGTTGTGGCTGAGCGGAATTCCTGTGGGATGGTGTTCCACAGGCCACGTTTCATACCAAAAACGCATCTTTTCTCAGGTCCCACCAGATGACACTCCAGGTAGTCCTCAACCTACAACAGTTCATTCAGTGACCCTTCAAAGTTACAACAGCACTGAAAAAAAGCGACTCATGGCCGTTTTTCACACTTACGACTGTTGTGGCATCCCCATGTGGTCACAAAATTCAGACGCTTGGCAACTGACTCATATTTATGACGGTCGCAGTCTCCCGGGGTCCCCTCTTGAGACTTTCTGATGAGCAAAATCAACGGGGAAGCCGGTTTCACTTAACAACCGTGCGACTAACTTAACTACTGCGGTGATTCGCTTAAGAACCGCGGCAAGAAAGGGTCGTAAAATGGAGCAAACTCCCTTAACAAGGCTACCTGTATACGACCGATAGCTTGCCTCTCTTGCCATGAAAAGTGTTCGGAGTCTACAATTAGTGCAGAATGCAGCCGCGCGAGCGATACTGGGTGTACCAAGGTACACCCACACTACACCTATCCTCCGCGAGCTGCACTGGCTTCCCCATTGGTCTCCGAGCACGATTCAAGGTGCTGGTTATCACCTTTAAAGCCCTACATGGCCTAGGACCCGGATATCTACGAGACCACCTTCTGCCGCATACCTCCCTAAGACCGATAAGATCGCACAGGATGGGCCTTCTCCGGGTGCCTTCAGCGGGACAATGTCGGCTGGCGACGCCTCGGAGTGGGGCCTTCTCTGTTGCAGCTCCGGCCCTATGGAACGAGCTACCCCCAGAGATCTGGACCCCAACCCACTCTCATGGCCTTCCGAAAAGCTATCAAAACCTGGCTTTTCCGGCAGGCCTGGGGCTGTTGACCTCTTGATTGAGGTCCAGCCCTGCTTAGACTGGGTGCATGTTGTGTTTCTTTTAATTTGCTGTGTTCTATTTGTTTTAATCTTTTAATATTTCTTATTTCTGTAAGCCGCCCGGAGTCCTCCGGGATTGGGCGGCCTATAAATTCAATAAATAGAAATAGAAATATCTGACAGCATGGATGGAGACAATGGAGACAACTACAGATGGTTCTCAACTTACGACTGTAGCTGAGCTCGGAATTATGGCATTAAACCAGAGTGCAGAATAACCGAGTTGAAAGGGACCTTGGAGGTCTTCTAGTCCAGAGTTCCCCAATCTTTCAGGGATGGGGATGGGGAAGAGGGGATTGTTCCACGTGAGCAGAGAACAAGCAGGCACATGCCCATCACTTCCACGGCCGGTAGTAATGCTACTCACTTAACCACCTGCATTGATTCACTTAACAAATGTGGCAAGAAAGATCATAAATTGGGAGGGGGGGAAACTCACTTAACAACTGTCTCACTTAGTAAGAGAGCTTTTGGGCTCAATTGTGGTCGTAGGTTGAGGACTACCTGTACACAAGCAGGATCCCCAATTTGTTAACAGATTAAGAGAGTTGGAAGGGACCTTGTAGGTCATCTAGTCCAACCCCCGCCCACCCAAGCAGGAGACCATGCACCATTTCTGACAGATGGCTGTCCAGTCTCTTCTTGAAAGCCTCCAGTGATGAAGCTCCCACAACCTCTGAAGGCAACTTCTGTTCCACGGGTTGATTGTCCCCACTGTCAGAAAATTCCTCCTTATTTCCAGATTGAATCTCTCCTTGATCATATAGCAGTGTTCCGATATCTCAGGGGCTGCCCCAAAGAAGAGGGAGTCAAGCTATTCTCCAAAGCACCCGAGGGCAGGACAAGAAGCAGTGGATGGAAACTAATCAAGGAGAGAAGCAACTTAGAACTGAGGAGAAATTTCCTGACAGTGAGAACAATTAATCAGTGGAACAGAAGTTGCCTCCAGAAGTTGTGAATGCCCCAACACTGAAAGTCTTTAAGAAGATGCTGGATAGCCATTTGTCTGAAACGGTGTAGGGATTCCTGCCTAGGCAGGGGGTTGGACTAGAAGACCTCTAAGGTCCCTTCCAACTCTGTTATTCTATTCTATTCCTTGGCTGGTGCTCTGTTCCTATATCCCATTTCATCATAGAGGAACTAGTTAACATCTTTTTAACCACCAGAATATTACATTGACTAATCAATTATCCAATATAAAAACATCTGCATGACACCCAACAATTATGTAAAGTGCCGTTATTGTTGGAAAGCTATCACTGTCTGTATCTCCCACAATTTTATGCACGCCTGACTCCAGCGTGGGCACATCCTTTCCCAAAGTAATAATCTCATGAACAGATGGAATGTAATCCACAAATTACATTCCATGGTACAGAGTTGGAATAGCAGAGTTGGAAGGGACCTTGGAGGTCTTCTAGTCCAACCCCCTGCCTAGGCAGGAAACCCTATATCCTTTCAGACAAATGGCTATCCAACATCTTCTTGAAGACTTCCAGCGTTGGGGCATTCACAACTTCTGGAGGCAACTTCTGTTCCACTGATTCATTGTTCTCCCTGTCAGGACATTTCTCCTCAGTTCTAAGTTGCTTCTCTCCTTAATTAGTTTCCATCCATTGCTTCTTGTTCTACCCTCAGGTGCCTTGGAGAATAGTTTGACTCCCGCTTCTTTGGGGCAGCCCCTGAGATATTGGAAGACTGCTATCATGTCTCCTCTGGTCCTTCTTTTCATTAAACTACACCTACCCATTTCCTGCAACCGTTCTTCATATGTTTTAGCCTCCAGTCCCCTAATCCTCTTGGTTGCTCTTCTCTGCACTCTTTCTAGAGTCTCCACATCTTTTCTACATCGTTGCGACCAAAACTGGGTGCCGTATTCCAAGTGTGGCCTTCCCAAGGCCTTATAAAGTGGTATTAACCCTTCACGGGATCTTGATTCTCTCCCTCTGTTTATGCAGCCTAGAACTATGTTGGCTTTTTTGGCAGCTGCTGCACATGGCTGGCTCCTATTTAAATGATTGTCCACTAGGACTCCAAGATCCATTTCACAGTTACTACTGTTGAGCAAGGTACCACCTATACTGTACCTGTGCATTTTGTTTTTGTTGCCTAAATGTAGAACCTGACTCTTTTCACCACTGAATTTCATTTTGTTAGATAGTGCCCAATGTTCAACTTTGTCAAGATCCTTCTGTATCTTGAGTCTGTCTTCTGGAGTGTTGGCTATTCTTGCCAGCTTGGTGTCATCTGCAAATTTGATGAGTTCCCCATTTATCCCCTCATCCAAGTCATTGATGAAGATGTTGAAGAGTCCTGGGCCTAAAACAGAGCCTTGGGGTTCTCCACTGCATACTTCCCTCCATGTAGATGCACTTTCATTGAGGTCTACATGTTGAGTGCGGTTGGTCAGCCAGTTACGAATCCATCTGGTGGTGATGCTGTCCAACCCACATTCTTCTGCTTTATCTAGTAGTAGGTTATGGTCTACCTTATCAAATGCCTTACTGAAGTCCAAGTAAACTATATCGACGGCATTCCTCTGGTCCACTAATTTTGTCACTTTGCCAAAGAATGCAATAAGATTAGTCTGGCCTGATCTGTTTTTGACAAACCCATGTTGGCTTTTGGCTATTACTTTGTTTGCTTCTAGGTGTTCACTAATTCGTTGCTTGATTATCTTTTCCAGAATCTTTCCTGGTATTGAGGTCAGGCTGATAGGTCTAAAGTTTTCTGGATCTATTTTTTCCCCTTTTATGAAGATGGGAACCACATCAGCTCTTTTCCAGTCCTCTGGCAGTTCCCCGGTGCTCCAGGATCTCTCAAAGATATAGTTCAGTGGTTCTGAACGTGGCACGACAAAACCGCGCTCGTCAAAATCGCGGTGATAAAATTGCGGCGCTAAAGCCGCGACGTCATCACTGTGCGTCATTACCGCCGCGACAACAGCGCGGCAACAGAAGGGCGCTTTAAAATGGCGCCGCGGCAGAAAGCTGACTTAAATTAAGGTAAGCGTTAGGATTAGGTTTAGGGGTTTGTTTTAGGGTTAGGTTTAGGGTTAGGTTTAGGGTTAGGTTTAGGGTTAGGTTTAGCGTTAGGGTTAGGTTTAGGGTTAGGTTTAAGGTACTGAGTGCTTGGGAATGTGCGAATTTGCCCTCCGTGATTATGTCATCGCGGTAGGGTCGCGTTTTTCCTTAGCGCTTAGAACGGCGCAAATTAGTCTTCGCGCTTATGTCTCCGCGGATAAGGGCTTCGCGGATTTGTGGTGGAACCGGTTCTGAGATCTCGTCTGCCAGTTCCTTCAGAACCCTGGGGTGTAATCCATCCGGTCCTGGTGATTTGAACTCGTCTAGGATAGACAGGTGGTCACTTACCATTTTCTTCCCTATTTCAACTTGTGTTCCTAATCTGATTTTTGTGGTGCTGTTTTTGATAGGTTGGACTGTTTTATCCCTTTGTGTAAAGGCAGATGCAAAACATGAGTTAAATAGTTCTGCTTTCTCCCTGTTGCTTGTCACCTTCTTGCCACTTTCTCCCAGCAATGGACCAATTGTTTCCTTGACTTTTTTCTTGTTTTTAACATGTTGGAAGAAGCTTTTTCGTTATTTTTTGCTTTTGTGGCAAGCCTTTCTTCATTGTGAGCCTTAGCTTTCCTCACTTCATCTTTACATTCTCGGACTATTTGCTGATATTCTGCCTTAGTTATGTGCCCACCTTTCCAATTTTTATACTTATCCTTTTTGTCTTTCAATTTGTCAGGGAGTTCTTTATGCAGCCCTGCTGATTTCTTTTGAGAGTTGTTATTTTTCTTCTTCATTGATATTTTGCTAGACTGGGCTTTTATAATCTCACTTTTCAAAATTTCCCAAGTGTCTTGAGTTGTTTTCCCCTTGAGGATTCTTATCCATGGAATTTTTCCCAACCTCTCTCTAAGTTTATTGAAATTAGCTCTCTTAAAGTCCAAGAATCTAGTTTGACTTTGTTCTACTACTTGTGTTTGCATAATGTTGAACTCCAATATTGCATGGTCACTTGCCCCCAGGGTTCCTGTGGCTTCAACACTTTCTATCATTTCCTCTCTGTTAGTGAGAATTAAGTCCAATATGGCCGATCCCCTTGTTCCCTTCTCTACTTTTTGGGAAACAAAGTTGTCTGCTAGGTTTGTTAGGAACCTGTTGGATCTTCCACTTGGTGCAGAGTTTGTTTCTCAGTTGATGTCAGAGTAGTTAAAATCCCCCACTACTATTATGGTGTGCTTCCAGTTATGCTGGAAAACACAGATGTGCACACGCACATATGCACATGTGCACACACATATATGCACATGCGCGCGCAGACACACAAATACACACAGACACACACAAACACAAAGACACACACACAGACAGACACGAACACAGAGAGACATACAGACACAAACAGACACACAAATATACACACAAACACAAAGACACACAGAGACAGACACAAAGACACAGATACACACACACACACACACACACACACATTTGTATATACCGGTATATAGATTAATTCTGGATGGCTGGATCATCTTCAAGATTTTTTTGGCATCTTCCTTTCTCCTAAACACAAAGGTAGATTTGCTTATTTATTTGCTTATTGAAAATGACTTATTTTCCCAAAGTGTCAAGGTATTTTGCATAAAGGCAATTTTATTTTTTCCTTTGTAAAGCAGAGAAGATTTTTTTCTCCTAAGAGAATCACTCCAGGTAATTGAGCTACATCTTTTGAAAAAAAATTTCTCTGTGTGAGAGAAATCTATTTAGTACATCCCGAAAGAGAGAAAACAAAATAGGTGCTTTAAATATATTCCTTTCATTTCATGTGGCATGTGCAGAAGTCAGAGTGTTAGGCAAAAAAAAAACAACCCAACAGTCTTCAGGTGTGGCAAATCCATCAATAATTGTATTATATTTAATTTATAGGCAGTCCTCGAGTTACAACCACAATTGAGTCCAAAACATCTGTCGCTAAGCGAGACAGTTAAGTGAGTTTTGCCCCATTTTATGACATTTATTGCCAAGGTTAAGTGAACCACTGCAGTTGTTAAATTAGTGACATGGTTGTGTGGAAAGCCCCCTCCCCCCCCGAAGAATGAAATATTTTGGGAAATATTAAAAAAGGGAGAATATGGGAGAATATTATATTTCCCTAAAGAAGAAATGGAGAAACATGTTTTTAGAGGCAGGAAGCAGCCCCCAGTCTTTCTTATTAGCCCACAGCAGAAAGACGAAGTGAACTATCTAGATGGCTCCATTCATAAGCACAGCAATTACTGCAGGCAGAAATCCATTCAAGGCAGGATATTTCAAAACTCCTTGCAGCAAAGTTTGACAGCTAACAAAAACAGTGTGTTAGGATTGGTACAGCAGCCCCATCAGCCAAGATCCAGCACAGGACAAAAGCCATCGGCCACAATAGGAATCGCCCAACACCCTTTCACAACACCCTACATTGCACAACACACACACACACACACACACACACACACACACACACACACACACACAATTTCAGGACCTGTATAAAAATCCTGGCACCCATCTAGTTAATTGTTCAGCTGACCCAGAACTGCACACTGTCTTTGTCTGTTTGGTTCTGCTTCATCAATAAACCAAATTTCCAATCAGGCTCCATGATTGTTTCCAGAATCTTTCTCCCAGCTGGGAACTGTACCAGTTGGATATCCCTTCCAACAGTTGTTAAGTGAATCTGGTTTTCCTATTGACTTTGCTTATAAAAGGTCGCAAGAGGGTATTCTGACCTAGGCTTCTCCAGCAGCACGAAGCCGAATCCTCGTCCCGATAAACCCCTTTTATTGAATTCCTCTCCAGCAAAGTCTTTCCTCTCCCACCGTCTTTCAAGATAGTTCACAACTACCGACCTTTATCAGGCTTGGAGAGTAGCCAGGCCGAGATCTTTCAGATGCCGCAATACTTGGCAAGAATGCAGGAATGAACTAATTGCCTCCTGCAAACTCCCCTCCCCTTTCGCTCCTCTTTTATTCCCTCTGGGAGGGGCCATTCACCCTCCACCTTTGGCCTCACTCCCAAGTCGACCCCTGTTCTTTAGCTGTTCCCTTTGTCTGGCCACTCTGCGCATGCACACACTGGGAACAGGCTCCAGCTGTTCTTCTGCCCCACTGATGTCTGACTCTGAAGGCAGCTGATAACTGGCATACGGCCCTGGCCCCCTCTCTGCCTCCGACACAGAGCCCTCATCCGAGCCTTTCCCAGACTCCAGGACTGTCCCAGGTTCCTCCCCAACCCTCCTCACTGTTTTGACTCTGCTGCCAGCTCTGTTGGCCGCTGGTGAGCCACAACAGAGGGGATCCTATGATCCCAGGACATTGCAACCATCATAAATCGCAAAGTGTCTGAATTTTGATCCCGTGACCATGAGGATGCTCCAAGAGTCATGTGATAACCGGTCACAGGTCACTATTAGTAGCGACATCGTAACTTCAAACAGTCACTAAATGAACTGTTGTAAGTCAAGGACTAGGTCTTTTTTTTGTTTTTCATTGCCTGCTTTATTTATTTTTTATTGACTGTGACCTGCCTTGAGCTGAGTCAGACCATATAATTAAACGATTCAGAGAAGTGAAAACAGTATTTTCTCAGAATTGTTCTACTCGCGTGATTTATTTTATTTATTTATTTTTTGCCAGATTTGCTACCACAAATCTGTCCACATGTATACAGTGCCAAAAATATTTTTTTAAATAGTGGAAATCGTTAAGCTTTTACCATTTTTAAATCTATTCGTAACTCATAAACCTAACTCCTGTATGATGAAATATGATAACCGTACAAAACCCATAATTAGACCGATTTCTCTTCCTGATATTCATTCAGGCGTGCTATGCCCCGTGGCACTTAAGTCACAGGAAATGATTTACAGAATGGGCACCCGAGGCTGAAATCCTTAAGAGTCAAACCTATTAAATGCTGTAGCGAAGTTTATAAGGACATGACACATTAACACAAAATCTTGTTCAACAAGGAATAGAGAACATAGAATAACAAAGAGTTGGAAGGGACCTCGGAGGTCTTGTAGTCCAACCCTCAAGGATGCAGGATCAAAATTGTACAGGCAGTTCGAGTCAGCTGGAGCGGATTCCGGAGTCAGAGGTGAAGAAGCTTCCTGGATGAGAAGAGAAATGTCTTCAAAGAAAAAAAACAGAAAGTCCAGTTGCCTCTTGAAAAAAGCACCTTTGGGACAACCATGACATGGGTGATGGAGAAGCTCCATAAACAGCTGGAGTTTTTCATCCAGATGCAAAATTTATGTAGCAGAACTGCTGTCTTCTAGGTCTAGGAGATTAGAACCGGTTTGGTCTAGTGCGGTGGTCTCCAACCTTTTTGGCTTGGGAACCTGGCTGGGGTGGGTGGGGGGGTGGGGGGAACCGGAACGCACACGCAGCTTACACAAGCGGCAGGTTGGCACGCATGCAATATTTGTCGCTCAGGGTTGAACTGTGAGATCCTTGGTGTTCTCCGAGTTGTTTTCTTGCAGACGTTTCGCGACCCAACTAGGTAACGCCATCAGTTTTCTAGAGCACCTTGTTTGGAGAAGCGAGGTGCCCCTAGTTTAAATGCAGATTTAAAGTTGATTGTTTTACTAAAGCCAATGACAGGAGTCCTTGTTGCTCTCCGAGCTCGGTTGTTTTCTTGCAGACCTTTCACAACCCAACTAGGTAACCTCATCAGTTTACTAGAGCGCTTAAGTTTGGAGAAGGCTTCAAACTAGGTCGCCCTCGTTTGAATGCAAGTTTAAAGTTGATTGTTTTAATTAGGCAAATGAGGGGGGGGATCCTTTGGTGCTCCTCCCTGAGCTGGGTTGTTTGGTGGCAGATGTTACATTCTCCAAACTAGGCGCTCAAGCCTGGGCAAACTTGATGTTATTAATGCTAAGAGCGCCTAGTTTGGAGAACGCAAATTAGGCAGCTCAGGGGGCACCAAGGGCCCCGTTCATTGCATTATTAAAACAATCCCCTTTAAATCTGCATTTAAATCCAACAAACACAATGGGCAGTTAGAAAGGGTGCCCATTTTGACCCCGAGAGCCCCTCCCCCAAAAGATACTAAGACCACCCCCCTCTCTTTCCAACCCGCACCCATTTAGGATCAGTTCGGCTCTCCGAGCTTGAAACACGGGTCATCCATCCATTAAACTCGTAAGATTCGTTTCTCTCGCCATATACAGGTATACATCCGAACTAAACTGTCTTGTTTCTCTGTGTCATATAATAATATATGTGGGCATATGCATAATTCTGTATTTATTTATTCTGTCGTGTTTATGCAGGGTATATTGGAGGTGGTGACCCCCTGAGAGTTGTAGGCAATGAAATTTCGTTTGGATGTATGGTGATTAGTGTACATTCGAAGTGACAATAAAGTTATTATTCTGTTCTGTTCTATTCCATTTCTCCTCTCCTTTCCTCTCCTCTTAACAGACAGATTAACAGAGTTGGAAGGGACCTTGTAGGTCATCTAGTCCAACCCCCCCCAAGCAAGAGACCCTATATTACTTCTGACAGATGGCACTCCAGTCTCTTCTAGAAAGCCCCCAGGGATGAAGCTCCCACAACTTCTATTCTATTCTAATTTCCCCCTACAACCCGAACCCCAACCTTACCAACTCCCCCACCCTTTTGACCCTGTCCTCAAGGGATGACAGACAGTCCCAAAAGCCCTGAGGGATGACTGATGTGTATGTGTTTGTGTGTGTGTGTTGTCTGTGTGTATTTGTGTGTGTCTCTATGTCTCTCTGTGTTTGTATTTTGTGTATCTGTGTGTTTCTCTCTCTCTTTGTGTCTTTGTGTTTGTTTGTGTGTCTTTGTGTGTCTGTGTCTGTTTGTGTCTGTGTGTCTTTGTGTGTCTGTGTCTGTTTGTGTCTGTGTGTCTGTTTGTCTGTGTGTGTATTTGTGTGTCTGTGTCTCTCTGTGTGTGTTTGTGTCTGTTTGTCTCTGTGTGTCTTTGTGTTTGTGTGTGTCTTTGTGTGCGTGTCTGTGTGTCTTTGTGCTTGCTTGTGTTTCTGTGTGTTTGTGTCTGTTTGTGTGTCTCTCTGTGTTTGTCTGTGTGTGTCTTTGTGTTTATGTGTGTCTTTGTGTCCGTGTGTGTGTGTCTTTGTGCATCTTTGTGTCTCTCTCTGTGTGTTGGTGTGTCTCTGTGTGTTGGTGTGTTTGTCTCTGTGTGTGTGTCTTTGTGTTTATGTGTTTATGTGTGCGTGTCTGTGTGTGTGTCTTTGTGTTTGTTTGTGTGTCTCTCTGTGTGTTTGTGTGTCTCTGTGTTTGTGTGTCTGTGTGTCTTTGTGTTTGTGTGTGTCAACGGCAGCCTCTCTCACTCTGCCCCCTCCCCTTTCCTTAGCCCCCTCCCTCCCTCCCTCCACTAACTTGAGGAGGGCCGCGCGCGCCTCCTCACCCTGCCGGGGGGGGGGCGGAGCCAGCCGCACCAAGCACGCGCGCGCACGCGCGCCTCGAGGGCATTGGGCGAGGGTGGACGCCCCTCCCATCAGAGGGCCTTCCATGAACCCCGCCCACCAACCCAACCCGCCTCCTCCCGCACCCCTCCTCCCCGCGCCGCCGCGGCCTGTGCGCGCCGGGCGAAGCCCGCCCCCCGCGGCTTTTACCTCAGCCGGGACGTCGCGCTGAGGGTGGGGGGGAAAGAAGCGCGGCGCGGACTCGCCCCTCACGCAGGCGGCGGGTCCCTGCCAGGCCGCGGCGGCCTCCTGATTACTCCTCCTCCTCCGTGAGGGCGCCCCCAGCGGCTCCCGCCTCACCTCAGCCCGGCCGGGTGAGGGGAAAGCGGGCGAGAAGAAGGAGGAGAGCAGCGGCGGCGGCGGCAACGTCTGGGCGGAGCGACTAAGGCCTGAGCGGTGAAGTCGGCCGAGGCTTCGCCCGCCTCCTGTGGTCAGGGCGGCCGCCCCTCCGAGCCAGGCAAGATGGCGGCGGTGGAGCTGGAGTGGGTGCCCGAGACGCTCTACAACACCGCCATCTCGGCCGTGGTCGACAGCTACGGCCGGGCCCGCCGGAGGGACATCCGCTCCTTGCCGGAGAACATCCAATTCGACGTCTATTACAAGGTGAGGAGGAGGAGGAGGAAGGAAGGAGGCCGCGGCTCTCCCTTCTTCCCTTCCCTCGCCGCCTCTCCGGCTGGGATGAGACTCAGATGTCTGTGTCTGGGGGGGGGGGCATACACTGGAATTGCACCCCCCTTTTTAGGCAAACGGGGGGGGGAGAAAGGAGGGAGGAGGGCATCTTCTCCCCATGGCCTCTGCATGCCCCCCCTTGCCTCTTTTGCAACCCCAACTTTTCTCCAAACCATCATCATCATCATCATCATCCTCGCACTTACAAGCGCCCCCAACTGCCCCCCCACCGTCTGCTGACTTAACCCTCCACCCCCAGCTTTGCACCCCCCTCCCATCTCTTTGGTTTCCCCCACCCCGTTTCTTTATATCTCCCCACCCCCCCAAGAATTGGCTAGCCCCCCCTCTCCGGCTTTGCACCCCTCTCCCATCTCCTTGGTTTCCCCCATCCTATTTGTTTACAACCTCCCCCCCCCCGAGATTGGTTAGCCCCCATTCCCGGTTTTGCACCCTCTTGGGGAGAATAGCACCCCTTCCTGTTTCCTGGGTTGCCCACACCCCGCTTGTTTACACCCCACCACCCCAAAAATTGTTTAGCCCCTTCCCCAGCTTTGCACCTTTTTTGGGGGGGGAGAGTTGCACTCTCCTCTCTTCTTGGTTCCCCCCACCCGATTTGTTTATACCTCCCCTCAAGAATTGGTTAGCCCCTACCCTAGCTTTGCACCCCTTGTGGGGAGAATTGCATCCCTCTCCCATCTCATTGCTTCCCCTCACCCTGTTGTCCCCCCCCCATGAATTGGTTAGCCCCCTTCTCCACAGCTTTGCATCCCTTCTGGGGAGAATTGCACCCATGTCTTTGGTTCTCCCATCCTGTTTGTTTGCACCCCCCTGTAAAGAATGGGACCCCTCCATCTGCCTGGTGGTGGCATGGGCAGGGTTTTTTTTTAATTGCACATAGAAATTTGAAAAATACCTCCTCTTCCAAATATGGGCCTTGTTTATCCTGCACCCAGTTCTGTCAATTCATGTGATTTTCCACCAAGGATCCTTTTTCCCTGAATTCTCTTGTTTCCCCCTTTCTTGGAAAATGACACTGCTGTAATCTTTGCCTTTGCTTGTCTTTGCACGACCCCCCCTCTCCCCATTTTTGTTTAGGAATTGCACCTGGGAGCTGCTCCCATCCACATGTTGTTTTCAGCCTTTGGTGGAATTTTGTTTTCTTTCTGGGTTTCTTTGCAGTGGGATTCCCCACCCTCTTGAAAATACCTCTTGTTCTCTGTTCTGAAAAATGATTTGCACCCATCAGAATAATTGGCTTGATCCCAGCCCATTGCTGCATGATTACTCCCCTTTGCTTTTCAATTTGCTTTCCAGGGACCTCTCTCTCCCTTCTGCCTGTATCTCACCCAACTATTTCATTATTACATCTCTTTGGACTTTTTTACTCCACTCCACTCCAAACCTCCTCAAAGGTGAGGAGATTCATTTAAACCTGAGCTACAAATACAGGTAGTCCTCGATTTACAACAGTTCATTTAGAGACACTTCAAAGTTACAACAGCACTGAAAAAAACTTATGACCATTTTTCACACCACCGTTGAAGCATCCCTAGGGTCACATGATCAAAATTCAGATGCTTGACAAAATTCAGATGCCTATGACAGTGGCAGTGTGCCATGGTCATGTGATCACCTTCCCAATGGGGAAGCCAGATTCACTTAGCAACCATGTTACTAATTTAACAACTACAGTCACTGTTGCAAGAAAGGTGGTAAAATGGGGCAAAACTCACTTTACAAACGTCTCACTTTGCAATGGAAATTTTGGGCTCAGTCATGGACATAAGTTGAGGACCATGTATATCCTACTTTATTGGCTCCTTAAAAAGTTTATCCTCATTTCTAAAGTTGACTAACTTTGATACCCTTCCTCAGTAGGTGATTTTGGAAAAACTTCCTCCAGAAAACCTCTGCCATTTCATTATTGATGCATTATTGAAAAAAAATGAGATTTGTGTCTATATGAAACCCTCCAAATGTCCTGATTTCTCAGGTTTTATGATTTCTGACCAACCGACTGTCATTGCTCAACACATCTGGAAGGCACTGGCCGAGGAAGGCCAATTTAGGAGCTTTGTAGCATCCTAAAGGGCTAATTTACAACCTTCCTGCCCATCCCAGACATGAAATACTGTAATGTAATTGCTTTGGAATTTGCGTTGTTTTTATTATCTGTATTTTTTTTGTAATGCGTTCTTGAATTGTTCTGGTAAATTTAATATGTTATAATACAGATAGACCTCGACTATTTGTTTAGTGACCGTTTGAAGTTACAACGGCACTGAAAAAAGTAACTTATGACCAGTTTTCACACTTATAACCATTGCAGCACTTTTATGGTCATGTGATCGGATGCTTGGCAACTGTCATGTATTTATGATGGTTGCATTTTTGAGGGGGTCATGTGATTACCATTTGTTACTTTCCCAGCCTGCTTCTGACAAGCAAAGTCAGTGGAGGAAGCCAGATTTGCTTAGTGATTCACTTAACAACTACACTGATTCCTTTCACTCCTGCAAACAGATGTAAAATGGGGCAAAAGTCAGTTCACAACTGCCTTGCTTATTTACAGTGGAAATTTTGGGCACAATTATGGTTGTAGGTCAAGAACTACCTGTAAAGAAAGACTGGTGCTTTTTTAACTTTGGTGTTTGAAGTATGTTCACAGATTGGACCTCATCAGGGTGCTGAGATTGAAACAGCCCTTTAATAGAGAAGGTGTGCTTGGGGGGGGGGTGTTTCTACCCCATACAAATGACCATTTGATTCTTTATTGCATTCCCTGCTTTTTGCTATGTGTGAATATTTTTCAGAGAGGGATCCACACGAAGGCTCCAAACAAGTTAGGCAATAATCTGTGGTTATCTAGATAGAACTGCTGTTATTCAGTAGCTTTGTTTTTCGTATTAGTTATGTAGCAAATCACTTCACCTATTTGCATAGAATTTCCCTTTGAAACATAATTCATATATTTTCTTGATGGTGGTGGAAACACTGTTCACCTTTTTTCCATTTTGAGGCAGTATAGAAACTATGTGGCTTTTGTATTAAAAAAAATGAATAGGTAATCTCCCACCAGTTATTTTTGTACACTGGACTGTGTGCTTGCATGTTATATCTATCTTAATTTTTCTTCCAAGAAAGACATGTCCCCAATCCTTTTCACTTTGGAGTAAATCTTTAAGAGCTTCCATGAGTTACTTCCAAGTACAAGATATATCACATGGACAGTAGAATGTTTTAATGATGATGATGATAACAATTTAGCTAGAACTTCTGGTTGACAGAAGGTGGGGTTTTTGATTCATTCTTCTCTTCCCTCCACCTGAAAATATTGTAAAGTGCATTACTGGTAGTCCTCGAGTTACAACCACAATTGAGCCCAAAATTTCTGTTGCTAAGTAAGACATTTGTTAAATGAATTTTGTCTCATTTTACGACCTTTCTTGCCATAGTTGTAAAGTGGATCATCACTGTTAAAATAGTAACGTCTCAGGCTTGGAAGCCATCGGGGTAAGACAACATGGTTGTTAAGTGAATCTGGCTTCCCCATTTACATTCCTTCTTAGAAGGTTGCAAAAGGTCTTATGATGCTAGAACACTGCATCCATCATAAATATGAGTGAATTGCAGAATTTTGATCACGTGACTAGGGATGCTGCAACAGTTGTAAGTGTAAAAACAGTCATAAATCACTTTTTTCAGTCACTAATTGAACTGTTGTAAGTCAAGGACTACCTTAATATGTTTTCTATTATAGGGATTTTTCTCATCTGAAATATCATTCCTAGGAATTAAAGTGATCACGTGATGAGGGCTCAGTTTCATTATTTAGAAATGGAAAGATGAATTTTAGATAAATCTGTCTGTTGAGAAATGTAAATTCCCTGAATGCTAACAGAGCTAGGTGCTCTGTTCAGAGGTGCTGAATCTGATTCCCACCTGGTCCCCCCTTACATTGTCCCTGAATTAAAATTTGAACATCATGTGAGGAAAACAGTCTTGGACAGTTGTCATTAACAAAATAAACACGTCTGCTTTAAAGTTAAATTCTTGCCCTAGCCCTTCCCACTTTTTTGTTTTGATCATTTGCCTGTGTTAAAATGTGGTGGTAGTGCCAAATGTCTCCTCTGCCTTTAAAAAAAATGTTGTGCATTTTTGCTACTTATCACAGCATAATACTTAGCTTATCAGTAAGGGAAAAACAAGCCCTCCAGCTTTAGTATGTTTTCATGGGAGTTGTGAGTTGCTGAGTAAGCAGTTTGTTTTGTGCCTTGTGACATGCCATAGTCCTGTTTTTGTATGGTGATCAGGGGAGGGGGCCTATGGGCAGACCTCGCAAAGATCTGAACCCCTGGCAAAGAATTTACTGGGCCATCCATCCTTCTATTTCACACATCAGGGATGTCTCTCAGTGGTTTTTTCCCCAACATCCACTTTAAATAATTCTCACGAATGAAGGCAATATATGTGTCTCAGGATAATGTTGCAGGATCCAATCTGGGTCAGTCACTCTTCCCATCTTTTGGACTGATGTTAAAGCCCATCGTCAGGGAACCTCTCTCTAGAAAAGTGTGTTCTTTGGGCTGTTCTGTGAGTCATGTTTATGTGGTGCCTTCCTATAGTAAGCCAATAGGAAGGCACCACATAAACGCAACTCAGAACAGCCCAAAGCACATATATCAGTAGATAGAAATTCCCTGAGGATGGGCTCTAGCGTCAGTCCAAAAGCTCGGAAGAGTAAATCTCTGGTCCCAGTGACAGATCCAAATTCGATCTTGCATTAAATAATTCTGCTTCTTCTGGGACGTTTAAATGTGGATTAAGTATTTTTTTTTAAATAGCCAATAGAGAAGCATATATTATATTTATTCTGAGACAGGAATAATCTATATAGCATACAGATTAATACTAACAATTTGCTTTATATTTTGGACTAGTTGCCAATGTAAATTGATTATAAGTGTCAATGAATGACATTTATGAGTTTAATGAGTCATTCAAAATGGCAGAAGGCACTCAGTTCCTCCAAGCTCAGCCAACATGGCCTTCAGTCCAGAAGAATGGGGCTTACATTCAAATCATCTGGATGGTTTATGTTGGATAATTCTGTACCAATTCACAGAAGCTTATGCCATGTAACATGAATGCTTTCTGGTGAGGCGTTGAGTCGGTGTCAACTCCTGGCAACTGCTTGGACTAATAGTCTCTGCAGTTTTCTTGGCAGGATTTTCAGAACTGTTTTTGTCTTTGAGGTTTAAGAAGTCACCCCGTTTCTAGCCTGGTGCTTTTGCCACTACATCAAGCTGGCTTTTGGTTTTTAACTACAAGCAGTCCTTGATTTACAAGCATTCATTTAGGGACCGTTCAAAGTTACAGTGGCATTGTAAAAAGTGACCTTATGGCTATTTTTCACACCTACCACGGTTGCTGCATCCCCATGGTCACGTGATCAAAATTCAGGCATTTGGCAACTGGCTCACATTTATGACAGTTGCACTGTCCCTGGGGTCTTATGATCACCTTTTGCTACCTTCTGACAAGCAAAATCAATGGAGAAGTTAGAGTCACTTACTAACTTAACAATTGCAATCATTCACTTAACAAGAAAGAAATGGGGCAAATTCACTTAACAACTCTTGCTTAGCAATGGAAATTTTGGACTCAATTGTGGTTGTAAGTTGAGGACTACTTGTACTTTAGTTGGGTTTCACAACACATTGGGCCAAAGTTTGTTCTACAAATCCAACCGATTAAATTAAATCATCCATGGCTCAATTATCTAACTTTTTAACTGATCAGCTAAGATAGCAGCAGTTAAGATATTGTTCCAGGATTGTGAGAGATAACTTTTAATTGTTATTTGACAGGAAGCTCACTTGCTGGTTCCTTTACATGGTATTTATTTCATTTCAAAATTAAATTTCAGTGTAGTGGAAAGAGGTGACACTAAAAGAAATATCCATGGATGCTGCTCCTTGTGCATTAAGATATAAACCATGGTTTACAAAACAATGATTGGCAATGGAGTATGCAAGGCCGAAGCCAAACAACTCGTATAAAATTTTTATAACGCATTATGTGAAGCAAGCCTTTGTCTGACCCAGCATTTGTATCCTTAGATTCATTGAACTTATTCTAGAGCCAACTAAATGGAATTGCGTTATCTTTGTTTTTCCAAGAAGCAGAAGGAAAAAAATCATTTACAAAATGTGACTAGGAAGTTGTGAAATAATGTTTGGAAAATTTGACAGGGTGGTGGTGCTGCTGCAAAGGCATTATTTGGAAAAAAAAAGAGGCTATATTAGGAAAAATAAGAAAAAGACAAAATAACCTCTGAGGCCGTGTCTTCTTCTCAAAAGATCAACATGCAAGTGTTATTAAAGTGCTGGGACACGTCAATGAAGAGCATCACAGAGTTGTTGTGCTGTATAAAATAAATATTGTGTGTTTAAGCAGCAGCTTGTGTTTTTTTTTTTAAATGGTATATTTATTTACTTTATGCTTTTTCTCCCAAACGGAATAGAATACATCATCCAGTTTTTGAGCAATATTGTCTTTCATCAAAATATTGCTTTGGTCCAAATCTGTCACAAACCCAATGTGATTATCCTACCTTCTCAACTATGATGGTAAAATAGCATGGCATGGGTAAAATACAATGTAATGTGGTCTGTTGCTTATATGGAAGGACTAAATGCCTGACGTTTTAGTATTTTTTTAATTTGAAGAATTGAAAATAAAATTCTACTGTATCTGGGAATTGCATGTGAATAAGATGTGTGTATTTAATTTTTTAAAGATCATTTTATCCTACCTTTATTATTATTATAAGTAACTCAAAGGCAGCAAACACACCTAATACTCTCCCTGGTCCTGTTGTGGTCCCACAGTGGTTTGGGGAGCTGGCAGCAGATTTGGACAGTGAGGAGGTTGGGGAGGAACCTGGGCCAGTCCTGGAGTCTGGGGAAGGCTCTGATGAGGGGCTCTGTGTCGGAGGCAGAGAGGGGACCAGGGCCATCTGGTAGTTATGTGCTGCCTCCGGAGCCTCCAGAGTTGGACATCAGCGAGGAACGGGGAGCCTGTTCCCAGTGTGTGCATGCACAGAGCTGACAGAAGGCAAGAACAGTTAAGACAAAAGCAGTGACTCGGGAGTAAGGCTTGGAGATGATTGGCCCGTCCCATAAGACATAAAGGAGGAGCAAAAGCATGTGATCCTTTGCAGGAAGCAACTTTGTTTGATCTAGTCAGTTTAAATTCTGAAGCTCCATTTTGACTCTGTGCTCCATGTGGCTTTGCAAAGCTAATTGGCAATTAGGTCTTTGAATGAACATAATTCACAGCCCTTGAAATAAAAAGAGGGTTTTGGGGACTAAGCGTGTGCTTTGTACTGTCTCAGGAAGCCTACGTCCCTTTTTCCCCACAACAACCTTGTGAGATGAGTTAGGCTGAGAAAGAGCAACTGACCCCAAAGTTTACATACATAAAAATTAAATGCACATCCAGCTTTCAGAATTGTCAGTCCTTTTTAGCCGCAACCCAGTTTGATTGATATTTTCTCTCTGAAATGTTAATTCCACTAACATAATTTGCTTCCCTTTAATCTCCAGAACAAATTCCTCTTTTCTGGTTTACAGCTAAGCATAATTAAGCCAGTATTTTTTAAATCATTGGTTTTGGTTCATCCAACATGCTAAGCCAGGAAGCAAGTGAAAACATGGTTTAGTACAATGTTTGAATCTGGCCTAGGTCCTGCCTTCAGAACTTGATTGTTGTTAATCCTTTGCTTTGCAATGTCTGGAAGTTGAGTGGTTTGAAACGTTTTTGTCTGCTTATCCAAGTAGTTTCTTCATAACTTCACTTCCTTTCATCTTTGGCCTACGGTGCCTCCTTTCCTGTGGCAGTTTTGGATCCTGGCATGCAGAGTTCAACACCCAATAATATTCTTAATCTCGGTTCGAGTGCAGCACTAATCCAATACCATTCAGAGAGAGGTTACACGTAGGCTGATGTTTTGAAGGGCAAGAAGCCTTAAAATCGCAACTTGGATTTTAACCTAGGAAGAAATGACATGCTGCGTACAAACAATTATTTTCAGAAAGGAAGAGATGGAATACGAGAGATAAGAGACTTCAAAAGATACAATGCGTAGCTTTTTAGTGTGTTGTGGGAGCTCTCTATTAGGCCCTGAAACCCCCATCCAGTTATCAAGATGGCACTGCTCACTGTTGTCCAAAGCACCGCTTGACCTGTTTCTGGTAAAATTCCAAATGTTGATCTGCGTACCTGTTTTATTTTGGTGACATCAATTATTCCTGGTACGACTGACCTTTGCTTGGATAACTCAGGAGACACATAGCCAACACTTTTGGACGTAAGGCTTCGCTAAAACATGGCAAGCATTTGGGAAGAAGCATTTCAAGAATTACTTAAGCCACACTGATTCGAAGAAGTGCAGTCAGCTGGTTCTTAACTTTTATAAATCAACACTAACTAGTAGATTATCTTTTCAGAATTTAGAACTTTAATTTAGTCAACTTAGACACTTTTCACCTTTGGAATATTGTGGTTCTATAAGATTGGATTCCACGCTAAGCCTTGTTTGCTCTTGGTTTGGCATAATGGTATTAATGCAGTTAATCTAGCCATTGTGGGAGAATCTATGGGTGGTGAGATATGATAGTATGGGCACCCGTCATATTTTCCCTGTAAAAGAATTCCAGTATTTGGGAACCATCACAGAAAAAAATGTTACCCTTAGCCACCATGCTGCAGGAGTGATCTGTCATTAAAACATAGATCGGTATCTACCACCTTCAGAAGTTGTGCGAGCTTCATCCCTGGAAGCTTTTAAGAAGAGACTGGACTGCCATCTATCAGAAATGGTGTATGGTCTCCTGCTTTGGGGGGGGGGTTGGACTCGATCTACAAGATCCCTTCCAATTCTATTATTCTGTTATCTTCCATCTTTGAGAGCATATACTGCATTTCAGATACTGAACTCCTCATAAGCCATTATTGGCAAATCACTATGGGTTGATGAAGCTATGACACCAACTCAAAATCAAGCCATATTATGATGTCTGAATGCAGCCACGGGCAGTTTGCGTCTTTTACTGCATGTTTAGTCCTTTCTCCAAATTATGCTTTTTGCATTACAATTACAATAGCAGACTTCGAAGGGACCTTGGAGGTCTTCTAGTCCAACACCCTGCCTAGGCAGGAAACCCTACACCACCTCAGACAAATGGCTATCCAACATCTTCTTAAAGACTTCCAGTGTTGGAGAATTCACAATTTCTGGAGGCAAGTTGTTCCACTGATTAATTGTTCTAACTGTCAGGAAATTTCTCCTTAGTTCTAGGTTGCTTCTCTCCTTGATTAGTTTCCACCCATTGCTTCTTGTCCTGCCTTCAGGTGCCTTGGAGAATAGCTTAACTCCCTCTTCTTTGTGGCAGCCCCTGAGATATTGGAAGACTGCTATCATGTCTCCCCTAGTCCTTCTTTTCATTAAACTAGACATACCCAGTTCCTGCAACCGTTCTTCATATGCTTTAGCCTCCAGTTCCCTATCTCCTCCATTCTTCAAAAGGACTTCAGTGGTGGTATTTAAAAAGTGATAGTTAAATCAGGAAAATGTTGGTCTTTGTGAAGTGAAAAGTGAAAAATAATATTTTTATTTAATATTTATTATTTTAATGCAGTAGTTTAATGTTTATAAGTCGCCCAAAGTCATCTCTGATGAAGTAGGAGGCACATAAATTTAATAAATCAGCACAAATAAATAAAAGCATACTATCTGGAAGATTTACTTTATATAGATTTAGAGGCATATATGGTTATTCCATTTTCAGAATGTAGGGCAGGGAGGAAAAGACAAATTACAGGAAACGCATTGTAATTAACACATATATGTACCCACCACCATTTTAACAATTCTCAAAGTCCCTGCAGAAAAGTTCAATTTTTCCAGCCTTTCAAAGTAATGTCAGGGTGGGTACCAACCAAATCTATCTCAGATAAATCTCCTGATGGACTTTGAGTCAACAAGACAAGAGTCAGTTCCAACAGGAACTGTTACACAGAGGGTGGTGGCTAATTAACTTCAACTATTCTGTGAAGAAAATAGATTATTAAGACCCATTTCAGAATGGGTTTAGAACAGGGGTATCAAACTCAAGGCCCACAGGCCAGATCTGGCCTATGGGGTGCTTAAATCTGGCCCGTGGGGCCAGCATGGAAATAGCAAATGACCACCCTTCGGTGCCTCTTGACAGCCAAAACCGGGCGGGGGTGGTGTGCACCCCCCCTATGCCCTGTTTTGTCTGGCAGGGTGCTGCAGGAGGCATTTGTCTGGTCTCTCTTCCCTCCCCCCTGGCCGGCCCACAGAGGAGGACTACAATGCTGATCCAGCCATCGAAGAAATCCAGTGTGACACCCCTGGTTTAGAATAAAATGTAGTGTTAAGATAACACTGGTTAGCCTGTAGGTGACTTTCACTAACATATTCGTTTTTAACAGACACAATGTGTTTTGTTTTTTTCCTTTCTGATCTCTTTGGACTGGTGATGATAGCCCTGAACTCTCTGAGAGATTTGGAAGTGGGTTAGTGCATTATCTTCAACAGAAATGCCTCCGGATTCCCTCTTGTCACCAGTGCTTTGTAACGCGTTTATGAAATTACTGAGCGAGGTCACCAGAAGGTTTGGTGCTGTGTATTTATTAAGATGTTGGTGCCACTCAAAACAATTTGTGTCATCATTCTGAAATCAGGTCATTAACCTTCCTAGATGCCTGCCAACAGGCACTTGCTAACTGCACGAGTGATGATAAATTGAAATGGAATTTAAGCAAAATGATAGGTGCATGGTTTATTAATGCTCTGGAATCCTGGTGTTTCAGGTTGAAATCCTGACCAGAGGTACTTACTGCTAGTAATAGACAGTTCCACCCGTTCCCTATAGCTTGGTTTCCAAGAAGTACAATACAATACAATACAATACAATACAATAGCAGAGTTGGAAGGGACCTTGGAGGTCTTCTAGTCCAACCCCCTGCCTAGGCAGGAAACCCTATACCGTTTCAGACAAATGGCTATCCAACATCTTAAAGACTTCCAGTGTTGGGGCATTCACAACTTCTGGAGGCAACTTCTGTTCCACTGATTAATTGTTCTCACAGTCAGGAAGTTTCTCCTCAGTTCTCAGTTGCTTCTCTCCTTGATTAGTTTCCACCCATTGCTTCTTGTTCTACCCTCAGGTGCTTTGGAGAATAGTTTGACTCCCTCTTCTTTGTGGCAACCCCTGAGATATTGGAACACTGCTATCATGTCTCCCCTGGTCCTTCTTTCTATTAAACTAGACTTGATGTCAGGCTGATAGGTCTGTAGTTTCCTGGATCTGTTTTTTTCCCTTTTTTGAAGATGGGAACCACATCAGCTCTTTTCCACTCCTCTGGCAGTTCCCCAGTGCTCCAGTAGTGCATCAATTGGTAGTCATCAAACTGGACTTCTATGTAATTTGCAAACTTTGGTTATTAGAAAATATAGCAATCAGATTGTTGGGTTGTGGGTTTTTGTTTTGTTTTTTAAATTCCTTATTAAAAAACTCTTGCCAAATTTAAACATTTGCTGTGCCCCCTCAAAGATTTCTTGGCTGAAATATGAAATGTTGACTTATCATTTTTAAAGAAATAAATAGCTTAGATGTCGATTTATTAGTCAAAACTCTGGACAACTAACGAAGCATAAAAGCAGAAACATCAGTGAAAACAATAGAACAGGCAATAAAACACAACAGATAAATAGGTCTGTTAGTACAGGGCAAACAACAAACCAGGCTCCATTTACATCTTGGCCCTAAACCCTGGGAGAAGCACCAGGTTTTTAAGGCTTTCTGAAAGGCCAACATTGTTGAGCCTATCCAAACTTCCGTGGCAGAGCCCATCCACAAAGCAGGCACTTTCATCCCTCCCAGATTCCATAAGGCAACACCTATGGAAAAAACCTGAAGCATGTCTATCCTGCTAGATCTGATAGGATGGGCAGAAATAACTGGAGAGAAAAAAATATTCAAGGTTGACTCAGCTTTCCATCAATTCTGAGGTTAGTAAAATGACCTCCCAGATTGTTGGAGGCGGCAATATGCTGACATTGTAAACTGCCTCGAGAGTGCTGTAAAGCACTATGGAGTGGTATATAGGTAGTCCGTGACCACAGTTGAGCCCAAAATTTCACTTGCAAAGTGAGACATTTGTCCGAGATAGTGTGAGGACTCCTGCATTGAGCAAGAGCTAGAAGACCTGTGAAGTCTCTTCCAAACGTATGATTTTATTATTATTGCCAATATGTCACAATATATTTTAAAGGAAATCTAAGTATGAGTTTACACTGTAGGTTTCTTTTTAAGAGATTCAGAATGTGAAGGCTGTGTTGGTTCAGGGAAATTTGATACTAAAAATGCAGCTTTAAATAGTTCTTGATGTTTTACCTAATTCATGAACTTAACTATTTATTTCAAGTATAATCAAGTTCATAATCTTTTTTTTTTTTTAAGTTCCCACAGTTTTGGTGGGAAATTGCCCTACATATAACCTTTAGCACCTGGCCAATTAAATGTGCCATCTACAACAAAGGTGGCCTGTTCTGGAAGGGTTTTAATAACAAATGAGGTTGCTTGATAAATACTTTTGTTATATAATTGCTAAATAATTAATGTTTACAACTATTTTAAAGGGCAATTAAGATACAGAGAAAGTCATCAAATTGCCACAGATGTGTTAATATTTGTAATGTACATTATATATAGCAAAGCAGAATATTGTGACTTTAAAACCTGATTAGTCAAACTATTAGCATTAAAATGATTAATACTAATGACATAATTATTGATCTGGTTAATTCCTAATGTCAATGTCCCAACTGATTATCCCAACCAAAGCAAGCACACAAACTTGATTGAATACCAGTACATCAATTCGGCACCATTAAAGGCAAAACCAGCTCTACCTAACTCCCGTGCAAACCCACATAATTCAATATGTAAATTCCCCTCCCCCCTGTTAGTGCAGGTCACATTGTCCAATTAAGTGGTATTGTATTGTTATGAGAAAGTATCTCTAGGTTTGGCGGACACCTGCGGATGCGTCCTTGAGTCTCAGGCCTCTCCTCTGAGTCTGGAATCTGCATACTTCCTCACCTGTCCCTCCCCACTGGTTGTTGGCCAGCTGAGAAACAAAAATGATTGAAACACCATGAGCACGCTTTGAGCTTCACACCTACATTAATCTGTGATTTGTTGAACAAGTTAGCATAGCATGATTAACATAGAACACTGAGCTATTGAATTGGGCAGGCAGCCTTTTTTCATTTGTTTATTTCACATTTGTAGGCAGCATAGGTGCCACCAGAATGGCAAACTGAAATTTCTGCTTGCTCTCCCTACCCTCCAGTGGTGTTTTTAGGATATTTTGGGATGTGAGGGAAATTAGGTGGGTTAAAAGCTGAAAATGTACCTATTTAGACTGTAAGCTAAATAGCCATATTTTCATTTACTTCAATATGCCAACTCCGCTACAGAGGACAGTTTACTAACAGAGTAAGGGACATTGGAGGTTTCGACTAGAACAGTGTTTCTCAACCTTGGAGACTTTAAGTTCTGTGGACTTCAACTCCCAGAATCCCCCAGCCAGCTGGCTGGGGAATTCTGGGAGTTGAAGTCCACAGAACTTAAAGTCTCCAAGGTTGAGAAACACTGTTCTAGTCGAAACCCCTGCTGAAGCAGGAGACCATATATCATTTCAAACCAATGGCTGTCCAGTCTCTTCTTAAAAACTTCCAGTGCTGCAGCACTCACAACTTCTGGAGTCAAGTTGTTCCACTAGTTAACTGTTCTCACTGTCAGGAAATTTCTCCTTAGAAGTTCCAAGTTGCTTCTCTCCTTGATCACTTTTTATCCATTACTTCTTGTCCTGCCTTCGGGCACTTTGGGGTATAGGTGGACCCTTTCTTCTTTGTGGCAACTTCTCAATGCTACTGAATTTATTTGCTTGCTTTTTTTTCACAGTGTAAAAGTCGTTCTTTAAAAAAAAAACCCACAAGGAAATGTCTTTTTAATAGAACATTAGATCTAGTTTCCCCAAACTAGAACACATTGTTTGTCTTGGAGAAAGCATGCAGCGCTGTAAAATGCCCCCCCCTCCCCCAGTTATGCAGATTGCTGGGAGAGCAATATATTGTTTGCTAAGGCAGGGAAAACAAAGCTGCCAAATCCTTTGTGTGTTTCAAAAACTAAATAAAGCACAACCCAAAAGATATTTTTACTGGGGGGGGGGAGTATTTTAAGAATTGTCTTCCTGTCTCCTCTTTCTTCATGGTCCCATCAAGCTATCTGTTTGGGGCTGCTCTCTCTAAATTTACTATCCTCCAAATGTATGGTCTTCAAGTCCCAGAATGCTGTCTCAAAAATCCTGTGAATTGAAAACACTATATCTGGAGGATATCTAAATTGGAGAAGATGACAGAAGATTTCAAATGTGGGAGGGGAAATGCATAGACAATAAAGTGGACTAAGATATAATATATAAATAAAATAACATTTTGTTTGCTTGTAGTATCTGGTATTCAGAAATAAACTGTCTTTATGTACAGGTAGCTCTCAATGTACAACCACAAAATTGAGTCCAAAATTTCCATTGCTAAGCAAGACAGTTTCCCAATCTTCCTTGCCACAATTGTTAAGTGAATTACTGAGGTTGTTAAGTTAATAAAACGGTGGTTAAGTGAATCTGGCTTCCCCATTGACCTGGCTTTTAAAAAGGTCGCAAAAATGTTATCAAATGACCCTGGGACACTGTAACCATTATAAATACATGCCAGTTGCCAAGTGTCCAGATTTTGATCACATGACCATGAAGATTCTACAAGTGTCATATGTGTAAAAAAATAATCATACATCACTTTTTTCAGTGCCAGTTACTAAACAAAGGAATGGTTGTAAGTAAAGGACAAGGACTCAGTGGCTAAGATGCTCAGCTTGTCGATCAGAACTTTGGCAGTTCAGCAATTCAAATCCCTAGTGCTGCATAATGGAGTGAGCTCCCGTTACTTGTTCCAGGTTCTGCCAACCTAGCAGTTCAAAAGCATGTAAAAAATGCAAGTAGAAAAATAGTAACCACCTTTGGTAGGAAGGTAACAGCATTTCGTGCGCCTTTGGCATTTAATCATGCCAGCCACATTACCATGGAGACGTCTTTAGACAGCGCAGGGTCTTCAGCTTTGAAACAGAGATGACCCCCACCCCCTAGAGTCGGAGAGGAACCTTTACCTTAAGTAAAGGACTACCTGTATATGCAAATTCTACGTATTCAGAAGTAATGGCCCTGAATATAACTGTTTTCCATAAATTTATTTCTTCTTGTGACACTGATTTACAGTTTGGGATGAAACCAGTCATTATGGCTTTTTAAAAAAAAATATGTTTTAATACATTGTAGAAATAAACCTGTGTGTTTAGTTTGAAATGCCACATCCAAGACACATTGCCTTCTGTCCAGCAAATAATAATATATCTTTACGTCACAAGATACCATCATACTGGAAGGAATGGCTGACACACCCCAATCCATATTTGCTAAATTCATGAAGTTATGAGATCTCTTTGGCTTGAAAAGCTGCTCAGGATCCAGCTTTTCAGAGGAGTCTTGAAATTGAACAAACACTACCTAACCTGTGTATGAAATTAGTACCTGTTGTTATATTAATAAAAAACCATCTCTTTTTTCACCTTCTTTTATACAGCTTTACCAACAAGGCCGACTATGCCAGCTGGGTAGCGAATTCTGCGAATTAGAAGTTTTCGCAAAGGTGCTTCGAGCTTTAGATAAAAGGTACGTTTTACAAATGTGTGCCCCTCTCTCCTCCCCTTATTATATATCAAACAACTTTTGCCAGTAAAAATTTCCTCAGCTCAATTCAAATGCTTCTTGGGTGTGTTCTGTTAATGTAGGAGATGAACAGACTGAACCCAAGGGCAGGGTCAAATGGACCATGAGTCTGGAGTCCCTACACCTTCAAAAAATATCTAACTCCAGCCCCTTCCTCTTGAAGTCCATTGGCTCTTATCTGGCGGCATTTGCATTGACCATAATAGATCAGATTCTTGTTGTATAGGTTGCGTGGAATAAACTTGCAGCGCTTTTGAACTCTTTCCTGACTCCCTGTTTTTTGTGCCTGACGCTTAGTTTTTCCTCCTCAAAGAATGCAATCATAGGGATTTTTCATGGCGGGGAAGCTGCAGGCAATTTGCTTGCTTGCTTGCTTTGACTGCTGTGCCTCCCATCTCTCCGAGGCAGCTCTAGGGGGCTTCAGCAAAAATACTGTATAAGACATGAAAATGATAACGAGAGACCGTATTTTTAAAATTCTCTTAAAATAATTCAATTAAGCTTCTTGGGTTAACATTTTCCACTGGGTTTGTATATCACCCCTGGCTGTAATGCTGAGTGATGGAGCCCTTCCTGTTTAGCAGATTTGGATTGGAGTTCTAGTTTCTGTGTAAATCGCATTTTGTGTTTGTTTTTCCCCCCCTTGCCGAGGACGTGGCGCAAGTTTCTTCCGTAATATAAAAGGCGGGGGCTGTTGGAATGAGTTGGGTGGGTGTATTAAAATTTCACCTGCTGTTCTGACTTCCCCTGCAGCTGCAGAGAGGAAAAACTAATGCCAGCGCGAGGAGTGGGTGGGAATCTGTTTGAAAGGGATTAAACAAATCGTCGGACTGTTCAACGCAGAGACTTCCATAAGGCCCTATTGCTGACCTCAGTATCTACTAAATACGAAGATGCAATGTCACTCTAAGCATGTTTTTCAAGAATATGTCTCTCTTCCTGAATCTGCTATTTTTTAAAAGTTCCAGTTGACCTCCAAAATTTGCAAGAGGTTGCAGCTGGCTAGAAATTACATATGGCAGGCAGAGTACAAGTACCCCTCGACTTATGACCGTAATGGAGCCTGACCATTAGGGCCATACATCGTGAAGGTTGTACAGCAGGTGACCACATGACCGGATCCAATTTTATGACCTTTTTATTTGCAACAATTACAGGTAGTCTTTGACCCGCAACAGTTTGTTTAGTGACCATTCAAAGTTACAGTGGCATTGAAAAATGTGACTTAACAACTGTTTTTCATAATTACGACCGTTGCGGCATCCCCATAGTCATGTGATCAAAATTCGGATGCTTGACAGCTGGTTCATAATTATGACCTTTGCTGTTTCCTAGGGTCATGCGATCAACTTTTGCAGCCTTGTGACAAGCAATGTCAATGGGGAAGCCAGATTCACTTAACAGCAGGGTTACTAATTTATCAATCGCAGTGATTCACTTAACAACTGTGGCAAGAAAGGTCTAAAAATGGGACAAAACTCACTTAACAAATGTCTCACTTAACAGAAAATTTGGGCTCAATTGTTGGCCATAAGTTGAGGACTACCTATATTTACCCTATTACCGGCTATGGTGCAGTTTTGCCAAAAAAGTAAATGCCAGTTTCCAGTAAAAATGTAAATTGTGGTCATGTGACTGAGGGATGCTGCAAACAGCCATAAATACAGGGCAGTTGTCGAGCACCTGAAATTTGGTCATATGACTTCTGGTTGTTGGAACTTTGGAGCTGAGTTGTACGTACCTTTGGGGGGATCCATCCTATCTTATCCATCCATCCTATAAGAGCTGAGGTGGCGCAGTGGTTAAATGCAGCACTGCAGGATACTTCAGCTGACTGCAGTTCGGCTGTTCAAATCTCACCGGCTCAGGGTTGACTCAGCCTTCCATCCTTCCGAGGTGGGTAAAATGAGGACCCGGATTGTTGTTGGGGGCAATATGCTGACTCTGTAAACCGCTTAGAGAGGGCTGAAAGCCCTATGAAGCGGTATATAAGTCTAACTGCTATTGCTATTGCTATCTTTGAAAGGTCACTTAATGACCAGACCCAAGTCAAGGACTACCTGCATTTTTAAGAGACATAAAAAAAGACTGCAACCTTCTAGCTTTGATAGAAGGCAGGAAAATGCTCTTAACCTCCACTGCTGCTTCTTTTCTCTTCCAGGCATCTCCTTCATCACTGCTTTCAGGCACTGATGGATCACGGAGTAAAGGTTGCTTCCGTCTTGGCCTACTCATTCAGCCGGAGGTGTTCCTACATCGCAGAATCAGATGCTGCCGTAAAAGAAAAAGCGATCCAGATTGGGTTCGTCTTAGGTAACTCTCCGCAGATAAAATATTAGCCACTTCACTTCGTTACAGGTACCTTTAAAAGAGCCATGGTGACGCAGTGGTTAGAATGCAGTATTGCAGGCTGAGTCTGCCCACAGACGGGAGTTCGATTCAAGGTTGACCGGCTCAAGGTTGACTCAGCCCTCCATCCTTCCGAGGTTGGACAAATGAAGTCACAAATTGTTGGAGGCAATGTGTTGACTCTGTAAGACGCTTAGAGAAGCCTGTGAAGCATTATGAAGCCGTATATAATTGCTACTGCTTTAAGAATTACTGTATTTTTCGGATTATAAGACACACCAAGATTTTGAAGAGGCAAATTTTAAAAAAAGTTTTTGCATTCTGCAAATCACCTGAAAACGGGCCTGTTTTTTGTAAAAAAAAGGGGGGGGGGGCATGCATAGCCTTTAGGAGGCTTATAGAGTGCTTCTGGGGGGTGGGGTGGGGGCAAAAACAAGGAAAAAACGGCCTGTTTTTCGCTCATTTTTGCTCTCCCCAGCCCCCAGGAACACTCTGGAAGCCTCCTAAAGGCTATGCACGTCCATTTTTGCAAAGGGGGTGGGGTTTTGGGAGGCAAAAAATTCTGTATTCATGTGTATAAGACACACACAGATTTTCTCCCTCTTTTTTGAGGGAAACTCTGAAAAATACGGTATGTGAAAATTTAGTACTTTGTTTTTTAAAGCAAACTGGACATGGAGAGTTTAGTTTGTCTCATTAAGTAGATGAATAGTTGGAGATGTTGTAGGGAGAAGACAGAAAGTTAGGCAAAGGTTAGATAGATTCTGGTTTTGAAACTAAAATCTATCTATCTATCTATCTATCTATACAGGTAGTCCTTGACTTATGACCTCAACTGAGCCCCAAGTTTCTGTTGTTAAGCAAGAAAGTTGTTAAGTGAGTTTTGCCCCATTTTATAGTCTTTCTTGCCACAGCAGTTGTTAAGTTAGTAACACGGTCATTAAATGAATCTGGCTTCTCCATTGACTTTGCTTGTCAGAAGGTCACAAAAAGTGGATGCTATCACTCCGGGACGCTGCGACAGTCATAAATATGAACCAGTTGCCAAGCGTTTGAATTTTGATCGCGTGATCATGGAGATGCTGCAACAGCCACAAGTGTGAAAAATGACCATGCGCTACTTTTTTCAGTGCCATTGTAACTTCAAATGGTCACTAAGTGAATGGTTGTAAGTCAAGGACTACCTGTGTCCAAATCATGGTTGCAGTCATTTATCCAATGTTTCCATCCTTTTTCACCCCCTTCTGTGGCTTCAGCAATAGGGACGTACTTTGAAGATGGAGGGAAAGTCTCTTGAAACCTATTTATCTGCTTCAAAAACAGGAATGGGCAGTTTAGCCTTTAGAAGCATGACCAATTTGGGCAAGAGACCAACTGGAAGCTGTTGCTAAATTCCAAACAAGCCAGGGCTGTTTTGGACTGAAACCCAGTTTTTTTCTGGGAGAATCCATGCAGTACACACACGGTGTAATGACGAGGCATTTCTCAAATCAGTTTGTCCTGCTGGATAAAAGAAAGAGAGAGAATTGTAGTCTCCACTCTGGAAAAGTATGGAGGAAAGAGATGTTTAAAATGTAATAATAGGACACTCTCTGATGTATAGCTCATTCTTTTTAACGTTAAATGCCTTTACATCCGTTGCCTTGGCAGTTCCCGTTTTGGATTACTGCAACGTACCCTACGGGCTGTCCTCGAAGACCACCTGGAAGTAGCAAGCATGCAGTTTTGGGTGCCCCACCATTTTTTGTTAGTGGAGCTTAAAACAAAGCAAAATCTACCATCGTTGTTTATATATCAGTTGATGTGTTCTTTATGGCTATTGAAAAATCACCCCAGTTGCTGACCTCTTTTCTTAATCGGCATGCTTAAATATTAGCAGACAGCTTGAATTTCTTATTTAGACCTCCTGTTGTAGTTACAAACAGGATAAATGTCACCCAATGCGTATCTTATTAGCCTTAGAGTCAAGATTGGACGTCAGTGTCTTTTAAAATAAGATCAGTTGTGTTTTGGAACTAGGCAGTGATATCTTGATCTTTCTAGGGGGGTTCCTGTCTGATGCTGGCTGGTACAGTGATGCTGAAAAGGTCTTCCTTTCCTGCCTTCAGTTATGTACCCTTCATGATGAGATGCTCCACTGGTTTCGTGCCGTCGAATGTTGCGTCAGGTAAGCGCTGCTCTGTCTCGAAGGCTGGAAAGAAATTCAAGCAGCAAAATGCACCTCTGCTTGTTACGAAGGGGTTATCCAGATGTTACAACACATGGTTGCCTTTTCTGTCCTCCCCAAACAGGAATAACAGGATGGAGGAAGAAGAAAAAGATTTCTGTAAACAGTCTCGCCTTTGTCTGACCCGTTCCCCACAAGAAGGGGTTGCAAAAGAGTAAGCAGTTGAGGAATACACCAAGCTGCTTTTGTAGTATACTTGCAGCTGCTGGGGCAGGCACATTGCTTTCTGTGTCTATTCCACATTGCGTGCCTACTTATTCTCTTGCAATCCCTTCCTCTCCAAGGAATGTAATTGCAAACATTAATTCACTTCTGTGAAGGAATTTTCCAGATGTTACAATATATGATTGTTTTTTCTCTCCCAACACTGGGAGGAAGGTGGGGGGGAAGTGATTTCTTTAAACAGTCGCCTGCAGCTGACCCATTCCCCACACTTGCAGAGCAGAGAGATTGGAGAAGAAGGGATTATAAGAGAGTAAGCAGTTGGGAAATATGCCAGAATGTTTGTGTAGTGTACTTGTAGCTGCTGGTGCCAGCACATTGCTTTCTATGCACATTTCCCATTATGTGTCTACTTACTCTCTTGTAATCCCTTCCTCTCCAATGAATGTAAATGCAAATTAATTAACTAAAATTATCCCTTGTTAATTCCAAGGGGCAGTGGAGTGCTTAGCAGGCAAACAAAAGTGAAAGGTATGAACCTGATTAGTCTTGTCATTGTAGTTGTGGTCATGTGATTTCCCACTTAGTGACCACTTTGCTTAGCAACAGTTGCTGATCCCAACCAACCAAGACTGCCTATATACTGAAGTTCAGTAGAGATATCAACATCCAAGATACCTCAGAATATATTCCCTATTTACAAGCTCCTCTAGAACTAGATGATAAAATTAGAACAGTGCTCATTCCCAAATTGGAAGATAACAGGAACCAATGGAATACTGTATCCATAGAAATATGGCAAGCAACAGAAGAAGAATCAGAACAAGTTCTAACTGTAGGAAAAGCACTGGTAGTATCAGGAGTTGGAGTTAAAAGAGGGATCAGCGTAGAATTCCTTTGTAGCCACAAGCTAACTAAGTCCAGCCCTACTTGAGTGCCATTAGCCCTTATCTAACCAGGTGCTGACTGTTAGTTGAGAAGATTCTTGTGTATAGGCTTTTAGCAGTAAATTGGTTCAATTGAAGTTTTGTGGTCTTTCCAGCCTGACATTAATGAAACTATATCAGCAAATGTGGAGAACCGCACTGCCAACATATTGGAGTAGGCTAATTTACATTATAATAGACACCCCTCCCCCCCCAAAGGGGTTTAACGGACTGTGCATACTACCATACAATGCTCTTAATTTCACATGCTTGCAAAACGATGTTTAGGATTAGCCAATGCTAGGTCAGGGCCCTACCTGGACAAGGAGGTGCCAGATACAATACAATACAATAGCAGAGTTGGAAGGGACCTTGGAGGTCTTCTAGTCCAACCCCTTGCCTAGGCAGGAAACCCTATACCATTTCAGACAAATTTCTATCCAACATCTTTTTAAAGATTTCCAGTGTTGGGGCATTCACAACTTCTGGAGGCAACTTCTGTTCCACTGATTAATTGTTCTGACTGTCAGGAAATGTCTCCTCAGTTCTAAGTTGCGTCTCTCCTTAATTAGTTTCCACCCATTGCTTCTTGTTCTACCCACAGGTGCCTTGGAGAATAGTTTGACTCCCTCTTCTTTGTGGCAACCCCTGAGATATTGGAGCCACTGCTATCATGTCTCCCCTAGTCCTTCTTTCTATTAAACTAGACATACCCAGTTCCTGCAACCGTTCTTCATATGTTTTAGTCTCCAGTCCCTTAATCACCTTTGTTGCTCTTCTCAACATAAGATGTTGAAGCTTACTTTAGGAAAATGCAAGGAACATGAGCCAGTACTACTGATGCAAGCTGGATAACTGGGAAGGTTGAACAATACCAAAAATAAGGCAATATATACATCAAAAAAGTAATAGAATGTGGGTTATGTTAATCATGTCAAGGTCTGTGCTGTATGGTTAGGAAATCACAGAAACATCTCCTTATGAGATGTTTTTCTATCCTATATGCAGATCAGGAAGTTGCAGTACAGACAGAACATGATGAAACCCATTGGCTTCAGGTTGGCAATGGAGTGAGACAAGGCTGTCTTTATTTATTCAGGCTACATGCTAATGGTGCATTAAGTGGGGTTGATTTGAAAGACGATGATTTAAAAATTGGAGGAGGAAATATTAGTAATATGTACTATGCTAATGGCAAAGGTCATTGCTGTTGTTTAAATTTTTTTATTTTGCGCCCTGTAGACACCTCCATGTAGAGAAAGCCTGCTGGGCTGTCTGAAGAGCATAAGCACATCTAACTTTTTCATTTACAAATTGGTTGTATATAATACCACTGTATAATGCCTTGGTAATTCCACATTTGAAATATTGCATCCAGTTTTGGTCGCCACAATTTTAAGAAGGCGTTGAGAGTCTAGAAAGTGTGCAGAGAAGAGCAACAAGGATGATTAGGGGATGGTTGTAGGAATTGGGTATGTCTAGTTTAATGAAAAGAAAGGCTAGGGGTGACATGATAGCAGTGTACCCATATTTGAGGGGCTGCATCATAGGGCAAGACAAGAAGCAATGGGTGGAAACTAATCAAGGGGAGATTCAACCTAGAACAGAGGATAAATTTCCTGACATTTAAAAAAAAAATCAGTGGAACAACTTGCCTCCAGGAGTTGTGAATGCTCCAACACTGGACGTTTTTAAGAAGAGATTGGAAAATCCATTTGACTAAAATGGTATAGGATTTCCTGCCTGAGCAGAGGGTTGGACTAGAAGACCTCCAAGGTCCCTTCAAATTCTGTTACTCTGTTTGCTGATCTCGACTTACCAACAGTTCATTTAGTGACCATTCAGAGTTACAATGGCACTAAAAAGTGACTTATGACCATTTTTCACTCTTAAGACTGTTGCAGCATCCCTATTGTCACATGATCGAAATTCAGATCCTTGCAACTGACTCATATTTATGACGGTCACAGTGTCCAGGTCTTGGACTCACCTTTTGTGACCTTCTGATAAGAAAAGTCAATGGAGTGGCCAGATTCACTTAACAACTGTGTTACTAACTTAACTGCAGTGATTATAAATAAGAATTTTTGGGGTCCATTGTGGCCATAGGTTGAGGACTAGTTGTATTTTAGTCAGCGCTGCTACTTTTATGTTTCACTGTTTGCACAACAGACGGATTAAAGGAAGAAGATCCTGTTCTTTATATTTTTAGAACTTAACTGACTCACCTGCCTTTAACTCCTTAGAGCCAGTGAGCCTGCTTCGTCTCAATTGTATTTTTACCATGGTTTAAATGGAAACTTTTGTCTAGGCAAAAAAAATTGTGTGTGGGGGGGTAAGTTTAATGATAGGAAAAGCTTGTACATTATTATTGTTGTTGTTGTTGTTAAAATGTGTATGTCATTTATATGCCATCCTACTCCCAGTTACTCTGGACAGTTTGCAAATTGTTAAAAAAAAAAGGCATTTAAACACAAGGAGCAACACAGGTATTCCTCAACTTAACAACAGTTCATTTAATGACCATTCAAAGTTACAATGGCACTGAAAAAAGTGACTTATGACCATTTTTCACACTTACCTTTGTAACATCCCCATGATCATGTGATGAAAACTCAGATACTTGGCAACTGGTTTATACATATAACAGTCGCAGCGTCCAAGGGTCACGTGATTCCCCCCTCTTGTGACCTCCTGACAAGCAAAGTCCATGGGAAAGCCAGATTCACTTAACAACCATGTTACTAAGTTATCAACTTCAATGATTCGCTTAGGAATGGTGGCAGGAAAGGTTGTAAAATGCTGAGTAAACCCATTATTAGCTGTGGGCTGGGTTTTTCCAGGAACCAGAAGTAAACACTAATTTCCAACAAAAACATTATAAATTGCAGACATGTGACTGTGAAACACCATGAACGGCCATTAATGCAGGTGATGTGACCATGGGGAAGGGCATTTGATATTGGGTCATGAGGGGTTTTTTTGGGGGGTGGGGGTTTCCATCCAAACTTTGAATGGTTGCTAAGTGACCCGATGTAAGTCGATAACTCACTGTATTTTACGAAGATATGAAAATACGACCATAGGGTGGTTTGTAAAGTCACTCACTTGTTTTTATCAAGTTGCTCAGGACATCAATAACTACTTTTATAAGTGCTCTCCGTATTAAGGTGGTTTGCCTATAGCACATTATTTTCCCTTCATGAAAAAAAGAAAAGATTTGAGAGTTATTCTTTATGTGTTTTGTTTAATACAATTCAGAGGCCACCCAATTGCAAACAATTCTTGAAGGGGGCTTACAGCAGAACAATTAAAGAAACCAGCTGTACTCCTCCAGAAGGTTTCTCCAAAGCATATGTGCTTGTCTTTATAATATTAAAATACCAGTTCTTATTTAGAGGTATGTTGGTCTGGTTTGGACATAAATACTTCAGTAAAGTAAAACCTGCTATGTTCAAGATCGTGAGAATTCTCATATCTGGAGAATAAAAGAATATAAAAGCAGGAAAGTCACTTGTTAGGTGAAGGATGAAAATTATTTTCATAATCTCTGATCACAATATGTTACCTTTCCTTAGTGGTGGTGTAATTTCATCGAAACCCGGAAAGTATATTAGACTTTCTGATCATTAACGAGAATTAATACAGTGTCCTGATTCCTAGTTAACTATTAAACCATAGGTTTTCTACTTCAGATAGAATGAGCTTCCCTAGTTTGGCCAATTCTGTATGTTTTGCATTGCTACATGCAAAAACGTAGCGAGGCAATAAATGTCATTAGTCTGTTAAACCATGGTTTATTAGAACTGAGCTATTGGGGATGAAGGTTTTCTGTGTCTGGCTGTTTGTGGATTAACTGACATATTTTTTATTGCTTACTATTTTAAGGCAAGTGTGAGAAATCTTCCTCATTCCTTAATAATCATGCCATTTCGATACAGGTAGTCCTCAATTTACAACCATTTGCTTACTGGCCATTTGAAGTTAACAACAGCACTGAAAAGAGTGACTTACGGCTGCTTTTCACACTTAACGACCATGTAGCATCTCTTCAGTCACATATGGCAGCTGGTACATATTTATGACGGTTGCAGTGTCCTGGGGTCATGTGATCACTTTTTGCAGCCTTCTGACCAGCAAAGTTAACGGGGAAGCCAGATTCCCTTAATAACTGTTACTAACTTAATAACTACAGTCACTTACGTAACTGTGGCAAGAACGGTTGTAAAATGGGGCAAAACTCTACCGTTTTGCTTAGCACGGGAAATATTGGCTTCAATTGTTGTAAGTCGAGGACAAGTGAGTTTTGCTCCATTTTATGACTTTTCTTGCCACAGTTGTTAATTGAATTATTGCATTTGTGACATTTGAACCTGCTTGTTAAAGTGAATCTGACTTACCGATTGACTTTGCTTGTCAGGAGGTCCCAAAAGGCGATCGCATGACCCCAGGACACTGCAACCGTCATAAACACGAGTCAGTCACCAAGCATCCAAATTTAGATCACATGACCACGGGGATGCCGTAAAGGTTGTAAGAGTGAAAAACGGTCGTAAGTCACTTTTTCCGGTGCCGTTGCAACTTCAAATGGTCACTAAATGAACTGTCGAACTAGCCTTGTGTGAGAAGCATTCAGCAAGTTGTGGGTCATAACACTTCTTGTCCCTGTATCTCTTTCCTAGGTTGCTGCATGTCCGGAATGGCAACTGTAAATATCACTTGGGAGAAGAAACCTTCAAATTAGCACAATCTTATATGGAGAAACTAGCCGAGCACGGACAGCAAGCCAACAAAGCTGCCCTCTACGGAGAGCTGTGCGCTCTGCTCTTTGCAAAGAGTCATTACGATGAGGTGAGCCTGAAAAAGGGGCGGGTGCTTTTTCTCCTCCACGCGAGAGCTTTGGCTTGAATTAACTGAGCCACAGGCAGAGAGAAAAGGGCTCCGGTGATTTTGAAGCGAGATTCTCCCGTGATGCCAGCCATACTTGGGTAAAGTTTAGTTTAGTTTAGTTTTATTGAGTTTGTATGCCGCCCTATTCCCAAGAGACTCAGGGCGGCTCACAATAAAAAATGGAGGGGATACAAAAAATAAAAACAACAATTTAAAATTCTGCAACAGCCATAACCTCAAATGGGGCTGGATAGTTCAACAGCCCCAGGCCTGCCGGAACAGCCAGGTCTTAACCGCTTTGCGGAAGGCCAGGAGGGTAGTAAGGGTCTGGATCTCCACGGGGAGATCGTTCCAGAGAGCCGGAGCAGCCACAGAGAAGGCCCTCCCCCGAGGAGTCGCCAGCCGACATTGGCTGGCAGATGGAATTCGGAGGAGGCCTAGTCTGTGGGATCTGATAGGTCTCTGGGAGGTAACTGGCAGGAGACGGTCTCTCAAGTACCCAGGTCCGATACCATGTAGGGCTTTAAAAGTAACGACTAGCACTAGTAAAGCCTTCATCACAGGTTTAAATGTTGAGATCTGCAAGAACACCAGGTTTGTCTTGGCCATAGTAAAGCCAAAGGGGCACGTATGAAAGAAGTGTGGGGCACAGTTGAATTTGTCTGTTTACCTGATCAGAAAGGTCAGCAGTTCAACGGTTCGAATCCCTAGCGCCATGCAACGGAGTGAGCTCCCGTGACTTGTCTCAGCTTCTGCCAACCTAGCATTTCGAAAGCACATAAAAAAATGCAAGTAGAAAAACCACCTTTGGTGGGAAGGGAACAGGATTCCATGCGCCTTAGGCATTCAGTCATGCCGGCCCCATGACCACGGAGACGTCTTCAGACAGCGCTGGCTCTTTGCCTTTGAAACAGAGATGAGCACCGCCCCCTAGAGTCGGGAACGGCTAGCACATATGTGCAAGGGGAACCTTTACCTTTATTTCCCCACAAAACAATTCTGTGAGGTGGGTTGGGCTGAGAGAATGTGACTGGCCCAAAGTCACCCAGCCAGCTACCCTGCCTGACATGGGACTAGAATTCATAGTCTCCTGGTTATTGATCCAAAGCCACCCAGCCAACTTCCACGCCTAAGGCAGGAGTAGAACTCACCATTTCCTGGTAATTGGCCCAACGTCATCTCACTAGCTTTCATGTCTGAAGTGGAACTAGAACCCATAATCTCCAGTCTGCAGTTTCCACTTCTTTCCAGTAACAGCCCCCCTCCCGAGCTTAAGCTGTCCTCCCTCCCCACCCCCAAACAAATGATTCTGTCCTGCCTAGAGGAGCACAGTTCCATCAAAAATCATCAAAAAGAGTCACCTTGAGGCAAGATGGGTGGAAAACAAATCAAATCAAATTGGGTAAATAGAATTAGTGCAGTCCTGAAAACAGCTTCTGCATTCAGAATGATTCCCCCTTAATTGGGATGAATCTCAGACTTTCATAACTCTCTTCAGATCTGGTAGCTTCCATGCACATTTTTTTGTGTTTTGTGTTTGACAATAAGGCAGCCCTGGTTGTGCTGATTGGGGATTATGGGGGGTTGAAGTTCAGCTTCCCCAGGGGTGCTAATTAGTGGAAGACAGTTGTAAAATTGTTGGATGTGACCAGTGTGTGTTTCTTTGAAATCTGTGTCACCCTAGTAACAAATGTCCTGTAAGGAATATAATCTAACAGTTGGGTTGGCAATATATAAATCATATAGCAATGCTGTACCTGTTTCTTTAAATCATGCTGTAAAATGTGACTGGCTGCTGTTTTCCTCAATCAGCCATAAGAGGGAGCCAGAATGACTATTAGCTCTCTGTTTGTTAGATGCTGGGCTGATCTGATCTGAGTGTTTTGGAAGCTGGCTGTTAGAAAGTGCCATGAGCTATTACAGGTTTTGCAATTGTTAGCAAACTTTGAGTACCAAACTGATTATATGTTACTGGACTATGTTATTTGGTTTATCCCTTAACTGAAAGACATTGATGACTGACTGTCTTATCCGTGTATGAATTGGACTGTTTGATGGACTCTGATACTTCTATTTCCATGAAAGTAAAAGCCTACTTAAGCTGCAGTGTCTCTGTATGCTGGTTTGTGTGTTCTCCAACACAACTCTCACAACGCTTCACTGAACGTACTCGCTCTCCCAACGGGGAGCTTACCTAATATGTCCCAAGGGTATTTTTTCAGGAGGCAACTGGACTTTCTTGTGGTTTTTTTTTCCCTTTGAAGATGTTTCTCTTCTCATCCCAGAAGCTTCTTCATCTCTGACTAGATGGTGGGGTAAATCCTTCACTTCCCCACCATCCAGTCAGAGTGGAAGAAGCATCTTGGATGAGAAGTAAAACATCTTCAAATAAAAAAAACAAAGTCCAGTTACCTCCTGAAAAAGCACTTTTGGGTAACTGTGACCTTGCTGACAGAGAATCTCTTAACAACTCTTAGTAAGAAATCCTCTTCCAAACTTATGTTGTGTTCTCCGTAGGCTTACAAATGGTGTATAGAAGCAATGAAGGAGATCTCAGTTGGTTTGCCTGTAAAAGTAGTTGTGGATGTTTTGCGACAAGCCTCAAAGGTAAGTTAAACAATTATTTATGTGCTGCTGAGGACAGGAAATCATACACATTGTTCCTTGAGGGTAGAGCCCAAGAAAACCAGATTTTTTGAGAGAAAAATAAATATTTGTAAAATTCCTAAAGGCAGGGGGAAGAATACAGGTAGTCCTTGACTTACAATCACAATTGAGCCATGTTTCTGTTGCTAAGTGACACATTTGTTACATGAGTTTAGCCCCATTTTACGACCTTTCTTGCCACAGTGGTTAAGTGAATCACTGCAGTTGTTAAGTTAGTAATATACCATATTTTTCGGACTGTAAGATGCTCTGGACTATAAGATGCACCTACCTTTTGAGGAGGGGGGGGAAATATCCCCGATCGGGCCAAAAATGGGGCGTGTGGAGGCTGAAAATGGGGCGCACGAAGGCGCCGATGGGTGGTGGCGATCCCTGCAGCCTGGAAGAGCTGATCAGCGGTATTCCAGGAAGCAGATCCAACCGGCAATCAGCTGCTTGTGCTGAAGCTGACCAGGCTGTTTGCTACAAGGTGGCAAATTGCTGGGAGGCAGAGGCTGAAGGGTGGGGGCTGAAGGGTGGGCGGGGCTTCATCAAGATTCACTGTATAAGACGCACAGACATTTCCACCCACTTGGGGGGGGGGCAATGCATCTTATAACCGGAAAAATCCGGTAATTGTTAGATGAATCTGGCTTCCCCACTGACTTGGCTTGTCAGAAGGTCGCAAAAGGAGATCACATGACCACCACCACCCCGGGGCACTGCAACTGTCATAAATGTGAGTCAGTTGCCAAAGCCTCTGCATTTTGATCACGTGACCATGGGGGAAGGATGTCCCTAAGTGTGCAGGGTGGTCATAAGTCATTTTTTTTCAGTGCCGCTGTCCCTTTTGAGCAGTAACTAAATGAACCGTTCTAACTCAAGGACTACCTGTACCTAAACATTGGCCCTCTGCCTGCACATTCTGTAGTTGAGAGCGCAGGTTGTGTTCTGGGACCTTGTCCAAGTTGTGGGGGGATGACAGCAAGAAGACAAGGAGCCTTTTTTGAATGTCCACGGAGCCTTAATTTCTTAATTTCTCCTGTTTTAGGCTTGCGTTGTAAAACGTGAATTTAAGAAAGCTGAGCAGTTGATAAAACACGCAGTGTACCTAGCACGGTACGTAAGAGATTCCTTGAAATGCTACAACAGGCTCAATTCTTTTGGGAAGGTTTTGTAACGTTCTTTGAGAAGATTTTGTGATGTTCTTAACCTGGAGTGTTTTTTTTTTTGTTTTTTTTAATCTTCCAGGGAGCATTTTGGAGCCAAACATCCTAAATATTCAGACACTCTACTTGACTATGGATTTTATTTACTAAATGTAGATAACATATGCCAGTCAGTTGCAATTTATCAGGTACGGTTTTGGTTTCGTAATTTATTGCAAGCCAGTAAGTGTATGATACTGTTGTCGTATTTAATGGGTTCTTCTCCATAAGGTCAGAGAATAGGCATGCCATAGTAAATAAGTCAAAACAGAAAATCATTTAGTCTCTTCATGCCTAATTATTTTGAACTTGACCTCAAATAGAACAGAAGCTGGCAATACAATACAAGAGAGAAAAGATTAAAGGGGGGGGGAATAAAATAGAGTAAAAACTATATACATGTAGTCCTCGACATACAACCACAATAGAGCCCAAAATTTCTGTTGCTAAGCAAGGCAGTTGTTAAAGTAAGTTTTTGCCCCATTTTATTATCTTTCTTGGGACAGTTGTTAAACGGAAGACCAGTTGTTAAGTGAATCATGCAGTCATTAAGCAAAATTGGCTTCCGCTGTTACTTTGTTTGTTGGAAGCCAGCTGGGATGGTTGCAAATGGTGATCACATGATACGAAGACAGCGCAACTGTTATTTATTATTTATTTATTAAATATATTTATATGCCGCCCAATCCCGAAGGACTCTGTTATAAATACATGCCAGTCACTAAGCATCCGAATTTTGATTACCTGACCATGAGGATGTTACCATGATCATCAGTGCAAAATAAATTACTTTTTTCAGCGTTGTTGTAACCTTGAATGGTCACTAAATGAATGGTTGTAAGTCAAGCACTAAAGGTCTTGTGTTTTATGCAGTCCTCTACTCTGCAGTATAGCCAACAGATCCACCCTCAGTTAATTTGCCTTTAAACGCAGCTGGTTAATCTTAGAGAATAGAACAGAGCAGAACCTTGGAGGTCTTCTAGTCCAACCCCCTGCTCAAGCAGGAGACCCTCAACCATTTCAGACCAATGGTTGTCCAGTCTCTTCTTAAAAACCTCCAGTGATAAAAGAACCCACAACTTCTGGAGGCAAATTCTGTTCCATGGATTAACCGTTCTGACTGTCAGGAAATTTCTCCTGAGTTCTAAGTTGCTTCTCTCCTTGATTAGTTTCCACCCATTGCTTCTTGTTTTATCCTCAGGTCCCTTGGAGAATAAGTTGACTCCCTCTTCTTCGTGTGGCAACCCCTGACGCAACCCTCTAGGGCTGTCTTAGCCTTAGAAGTGCTAGAAGAGTGGGATTTGCTCTGATTTTTTATATACCTTCCCCTTTATATAAAGGAAGTGGTTCGGGTTTTTTGGTTTCCCTTTTGGCTCTTTCATTGTCTCTTTCGAGTGGCATGTAGATATCGTTTATGTCTAGGTGCCTGTTGATGGCCACTCCGACAAATCACAAACAACAGCTACATACCCTTCAAAAGAGACGATGAAAAAGCCAAAAAGGAAACAACCATGGGGATGTTACCATGATCATCAGTGCAAAATAAATTACTTTTTTCAGCGTTGTTGTAACCTTGAATGGTCACTAAATGGATGGTTGTAAGTCGAGCACTAAAGGTCTTGTGTTTTATGCAGTCCTCTACTCTGCAGTATAGCCAACAGATCCACCCTCAGTTAATTTGCCTTTAAACGCGGCTGGTTAATCTTAGAGAATAGAACAGAGCAGAACCACACAAAAAAAAAAGACCTAAACACCACTTTGCCAGGAAGCAACACCCGGATAGGCTAGAGATTGCTGTAGTACCAAAGTTAGCACTAGATCAGCCATCAAGAACTAAACAATACATCAATCAAGGAACTACTAGTGCAGGTGAACAAGGGGCACTAAACAAGAGCCGAGTCAAGAGTCACCCAAAACACTCACCAACGTTGACAGGGCAAGCACCGTATATAAAACGATGACTGATGTTATTACCTAATCGGGTGATGAAACATCTGCAAGAAAACCACCAAGCTCAGAGAGCACCAAGACCCCCTGCATTTTAAAATAAATCATGCAGTTGGTAGTACTAGTCTACCTACCTTTGGGACCATAGGATGGAAAAGAAAAAGAGTAAGGGGATTATAATGTCACCTCTCCACTATCACCTCCGATGTGATTCCTGGCCCTAGCCAGTTCCATTGGAATGTTCCGAGTAAGGCTGTCTTGTCCCAAACTTGAAACAAGTTTCCTTTCCCCCACCCAATCTTACCTGCTTACCTGCTTATTTTATTATTACTATGGCTGTGGAGATTCTCAGTCATCCAGGTCATAGTTGTCCCAAAGGTGCTTTTTCAGGGGGCAACTGGACTTTCTTGGGTTTTTTTTCTTCGAAGACTTTTCGCCTGTCATCCAGGAAGCATCCTCAGTTCTGTTGAAGCTGAAGAAGCTTCTTGGGTGAGAAGCGAAACGTCTTCAAAGAAAAGCCAAAAAAAAAGTCCAGTTGCCTCTTGAAAAAGCACCTTTGGGACAAGTCCCTACGATGTTAAAACATGCTGTAGAAGAATGTAACCAACCCGAGGATAACGGGCAGAATATCCTGTTTGCAACTGATCTGATTTTAGATATGTAAAAAGAAATAGTTTTTGACTGCAAATTGAGTTACTGGCTTAGATTCTTTTTTTTTGTACAAATCATTTCAGACAGCCTTGGACATCAGACAGTCGGTGTTTGGTGGCAAAAATATCCATGTAGCTACAGCTCATGAAGATCTAGCATACTCTTCTTATGTTCACCAATACAGTTCGGGAAAATTTGATAATGCACTGTGAGTACTGTATTCATTTAGGACCCAAATGATTTTATTCTTTATTTCAAATCCATTCTGATGTTAGAAAAGTATGTTTTAGCTGATTTATCCTTAAACATTGTTGCTAATCTTTCAGGTGTCGTGTGCCATCTATAAAACATTTTATATCAATTCTCTTTATATGCTGTCAGATTATAATTCCTTTCCCATAGTTGTTGCCATCAGCTAAATGTTGGAAATGTCCCCAATTGCCAGGAACGTATTATCATATGCGGTGGATGTGTAGGGATGCAGAAAGCTATTGGGTTAAAGTACAAACATGGTTAGAGAAAATGATACATAAACCCATGGAGTTTAACCAGAGATATTTTTATTGGGTATTCTACCAGAGAAATACAGCAAAGAAGATTCATATTTGATTGTACAAATAATAACAGCAGCTAGAATTATATTTGCCCAAAATTGGAAAGCAGACAAAATCCCATCAGAAGGGGAGTAATAAAGAAGATATTAGACTGTGCAGAAATGAATAGGTTGACATTGAGAATAAAGGACAAGGGAGAATCAGTGTATTACAGGACATGGGGGCGATTTTATGAGTGGCTTGAAAAAAGATACAAATAGAAAGAAAAAGGAACAAAACATGAAATAAGTATCTCAGACGACATATGATTAATATAGGGGGAGGGGAAATAAGAAAATACCAAAATGTAAATATACTGGTGGAAAAATGATATGAATTGACATGTTAATAACAATTATAAGAATGTATATCTAAGAATGAATTTGAAAGAAAAAACAAAACTTTTTACAAAGAAAAGTATGTTTTGCTGAGATGGTAAATTTCAGAACTCATTTCATCCTTTTGCCAGCATGACAGATAATTTCTCTTTTTTCTACATTTTTTTCCTTCCTAAATAAGCTATAAATATACTTGGTAGCCATTTGTTTTAGAATTTCGGCTGGCTGGGTCCAGGAGAAGAGCCTTTTTTGCTGTGGCCCCCAACTTTCAACTTGGCTTTTAGCTTTTATATTTAATTCTTCTACTTTCAATTGCTTTGGAGTGCTTTTTTTTTTACTTTTTAAAAATGTTTTATTATACTGTAAATTGCCCAGAGTTGCTTTATCAGTGAGATGGGTGGCATAGAAATTTAATAAATAAATGTCAGTAGTAGTTAGGGAGAGATTTACACAACTCTGTCTGGTGTACCAGTTGTGCCCTTCAGATAGTTACTCGTGCCTCAGTCACAGGGGTGGGTTTCAACCGGTTCGCGGCGGTCCCTGCGAACCGGTTGGTCGGCGAACCCGGAAGTAAGTAACTTCCGGGAACGGCAAAGGGCCCGCCTGCGGTCCTTACCCGGTTTTGACGAGTTCTGCGCTTCCACGCATGCGCAGGACGCATACAACGCCTGCGCGATCCTCCAGGAGCAGCTGGAGCATCGCACAGACGCTAGTACGCATGCGTGCACCGCGTGCGTGCACGAGGACACCGCCGGCCCTGTTCCAACCGAACCGGTTGGAACGGGGCGAGAAACCCACCCCTGCTCAGTCACATTGCAGCTTGACTACTGCAATGTCTCTACTTGGGGCAGCCCTTAAAGACCATCTGGAAGCTTCAACTGGTCCAGAACGCAGCTGTGCCAGCAATGATGGGCATGCCTCAGGATGTCCATATAAGACTTCTGCTTCATGTGCTGAATTGGTTGCTAGTTTGCTTCTGGGTGCCATTACAGACGATTCCATAAGTGGCATAGCGCAGTGTTTTTCAACTTTGGCTGCTTTAAGTTGGGTGGACTTCAAGTCCCAGAATTCCCCAGCCAGCTTTAGGAATTCTGGGAGTTGAAGTCCACACATCTTAAAGTGGCCAAGGTTGAGAAACACTGGCTTAGTGAGTGAAAGGAATAGGAGAGGAGAAGACACACTGTATTAGGGTTCAAAATAGCATCCAAAAGTGAATCAGTCCGAGACAAAAGGGTCCTCAAATTTCCAATTTATGAGGAGAGCCATGTTGCCACATCTGGGAAAACCTGAATCTGAAAGCTTCCAGGTTTTCCCACCCAGTTGAAAGTTCAAGATCCTGCCCCCACACCCACAAGTCCATCACATGGTCCAATCTTCCACTGTCATGTTAGCAGTTTCCACCCATCCGGTTCCGGCCAAGTGCAGAGACGAAGGATGACCTTGGCTTTCTAGAAAGAATGTTGTTATGGCTACATATCACCCAACTCCGTATAATCCCCCCCCATCCATTTTCCCACAATAGAAAATGAATAGTATAAAGTGTGGCAGTCCTGAAGTCCAAAAGAAAAGATGGCTTGCAGACCTGACACACTGTTGTTTTCTATCGTCAGGACATATTCCTTGTTTCAAGTAGGAAAGTTGTGTCAACTCCAAAGCATCCCTGGCCTGTTCTCGAGTTGCCATAGGCAAGTGGGATGGGGAACTGCCAGCGCAGCATCCACAAACAGAAGCACATTCCACACGTATCTTTCTCAAGACTGTCTCCCAGGTTAACCGCAGCAGCCAGAGGGGCATGATCTCTATAATGTGAAAGTGCTCCATTGGAGAATGTGATTTATGACACACCCTGGGAGGAGGGGGGAAACGGTCATAATTGGGTCGTAAATTACGTGGGATCAGAGTTGGCTTCAACTGGGTATGTGCTGACAAGTTGCTCCTAATAAATAACTGGACTTCTTTTGAAGATTGGCTCGATACTTTAATTAGGGCATCCATCGGAACCCTGTCATGTAGCTTCTCCCCAAGTCACATAGATGAACTAGCCAAGTTCCAGGATAAGGACCAAGAGCTCAAGTTTTCCCTCTTGTCTTTGATCTTTTAGATTCCATGCAGAACGTGCGATTGGCATCATCACCCACATTCTCCCAGAAGATCATCTCCTCCTCGCCTCCTCCAAAAGAGTTAAAGGTATTATCTGCCAGCTGGGTTTAGCTGCCATGGGAGGGAAACAGAAATGGTGGCTTTAGAGAATTAAACGCTCTGAGGAAACAATGATAAGTGAGATAAGCCTTTGCGAGTTCCTTGACAATGAGAGCTAGTTTTGGTCTAGTAATGGTTAAGGGACCAGGCTTGAAACCAAGGGGCTATGAATTCTAATCTCACCTTAGACATGAAAACCAAGGTGATCGCCGGGAGACAGTGAGTTCTAGTCCTGCCTTAGACATGGAAGTCAGCTAGCTGACTTTGGGTCAATCACCAGGAGATTGGGAGTTCTACTCCCACCTTAGGCATGAAAGGTAGCTGACTGACTTGCATCTTTCACAGCATCCCCCATGGTCACATGATAAAAATTCGGACACTTGGCAACATGTATTTGCAAGGGTTGCAGTGTCTCGGGGTCATGTCATCCCTATTTGTGACCATCCCAGCCCACTTCCAGCAAGCAAAGTGAATGAGGGAGGAGACGGATTCATTTAACGACTTCATGGTTCACTTAACAATGCAACAACCATGGCAAGAAAGGTTTAAAATCGGGTGTGGTTGACTTAAAAACTGCCTTGCTTACCAACGGAAATTCTGGTCCTGGTTGTGGTCGCAGATCGATGGCTACCTGTAGCGGCATTTCTTATCATTGGTGTGGAAAGGGCTTGATGGGCTAATTGATGCGGCTAGGCAGAAAGTTGGAAAAGTCACAGCAGAGATAGGCCTACCTGAACATCAGTTCAGCCTGAGGTTCCTTGTCATGTTGACTGATAACTGAGGCAGGATAAAAGGGTTGAATGAAGCTCTTCGTCTTGATCCCGGAAGATGACTTTTAGACCATGGTCTTCTTCACTCTCCAGATACCTTTTAATACCTTTTATTAACCTGTGGCGGCACAGTGGTTAGAATGCAATATCACAGGCTAATTCTGCCGCCCACCAGTAGTTCACTTCTGACCGGCTCAAGGTGGACTCAGCCTTCCGTCCTTCCGAGTTCGGTAAAATGAGAACCCAGTTTGTTAGAGGGAAATGTGCTGACTTTGCATACCGCTTAGAGAGGGCTGTAAAGCACTGGGAAGCAGTCTTAAGTGCTATTGCAGGCAAATTCTGCCCACTGCCAGCAGTTTGATTCTGAGCAGCTCAAGGTCGACTCAGCCTTCCATCCTTCCGAGGTGGGTAAAATGAGGACCCAGTTTGTTGGGGGCAAGACGCTGTAAACTGCTTAGAAAGGGCTGTAAAGCACTCTAAAGCGGTATATGTCTAAGGGCTATTGCTAACCTACTTTTTTTTTATCTCTTCCCCCCCCCCCTTTTAAAGCGCTTATCTTGGAGGAGATTGCAATCGACTGCCACAATAAAGAAACCGAGCAAAGGCTGCTCCAAGAAGCTCACGACCTACACCTCTCCTCTCTCCAGCTGGCCAAGAAAGCATTTGGGGAGTTCAACGTTCAGACAGCAAAACACTACGGCAACCTTGGGCGACTTTATCAGTCAATGAGGAAATTTAAGGTAAGTACAGCTTTCTCAGGGCGCTGGGCAGGAATGTCGCTAAAATGGGCATTTTGTCACAGCAGGATACAAGTAGTTTGTCAGGGTTCCAAGTAACACCCCCAACGAAAGAAGACTCCCAAGGCTGGAGTTCCGTTTTATTAGAGATGTCATGTTGGCACATCTAGGAAAACCCGAATCTGAAAGCTTCCAGGTTTTCCCCACCCAAACGAAATTCCCAAGTCCCTGCCCAGCACCCACATGTCCATCCCATGGCCCAATCAGGCACCGTCCAGTCACACCCCACCAGGTGCAGGGCGAAATGTCCTTGAGTCTCTGAGAAAGGAATGTTATTATGACTATATATATCTCCATACTCCATATAACCCTCCCCCTCCCACAGGAAAAAAATGTGGCAGGTCTAAAGGCCAAATGTAAAAGATGGCTTCCAGGTCTGACATAGTCTTCAACTTATGACTGATTTGGGGGCAAAAACATCATAAATTGCAGTCACACAGGATGCTGCAAAACAGCCATAGATGTGGGCTGGTTGCCAAACGCCCCAGATGCAGTAATATACCTGGGGGGGGGGGGAGGCAGAGGGGGAAGTGGTGTTAACTTCAAAACAGGGCATAAGCAGTTTTTTGAGGGTCCGTCATAACTTCAGATAGTTGCTAAGTGACTGGCCATAAGTTGAGGACTACTTGTATTTTCTTTGAAATGTATAAACATTTGTAATAATAATTGCTAATTAATTTTGTTGTTTTTGTATCACCAAAGTTACTAAACTTTACTCTTTACGGTTATAAAGAAGATCATTGGTTTGATGCTGAGGTTTTCTGCATTCATTGCCTGTTTTTTAAATTAAGCAGTGTGAAAATAAATAACATTTACTTCATTTTTATTCTTCATATATATATATTTAATTACATACATTTTTATGGCTCTAAAATAAATCAGTCCTGTTAATATGGTAGATAAGTCCACTAACAACGTGCTCTATTACAGGTAGTCCTCGACTTATGACAACGATTGAGCCCAACATTTCTTTTGTTCATTGAGACATGCCAGTTGTAAGAGAAAAACGGTTTTTCAGTGCCATTGTGACTTTGAACGGTCACTAAACGAATGGTTGTAAGTCGAGGACTATATATAGAAGGAAGACAGGTGTATTACTGAAACAGCATTACATTGTTAAAAAGTTATTAAAGTTGTTGAAAAATTTAAAAAGTGAAGAAGTTGTTAAAGCTATTTAAAAAAGTCTTGATTGGAAGAAAGAGCAGCCGTCATGGGAATGTCTAGTATACCTCGTTCCTTCTCTCCATCCCAATGCTTAATTTAGACAAGCACCTTTTTCAGCATTCCCAAGAATAGAGTAAAGTTTCACAGATGTTCATAGCCAGAATGCAGCAGGTTCAAATTCAGCCACTCCACCATCTCTCCCAAATTATCTCACTCCATCTCAAAATTCTTTGTTCAGCTGATTCCCTCATGCACCCTCTTGTCTAAAAAGTTTTAAGCTTGGCATTTTGTTTTAGATTTTTAAGAACATTAGCTTGTATTCTCAAGCAGGCAGAGACACTTCCTTGGGTTTGATGAAAAAAAATAGCCACGACTCCTAAGTCAGTACCTTAATATTTTTGGCTATTGCAGGAAGCAGAAGAGATGCACATCAAAGCAATTCAGATCAAGGAGCAGCTGCTTGGTCAAGAAGATTACGAAGTCGCTCTTTCGGTGGGACACCTCGCCTCGCTCTACAACTACGACATGAATCAGTACGAAAACGCTGAGAAGCTTTATTTGAGATCCATTGCAATTGGTAAGGCAATTCTTTAATTGTTCAGGGGAGGGGTGGCAATCAGGGACACTGGGAGCCCCTTGAGCCTCATTTATAGAAAATTAATAGACAGGCAAACAAATAGATAGACACTGTCTATAAAATGGATAGGAGGGAGGGAGGGAGATAGATGATTAAATAGATGGATGGATGGAGAGTGGGAGATAGATAGATAAATAGATAGATATGGATGGATGGATGGATGGATGGATGGATGTAGACAGATGATAGAGGAGGTAGATATAGATGATAGACATAGGCAGACATGATAGATAGATTGATAGAAAGAGAGAGAGAGAGGGATGGATGATAGGGATGGATGGGTGGATGGATGGACATAGATGATAGAGGAGATAGATATAGATAGGTAGACACAAGCAGACAGGTGATAGACAGACAGACACACACACAGATTGATTTTTTTATTAGCCAGTTGAAGCAAGCCTGTTGGGAGATCCTCCTGACCACTTAGCTTCTCCTGGTCATTATGTTTTAAAGCATTTAAAGTAAGATCCCAGATTTATAATTTAGACCCCCATTATTAACTGATTAATCATTGGATGTAATTAAGGTAAATTAATTAATGTAAATTCCCTTTGAAGAAAGAAAGCAGGAAGAATAATGGAGGGTTTGGAGCAAACAGTTAAGCTTTTTTGTATTCATTGGAGATGATGACATTTCCCAGAAAAAAAAAACTTTGGAGTTCTTCCAGGATCTCTACAACCACCACCACACACACCACGGTGGATTATTCTGTTTGTAAGTCCAAACTTCCTTGGAAGAATGTAGAGGTCCATTTCTAGAACCAATTATTCATACTCCCCCAAAAAACTTTCTGGCTTTTTTAAAAAATTCTGTTTCATCTATAATTTTAAAAGGCGGAAATCACGCTTTAATATGGCAGCCTTTAATATTGTTCTTGGTTTTCCAATTTTGTTGTTTTAGGAAAAAAGCTGTTTGGGGAAGGTTACAGCGGACTAGAATATGACTACAGGGGCCTCATTAAACTGTACAACTCCATTGGCAATTACGAGAAAGTATTTGAATACCACAACATCTTAGCCAACTGGAACCGATTGCGGGATCGGCAGTTTTCAGTCACAGATGCCCTGGAGGATGTAAGCACCAGTCCTCAATCAACCGAACAAGTTGTCCAGTCTTTCCTGATGTCTCAGACCGTCGAAGGACCCATTTGCTAAGGAACTTGGTCAATTCTACCAATATTTCTTTCTTTCTTCGTTTTCCCCCCCAGGTTTACACGGGAAAAGTCATACTGTGAAATTCGAAAACCATATTTCTTTTTTTTTTCTTTTTCCCCTCCTTTCCCGGAGCTGTTTAAAAAAAAAAAATTACATTGGAACACTGGTCCAGTCCATTAAAAAAAAAAAAAATCCCCATTTGGGGGATGACATCAACTTTTGATGGAGTGACCGTGAGCCGGACATGTGCTTAAATGCACGAGCATGAGCACAGCATATTTTGTTTGGGTTCAAGGTGCGTGCGTGTGTAATGTGTGTGTGTGGTTAACAAACACGTACACACAAGCATGTACATGGGGGGGGGGAAGGAGGGGAAAGATCTCTAATAATCTTCTCTATTTTTTTTTTGTTCTAAAAAAAAAAAAGCCACTTTACAAGAAATCGCTGCAAAGACTAGAGATAAAATAAAACCATTTAACAGTTTTTAAAGAGTTGCATTCTTAATTGAGAAAAGAGGGTGCCAGGATTATTCTCTTTCCCCAATAAACAGTTTTATTCAGTATTAGGGCCTGCAGAATCTGGATGCAAAGGGGAAAAGTATGATCCGGACTTGTGTCCAGGCAGAAACCCGGCTTCTGTCGAGGGGAACAACTTTTCCTGGGTTCACGCAGCAATGGCAATCTGCCGTCGACCCACAATTGCCAGAAATCGATGGCTTAAGAATTTCCTTGCCTGACCAAGCTTGCTCCTAAACCCCCTTTTTTTGTCCTCTGCACCCAGATCTCTCCACAGTATGGATGATTTTGAAAAGGGGAAGGAAAAAAAAAACGATTGAAAAGCAAAAAACCTGCACATGTACAGAAAGAAACTGGGCCTTCTCACCCTTTTAAAGCAACAGAGGTTCCTCCGGAGAAGGAACGCCTGTTTGCGACTAACCCTTTGGGCCTTTGAGAAGAGTGTGTGAACCGCACCAGTTGGTTCGCACCACCATGCTGAGAAGTCTCCAAAAGAATAACCCCTTGGCCTCCACTTGCTTTCTCCTTGTAATAGAGGCAAGGTGGTTTATTTGGTTTTGCTTTTTTTCCTTTTTTGTGTGTGTGTGACAGGACCAGGATAATTTAAAAGGGGACCAGCCTGCCCTTTGAAAAAGAAGTCGTGGAACAGTGCCTTATGTACTGTTTCTCATGCCCCCCCCCCCCCGCGTTCCCTTTGACCCTGTAGATTAATTTAATGAAGGGTGCATTTTCAACCACACCCACTCATGGCAAGGCAGGACAGAGAATATATTAGCAGCTTCCACCCGTTTTTCAGCCGCTGCAATGATAATGCCTTTTAAACTATGATGGATACACACTAAACGCTATTTTGCATTAAAAAAAAAAACGCTTCTCCATCCTTCCCTTCTGCCTTTTCAAAATAAGCTGTCTCTAAAGGCTGTAACTTGCTTGTGCTGAATTTTTTTTCCCCCTTCTATCCGACTTTATTTTATTTTGTGTCTTCGGAGATCGTTCCTTTTATATTTTGCAGAGGTCCCTGAAATAATATCCAAAGAAGAAGAAGAAAAAGCACAGCAAGGCAGTCTTCGTCTCTCTTGCTTCCCTTTCTCTTTTTAAGCTTCATTATTATTGTTTTTTACACTGAACAAACGATCACAATGTTATTTCCTTAAGTTCATTTTTTTTAAATGCTTGTTGTTTCCTTTTTTTTTTTAAAGCATTGATGCCTGTCTCACTTGCTTGTCTTAATTTGAGGGTGGGGTTGCCTTTTTCTTTTAGATGAACTGTCTTTTAAACATTGAGGTAACAATTGAAATTTTGAAAAGACCTGGGGAGTCTGTGCCCAGTTTGGAAAGCAGAAACAAAACAAAAAAAACCTTGCTCTTACCTCAGTTTTAAATATGGAGGCGCTGACATTGTCTCTGTATATTAAAGTATCGGTGGGTAGCCACCCCTATTTTCAGGGGTTTTATAAGCTGCCAGGGAAGGAGCTTTGGCTAGCAGAAAGCGCCTCTAGGATTTGGAATGAATTTCATTTACCGTTTTAATGTTTTGGGGAAGGGAATGAAAGATCTGCATGTTATGGACTCCACAAAGAATAGCAATGAATGGCTGTATATATTCATCTTTATCCGAAATATAGCAATACCATTGGCTTTTGAAGTAGAATATTGCAGGACAGTCCTTTTTGTTTTGAACTAGTGCCTTTTAAGAATTGCTTCCTTCCATCCTTCTTTCCTTCCCTCCTCTTCTTTCTTTCTCTTCCCCCCCTCTCATTTTCTTTCTTTCTTTCTTTCTTTCTTTCTTTCTTTCTTTCTTTCTTTCTTTCTTTCTTTCTTTCTTTCTTTCTTTCTTTCTTTCTTTCTTACTTACTTAACTCTCCTGGAGGTGAGGCATTTTATAATTCTTTGGTGAAAAATTTGGAAGCAAATTTAATGCGGGGACAGACCGGGGCAAAAACATACTTTAGAGAGTTGATGGTTGGTTCCATAGAGGTTGGCATTTGATTTGAGGGCATGGCGTCTTGAGTTCGGGGATCAGTCCCTCGAAAAGGCGGTTGGGAGGTGAACGTGAGCAGTCAGAAAGTCCCCTTGCCTTGGGACTCGTGACCAAAAGGTTTGGGGCAGTGAGCAAGGACAGGTGACAGCCACACCTCCCACCTGGGCTGGTGCCTCTAGTAAGAACCTGCAGATCTTCAGTCCTGTTTGCAGTCAGCTGTATGGGTGCTCTTTAATATTTTAAGGCTTTTCTCTCCCCCCCCTTCCCAGTCTTAGAATAAGAGATGTTTCTAAGAGGTTCACTGTTTTAGGGACAAAGTAGTTGGCTTGATTGTCTGGAGAGTTCTTTGCTTCTTCGTTTGGTTTCTGGCTCTTTGGGCTTCCCCTGGTCCTTTCAATTCCCATTGTTCACTCCTGTCTTTAAACGTGGTTCTCCATTGGAGTGGCAGTGTAAACATTTCAGTTTGCTTTCTTCCCCATCGTAGATTTTTAAACCATTTGCTTCTCTCTCTCTCTCCTTCTCTATCTCCACTCACGCAAAGGCTGCCTGTTTCCTAAATCATGTCACTTCTATTCTCAGTTGCATTTAGTTGATCGAAATTCCGGAAGGGAAAATTAAATCAATCCATTTTTTATTTTTTTTTGTGCCAGCATGTCCGTTCCAGCTAACAGTAGGAAAAAGAGAGGAGGACAGTATCCAAAAGAAATATGGCCTGGAACACTTCTCCCCTGCCCCCCTCATTTCCAGGGTAAACACAGGAAATATTGACTCCATCTTTAGAGAAAGTTCTCCTTTCCCTCCCCTTTAGAGGTGGTCCGTCACTTTTGCAGCTCCATTGCAGAATTAGCCATGCCCGTGTTGATGGCATGACGTCTCAACTGAGATTTCAGATGCTGGCTCTTAGGTCCCTTGATTTTGAAAATCATGAAGCGCTAAAATCTCATGGCCGAATAAAGTCGTGCAAATCCTTGATTATTTTTTTCCCTAGCCTTTCCTAGCCTGCTCTCAATTCCTATACTGTCCTCTTGAAAGCCTCGCTTTCTCGGGATGACCGGCAAGCTAATTCCAGGGGGCCTCTCTGAATCTTAGACCAGTCCTTCCCCACCTCCAGCCTTCTCCAGATCTATTGGATCACAAATCCCATCATCCCCGCCTGTTATTGCTGGTCACTGGAGGTGAGGGATGATGTGGTAAATAGAAAGCATGTGGAAAATTGGCTGCAGTTGCTTTCTTTTTTCCTGAAACTGCAGTTAAAACTCGGGGGAAGGGGGGGGGTGCCTGTGGATAGTTTGAACTCAAAATCAGATGGAGAAACCTCCATCAAGATAATTCTTTTAAATCTTTGGCTGCTTGAAGACAGGACTAGAAATACTGGTGAGCTTAGCATAATTTCCTTAGTTGATGTTTTTTTGAGGTGAGGTTTTCCTTCCCCTGCCAGTTCAGGTGCTGACGTTGCCAATGATATCCATGTTTATTTTCTAGTCCATATCACTTGTTTTACATCATGGGTGGATTTTGGAGCATGGGGATGTGTTTCATCACTAAAATAGAAGATCCAAATTGCACTCCTCAGTGAATCACGCACAGTTGGCACCACAAGGTGCCAGTTGTGAAGTTTGGTGTACAGTATTTGCAAGGAACTGTTTATCTAACCTGTCCCTCCATCCCCCGGCATCCCAGTAATTAATTTAACAAAAGATCTCATTTCTTTCCTTCCCTTTGCCTTCACCTACCCAGAAATCCCGATAAACTCTTATCTAGATCAGGGAATCTCCAAACCTGGGCAACTTTAAGACTTGTGGACTTCAGCTGCCAGAATTCCTCATGGCTAGCTGGGGAGTTCTGGGAGTTGAAGTCCACCTGTCTTTGGCCAAGGTTGGAGAGTCCCTGATCTAGAGCGACTGGGAGCAGAAGAAGAAGGATTCTTGTAAAGTATGAAAGTCAGAGAGGGTAGCTCTTATTTCAGAGTCACATTTGAACACACTGCCAGCGTGCCACAGTACCCATTGAAAAATAGAGTTAAGGGCAAACTCTATGTGATTGTGCTGAACTACACCAAACTTCAGGCATGTTGCTGTTAACAAACAGCTGAGTTGTACTGGGGTATTCAAGTCTAGGCCCATTAAACTGTTGCAGACAGAGAAACTGCAGTTATTGTTACATCCGTTGGAAGTTGGCGTTTTTGTGGTTGTTTTTTGCAGGAGTGGTGGTCATTCCTCCCCCTCCACCCCTTTCTCCTTGCTACTGAGAACTTGCATTGCGAAATAAGTTTGCACCGTCGTGCGAAGCGCTTTGATTAGGGTTTAGTCAAAAATCATAATAAATATATAAAGATTCACCCGTGCAAGCAAAATGTTTTTTTCCCCCCCCCCAGGACTGAAAATAGGAAATATTTGCTCCTTCCTTTGCTTGGGATTTTGGTGTTCCGAAAACTCACATTGGACCTCCAATTCTTTGCCCATTTGATCAGGATTGTGATTGGTGAGCATGGGCATTAGGGAAACAAGGGAACTAGGGCATTGGAGGCTTAAAATCTGACATGGCTATTACAGGTCCTTTTTCCCCTTCCTTCCATAAAATTATAATTATTGCAGGATTTTTTTTGCCCACAAAGCTTCTTGCAGCTGCTTTAAAGAATTTAAATGGCTCTTGAAAGAACATGTGTAGGTCTTGTTTAGAGGCAATGCATTTTGTTTAATTTCTCTTTCATTTTGGCCTTAAGTTGAAGTTTGGCTGGAGGTGGTGAAGCAAGAGGATAGGATATAATCCAGTTCATCCAGTCTACTTTCTTTACAGTGTCCTAGTTAAGCAAAGACTAACTGTACACTTGTTGGTAAACTTTGTGAATTTTGAGGACTTGCTTCCAAACGAAAGTCGGTGGACGGATGCTTTGGCCGGGCAACGGGAATAGGAATCATCACCTCAGTTGGAATCCCTTGATTAAGGTAGTTTCTGGATTTAAGCTGTTGATTCTGTGGAAACCTATTTGTGAGCCTAGAAAGTTGTTACTTTGGGTTGGAGATCTCTACAGGGCAGAGTTCGCCCAACAGGTGGTTTAGGATCCATTCTCTCCCCCCCCCCCCAGGTGCGTTTATGGAACTGGAACCGAATTGCTTGCGGTTTGAGGCGACTGCTTTTAGAATCTCTCCTGCTCCCAAGGTTGCAAATCCCTTCGCGGCCTGTATACTGTAGGGAATAGTTTGAACTTGTCCGTTTTTTGTACCCAAAGGACACAATCTAGCCATAGTGGAAGGCTCCTTCAGACAGTTTGGAGTCTACCACCAAAACCGAGAGAGCTTGTAAAATTGCCCGAGCGTTGTCTTCTATAATTGATCAGACTTATTGAAATGCAACCCGAAAGCACCATTGCTGTTTTCTCTGTGCCACGTCTAAACCCGATGTGATTGCCTTCCCCCCATGGATGTTTCATGTCTCTTGCAACTCTCATCCTTCTCCCTTAATCCCATCCCAACGGGGTTTGTAGGGCAGATAAAATTACTGGCTGTAGAAAGAGGGCCAGTTGTTGGGAGAGTGGTGAGCTCCCTCTCCTTTGGACCATGCCTTTTTTTAACACCACCGATGACCACGTTTCGCTCTCAGTGCATGGCAGAAATCGATCTCGTACCACGGGGTGGGGATGGGGGGAAAAAGACGGCACTTGAGCAGTTGATACGTCTTTCACGTGCCTCCTAGTGCTTAACCTATGAAAGAAGTCGCGATTTCATCTGGGCCGCTAACAAGAACCCCTGAAAATAGAGCCAACCGCTTTAAGAAATCGTCCAATCCCTTCCCATTACCAAACTCTCTTTGGCCTCTTTTCTTACAGTTCTTTTCCCCCACCAAGCCTGAAAATTAAAAAAATCATAATAGAAGAGCTGCTTGAATGAACTGCAGAGAGGAGCTGCCCCTCACTTTGTCTGCAGCAATTCCTCCGAATTATTGTTCATTTTAAGCGTGCACAGCCTTCGTGCCTTCTTTTCGGACACTGAAGCCACTCCAAACTTGGTGCCTTCCGCATGGATTGCACCACCGTTCCCATCACTCCTAGTTTTGAAAACAAAAAACAAAACAGCACCCCGTTAGATGCTGAAGAATTTTTTTTGCCTTGTGGTCAAAGCTGCCCCATGACTGGGCACGGGGGAGGAGAGGAACGGAGATACGACGTGTTCCTTGGTTTCAACATTCAAGCCTGAATCGAAATGCCTGTTTTGCTTGTTAACGGCTATTTTTCTTTTCATTCTCCTTTTTTTAAACTTCTGTTGGTTTTGGGTTTTGACACAAGTTTGATCCTGTGGCAGGGTTTACCTCTTGGCCTTTGGCAGTAATAAATCTTGGCTCCTTTGTCCTGTTGCGTTGTAGAAGAAGAGGGGTAAAGGCAATGGTGGGATTCAATTTTTTTTTTTACTACCGGTTCTGTGGGCATGGCTAGGTTAGTCATTTGGAGGGGCATGGCCAGCCAGTATTTTCACTACCAGTTCGCCCGAACCGGCTGAATCCCACCACTGGGTGAAGGTCACGTGGCAAAAATGGGCTTTTGCAATAGGGTTCCTTTTGGACAGCGAAGGGGATCAGTGCGTTTTGTCTCCCCTCCCCAAACTCAGGAAGAATGCGTTTTTAAGGCAGCGAAGCCCACCTCCCTATTTCCTGCAGGGAAAAAAACCCTTTCCGGATTCTCGTTAGCAAACACAGTCCTATCACGGCAATTTGTAGGTATCTTAATCGCATGAAGCGGCCTTAGTGCGTTGTTTTTAAGTGCAGATTTCTTTTGGTTTGAAGACGTTAAAAAAATAATAATAAGATGGAAAAAAATATATATGCTATATAAATATATAGAGATATCTAGAAACTTGGGTGTTTCGACATCCAGGTTTTTCAGTGTTGGATCACTAACCCCCACCAGGTACTTATGTGTAAACCATCTCACAAGCTTTCCTTTGTATGCATATTCCTTGATATGAGCTATGTTGCCATGAAAATAAGATTTTAAAACAGAGGAAAAACTTTAGCATTATTTCGTGGGGCGGGGGGGGGGGGTTGGACGAGCTTTTATTTTTTATTTAATATTACCGGTTTCAGTACTCGTTTATTTTTTTAATACTCCATGGATCTTAACAAGGGGATTAAAATATGTACATATATTAAGCAGAAACTGTCTTATCAGCAACGTGGTTGGGAAACCAACCAACCCAAAGCTGAGTCACATCACCCATTGTCTCTTAAATCCATCTTTTTTTCTGTGCCACTGTTACTTATACGAAGACCATCATCCCACCGTTCCTCTTTTGTATCTGATATCACGCCAGACCGCCGTGCTTGAATTTTATTCTTTGTACACATCCAACCATCCTGAGTATGTTTGTAACCAACATTGTGATATTCTGTAATTGTATTGCTAAAATGAACTATTGACTTAATAAATATAGTGTTCCTGAACCTGTGGGTATGTGCGTGCGTGTGTAATATTTGGCTGATTTAGAAAGAACCGATAGAAAACAATATCTATATAGCTCACGGTTGAACTGTGGGGGTCCTTGGTGCTCTCTGAGCTTGGTATTGCCCGGTTTTCTTGCAGACGTTTCATGGCCCAACTAGGTAATAGCATCAGGGCAAGGAGGAGGTGGGGTTTGTGGAGGAGGAGGAGGAGGAGGAAAACTCTGGGATTCTTGGTGCTGTCTGATTTTGGTGGTTTTCTTGCAGATGTTTTGTTACCCAACTGGGTACCGTCAGTGGTAAAAGGGAGTGGGTTTGCTCTCATTATGTTATAGCACTGATGATGTTACCTAGTTGGGTTGTGAAACGTCTCCAAGAAAACAACCAGGCTCAGAGAGCACCAAGCACCACTTAGTCATCATCCTCCCTCACTCCCCTGTAGCACTGATGATGTTGCCTAGTTGGGTCATGAAACGTCTCTAGGAAAACAACCAAGCTCAGAGAGCATCAAGAACCCTTTAGTTAAAGTAAAACAAAATCCTCTGGGAAAAGCCCAAATGAATTTGAGCATTTTTTGTTTTAGGGATGTCACTTTTGAACTATTCTTAAATGACCTTGGACCATTTGGGGATCTAGAAATTTAAAAACAAATAGGTCACAGATCTCTCTCTGATGTTGAATTAAGGGCTTGGATAAACCTGCTTGCTCCAGTGCTTACGTCAATGTGGTCATAATGAGAGTCACCTGCCTCAGTCTTGAAACTTCCTTCAACTAAGCTGCTAATCTTTCACGAGGCTTCCTATTTTTTTTATTTTTTTTTATTTTATCAATTTCATATATACATTCACAATTATATGATCTCATAACTGTTATTAATAATATGTATTTATAACATTTTTTCCCTACAGTTGACAATATACTTGAAGATTGCTTTCTTACCATCCCATAGATCCATCTTATCTTACAACGGTCTTACTTCTTCCCTCCCTCCCTCTTTCCTTCCCTCGTTTCTTCTCCCCTGCTCTCCTTCCTTCCCTCGTTTCTTCTCCCCTGCTCTCCTTCCTTCCCTCCTTCCCCTCCCTCCTTCCCCCTTCCCTCCTTCTCTCCTCCCCTCCTTCTCTCCTCCCCTCCTTCCTTCCCTCCTTCCTTCCTTCCTTCCTTCCCTCCTTTCTTCTCTCCTTCTCTCCTTCCTTTCCCCCTTCCTTTCCTCCTTCCTTCCCCCTTCCTTCTCTCCTACATTCCCTCCTTCCTTCCCTCCTTTCTTCTCTTCTTCTCTCCTTCTTTCCCTCCTTCCTTCCCTCCTTTCTTCTCTCCTTCCTTCCTCCTCTCCTTTCCCTCCTCTCCTTCCCCTTCCTCCCCTTTACCCTTCCCCTCTTCTTCCCATTCCTCCCCTCTTTCCTACTCCTATTCCCTGAAGAGAATATGTAAACACAACAACGGATAGAGTGGATGGAGGGAGGAGTAGAAGGAAAGATAGGGAGGAGAGAAGAAAGGAGAGGAATAGGAGAAAGGGAAAGGCAGAGGAAGAATGGGAGGGAATGTAAGAGCTTTTTTTTAACGGGAAGGAAGATAAAAAGAACGAGGAAACAGTTTTAATGATTTTATAGGCAGCTTCTTTCCAGGATATCCCGAGAAGAGCCAGATTTTGCAAGACGGTACGGCTTCACAACCAAAGGGCCAGCCCTTTTGTCTCTGCGCGTTCAGAACGGGTGGAGCTTCAGTTGTGACGGTGCACCTCCACTTCATTGGCACAGAGGTAGTCCTCGACTTGCAACAGTTCATTTAGTGACCAAAGCTACATCGGCACTGAAAAATGCGGCTTGCGACCGTTATTCGCAGGGATGGCCTTTGCAGCATCCCCATTATCCCGTGATCAAAATTCAATCGGTTCATACTGATGACCATTGCTGTGTCACAAGGTGAGGACAATCCCCTTTTGCAACCTTAGTAAGGCCACCCCCAGAGTCCTGCATCCAGTTTTGGTCACCACACTATAAAAAAAGACTCTAGAAAGAGTCCAGAAAAGAGCAACCAGGATGATGAGGGGACTGGAGGCTAAAACAGAGAATGAACGGTTGCAGGAATTGGGCCTGGCTAGTCTAGGGAAGAGAAGGACCAGGGGAGACAGGATAGCACTCTTCCAATATTTATGGGGCTGCCCCAGAGAGGAGGGGGTCAAGCTATTCTCCAAGGCACCTGAAGGCCAGACAGGGAATAATGGATGGAAACTGGTCAAGAAGAGCTTGGTCAACCTGGAAATAAGGAGAATTTCCTAACAGAGAGAGCAATCAACCCATGGAAGAGAAGTTGCCTTCGGAAGTTGAGGCAGCTTCATCACTGGAGGCTTTCAAGAAGAGATTGGACTGTCATTAGATGACCCACAAGGTCCCTTCCAACTCTGTTCATCTCTATCTGGTCAGAAACGCTGGAGGTTCTGTTTGGGTGGGGTAGGGGTTGGACTAGATGACCTACAAGGTCCCTTCCAACTCTGTTCATCTCTATCTGGTCAGAAATGCTGGAGGTTCTATTTGGGTGGGGTAGGGGTTGGACTAGATGACCTACAAGGTCCCTTCCAACTCTGTTCATCTCTATCTGGTCAGAAACGCTGGAGGTTCTGTTTGAATGGGGTAGGGGTTGGACTAGATGACCTACAAGGTCCCTTCCAACTCTGTTCATCTCTATCTGGTCAGAAACGCTGGAGGTTCTGTTTGAATGGGGTAGGGGTTGGACTAGATGACCTACAAGGTCCCTTCCAACTCTGTTCTGGTCTATCTGGTCAGAAACGCTGGAGGGTCTGATTGGGCAAGGCGGGTTGGACTAGATGACCTACAAGGTCCCTTCCACCTCTGTTCATCTGTACCTGACCTGACGAGCAAAGTCAATGGGGAAGCCAGATTCACTTAACAACTGGGTGACTCACTTATCAACTGCGATGACTCACTTTTACAATGGTGGCAAGAAAGGTTGTAAAAACGGCAAAGCTCGCTTAAATGTCTCACCTAACTGCAGAAATACAGAGCTCGATTGTGGTCGTACGTTGAGGACTGCCTATACAGAGGCAAGCACATCTACCTGGATGCCTCTGTTTCAGAACGCCTCTTCTGCTGGAGCAAGTGGGATGGGCCAAACCTGACTCCTCCCACTGCACAGCTTTGCAACCTCTTCCATATAATAAGTGGGAAAAGGTTTTGCCGTATAGATGCTAAACTTAATGCAAATTGCCAGCAACCCTGCATGAAAAGTGGATTTTGGATATTTTGCTGCGTGTTCTGCCAAAGCCTCAAGTCTGAATCTGCTTTCAGAAACGCAAAAGAGTCGAACTGAAGTCATCCAACGATGTGATTTCTTATTTAATTAACTTTTTTTATATTTTAAAAAAATGCTGCTATCTTTAATAGAGATTTGATGATGCAGAACTGGCTGTTTCTTCATTCGTAGTCACAGAAAGCGCATCAAATATGTCGCAGGCGGCACAGTGTTGCTCCATAGCTTCCTTGCCTTGGGTCCTCGCGCACCTGATGGAACGACACGGAATTCACCTTCGTGAATTTTGCAAAAGAGATGGCTGCATGCCTCATTAGGACATTGGAATAGAGCATCCTGCTCTGGTTACCATGGTGCAGAAAAGATGCAGAGACTCTGGAAAGTGTGCAGAGAAGAGCAACAAAAAGGAGGAAGGATCTGGAGGCTAAATCCTATGATGAACGGTTGAGGGAACTAGATCTACCTAGCATCATGAACCAGAATAACAATAGCGAGAGTTGGAAGGGACCTTGGAGGTCCTCTAGACCAACCCCCTTGCTCAAGCAGGAAACCCTATACTATTTCAGACAAATGGTTGTCCAATCTCTTCTTTAAAGACCTCCAGGGATGGAGCTCCCACAACTTCTGGAGGCAATTTTGATTGTTGTTCTAACTATTGGGAAATGTCTCCTTGTTTCTAGATTGCTTCTCTCCTTGATTAGTTTCCACCCATTGCTTCTTGTTCTGCCCTCAGATGCCTTGGAGAATAGCTTGACTTCCTCTTCTTTGTGGCAACCCCTGAGATATTGGAAGACTGCTATCATGTCTCCCCTGGTCCTTCTTTCCATTAAACTAGACCTACCCAGTTCCTGCAACCGTTCTTCATATGCTTTGGCCTACAGTCCCCATATCATCTTTCTTGCTCTTCTCTGCACTCTTTCTAGAGTCTCCACATCTTTTCTATATCGTGGCGACCAAAACCGAATGCAGTATTCCAAGTGTGGCCTTACCAAGGCCTTATAAAGTGGTATTAACACTTCACATGATCGTGATTCCATCCCTCTGTTTATGCAGCCTAGAACTGTGTTGGCTTTTTTCTCTCCTTGATTAGTTTCCACCCATTGCTGCTTGTCCTGCCTTCAGGTGCTTTGGAGAATAGCTTGACTCCCTCTTCTTTGTGGCAACCCCTGAGATATTGGAAGACTGCTAGCATGTCATCCCCAGTCCTTCTTTTCACTAGACTAGACAGTCCCAATTCCTGTCCCCTCATCATCTTTGCTGCTCTTCTCTGCACTCTTTCTAGAGTCTCAACATCTGTTTTATATTGTGACGAGCAAAACTGGATGCACTATTCCAAGTGTGGCCTCACCAAGGCATTATAGAAGAGTATTAACCCTTCATGTGACCTTGATGTCAGTCTTTCAGGCCTAAGGCAGAACTAGAACTCACTGTCTCCTGGCGATGGGCCCAAACTCACCCATATGACTAAGGTCGGACTAGAATTCACTGCCTCCTGGTGATTGGTCCAAAGTCACCCAACCAGCTTTCATGCCCAAGGCGGAACTAGAACTCACGGCCTCCCAGTGATTAGCCAAAAGTCACCCAGTCAGCTTTCATGCCTTAGATAGGACTAGAACTCACAGTCTCCCAGCAATTGGCCCAAAGTTACCCAGTCGGCTTTCATGCCTTAGATAGGACTAGAACTCACAGTCTCCCGGTAATTGGCCCAAAGTTACCCAGTCGGCTTTCATGCCTTAGATAGGACTAGAACTCACAGTCTCCCAGTAATTGGCCCAAAGTTACCCAGTCGGCTTTCATGCCTTAGATAGGACTAGAACTCACAGTCTCCCAGTAATTGGCCCAAAGTTACCCAGTCGGCTTTCATGCCTAAGGCATTACTAGAATTCACTGTCTCCTAGTGATTGGCCCAAAATCACCCAGTCAGTTTCCATGCCTTAGGCGGAACTAAAACTTACTGTCTCCTGATGATTGGCCCAAAGTCACCCAGTCAACTTTTATACCTAAGGCATTAACTAGAATTCACACACCCCCGCTAGTGACTGGCCCAAAATCACCCAGTCAACTTTCATGCTTAATGCAGGATTTGAACTCATGACCTCTCCACTTTCTAGCCTGAGGCCTTAACCACTGGACAAACCAGTTCTCTTATCCTATGTTTACCTTTCTGTAGGCATGTTTCCTTCTGGAAAATCACAGCTTTCTGGCAGTGCGTGCAAATATCCTTCCTGCATCTTCCCTCCACAACTGGCGAGCCTCCACCTATCACGCAGCTTTGCCCATTTTTTATTACTGGGCAGGCTGGCCATGTCTGCGTACTCCAAGTGGCAGTAGACTTTCTGCAATTCAACAAAGCAAGGAGAGAGGCAGAGGGCAGTGGCTGATGGGCAATGGGGAGCAGTTTTCAAGAGAACATAGCGGATGTGGCCCTCCAGCAGCCAGCAGAGCTGGCTGCAGAATCGGGGAGTGAGGAGGTTGGGGAGGAACAGAGGCCAGTCCTGGGGGTTGAGGAAGGCTCGGACGAGGGCTCTGCGTCAGAGGCAGGGAGGGAGCTAGACAGCAGCGAGGCAGAGGAACAGCTGGAGCCCGTTCCCAGTGTGTGCATGCGCAGAGCTGCCAGAAGACAAGAACATCTAAGAAAGCAGGGTTCACGTGGGAGTAAAGCCACACCTTGGAAGTGATTGGCCCCTCCCATAGGGAACAGAAGAGGAGCGAATGGGGAGGGGGCTTTTGCAGGAAACAATTCAGCCATTCGGTCGTTTCAAGAGAGGAAAGTTCTGTTTGTGGCTATAAGAGACTCTGTGCCAAGTTTTGCCTTGCCCTGCGTTGGGAAACTAGTTATCTGGCAGCTCTCCAAGTGAGATAAGGTGCGTGTGGATAAACATTCCTCGGAAAGACTGTTTGCCAAGCCTTGCTGATGGTGAATGAAAGGAATTCACAGTCGTGTCAATAAAAAGAATTTTGCCGGGACCAAGACTCCACTTCATACTTTTTAAGGAAACCTGGGTCAGAACAATAGCTAAGGGAACCTCTTTGAAGGAAATTGGGGAGTGCTTTCTATTATTATTATTATTATTTTGCCTAAATCTTAACGTATTTTCATGTAAACTACTTTTGTTTCATGTACTTACTTTAAAAAAAAAGGTTGGAAAACCACACTGCAACACTTAAAGAATTGCAGATTTCAACTATTTCTAAAGCTGGTTCACCTACAGATAGTCCTTGACTTACAACCGTTCATTTAGTGACGGGTCAAAGTTATAACAGCACTGAAAAAAGTGACTTTGGGAGATTTCGGGTTGCATTGAGTTTCCCCCTTCAAATTAAGCCATAATTTATTCAACCATGATGGGTGAAATTAACAACAACTGTGGCTGGGTTTGTATAAAGGCCAAAATTAATATTTTGCAAATTTGGTATAGTACAGATAGTTCTTGAGTCCCTTTCATGTCGCGACTGTTCAAAGTTGCAACGGCCCTGAAAACAGTGACTTATGACTGGTCCTCACACTTACAACGGTTGCAAAATTCAGGCACTTGGCCACAAGCTTTTATTTATGATGATTGAAGTGCCTTAGGGTTACGTGATCCCCGCTTGAAAGCTTTCCAGACAGCTTCTGAGAAGCAAAATCAGTGGGGAAGCCAGGTTCACTTAACAACCGGATGATTCATTTAGCAACTGTGGTGATTCATTTAACAACAGTTGCCAGAAAGGTCGTAAAATGGGGCAAAATTCATTTTAACAAATTGTCTTGCTTAGCAATGGACATTTTGTGGTCAATTGTGGTCATAAGTCGAGGACTACCTGTATCTCCTTCCTTCAGCCCAGAAATTACACTGGGGGGGGGGGGGGAGGTGGAATCCACAGTGTCAGGGTTCCAAATAGCATCCAAAAGTAAATCAGATTCCAAGGCAAAGTATTGCTCAAAGTTCCAATTGATGAAGAGAGCCACGTTGGCACATCTGGGGAAACCCGAATCTGAAAGCGTCCCGGTTTCCCCACCCAGTTGAAAGTTCAAGATCTTTCCCCCACACCCAGAAGCCCATCCCATGGTCCAATCTCCCACTGCAATGCTGGCAGCTTCCACCCCTCCAGTTCCGGTCAGGTGCAGAGATGCAAAGACAAAGGATGACCTTGGCTTTCTAGAAAGAATGTTGTTATGGCTACGTATCATCTCACTCCTTACAATCCCCTTTTCCCACAATAGAAAAGGCATAGTAGAATAATAGAAAGTGTGGCAGGCCAAAGACCCAAAAGAAAAGATGGCTGCAGGCCAGACACACAGTTTTGGAGAGCCCCTTTAATATACGATAAATAGTAACCCATTCAGCTCTGGAGATCAATTTACTAAATAAGCATTTTACTAAATTTGGCCCAATGTGCTTCTTGAGTGTGCTTCTTCAAAGAATCAGGAATGGTTCCAAATCAAATTTCCTGAGTCATGTGAGAAAAAGATAAGAGTGCCCCTAGGCTTGTTGGCAGGGTCAAAAAAGTCAAAATGGCTGCAAGCACCTGACTGCAGCCCCATCCCTTTCCCCTCAGGTGTTATGTCTGTCTGTCTGTCTGTCTGTCTGTATGTATGTATGTATGTATGTATGTATGTATGTATGTATGTATGTATGTCTAATCTATCTATCTATCTATCTATCTATCTATCTATCTATCTATCATCTATCTATCTATCTATCTATCTATCTATCTATCTATCTATCTATCATCTATCTATCTATTTATCTAATCTATCTATCTATCTATCTATCTATCTATCTATCTATCTAATCTATCTATCTTTCTTTCTTTCTATCTATCTTTATAGCTATCTTCCTTCCTTCCTTCTTTCTTTCTTTCCTTCTTTCCTTCTTTCTAGCTAGCTAGCTAGCTATCAAAATGGCTATGTGTGTATGTGTGTGTTCCAGCATAATTCTGGAACACCTTGAGCAATTTCACCCAAACCTAGTACACAGATAACTGACTCCCTGGAAACAAATACTGTGGGGGCAAGACACCCCCTAACATCCTTCTGGGTGTGTGTTCTGTTAAGATACAGCCTGTTGTTCCTTAAAATGGCTTCTACTGTACTACCTTAAAACAGCTTCTATTGCACAACACGGTGTAGTTGCACAGTGCTCCACAAGGGGGCTCCCTCTGGTAAGGAGGAAAATCCAACATTAGAAATTAGGTTTGGTCCGGAGGACCTTTGTGAACGTCTAATTCAGGATTGGGATAAAGAAATACCGGGGAAATGCCGGGTTAACAGCTAGTAAAAAATATAAGAATCTAATCCTTACCAGGAATTTGGCGAATTGGTCTGTCTTGCTGTATCTGTACAGCTTATACAGCTGCTTCTCATCCAGGGTTGAGAAAAGGGAGACAAACCTCCAGAGCATTCTGAAATGGAGAGGGGGAGGGTTTTGCAGATAGTCCTCGACTTACGACTGTTCATTTAGTGACCGTCCAAACTTACAACAGGGAAAAAAAAGGGACTGGGCCTTGCATTTTACAACCACCATAGCTTGCCTCCAGAAGTTATGAATGCTCCAACACCGGGAGTTTTGAAGAAGAAGAGATGGGGCAACCATTTGTCTGAATATAAGGCAGTGATGGCTAAGCTTTTTGCCCTCGCCTGCTGAAAGTACAATACAACACAATACAATAGCAGAGTTGGAAGGGACCTTGGAGGTCTTCTAGTCCAACCCCCTGCCTAACTAGGAAACCCTATACCTTTTCAGACAAATGGCTATCCAGCATCTTCTTAAAGACTTCCAGTGTTGGGGCATTCACAACTTCTGGAGGCAACTTCTGTTCCACTGATTCATTGTTCTGACTGTCAGGAAATTTCTCCTCAGTTCTAAGTTGCTTCTCTCCTTGATTAGTTTCCACCCATTGCTTCTTGTCCTGCCTTCAGGTCCCTTGGAGAATAGTTTGACTCCCTCTTCTTTGTGGCAACCCCTGAGATATCAGAAGACTGCTATCATGTCTCCCTTAGTCCTTCTTTTCATTAAACCAGACCTACCCAGTTCCTGCAACCGTTCTTCATATGTTTTAGCCTCCAGTCCCCTAATCCTCTTTGTTGCTCTTCTCTGCACTCTTTCTAGAGTCTCCACGTCTTTTCCACATCGTGCCGACCAAAACTGGATGCAGTGTGTACCTGCGCGACAGCGCATGTGTACGTGTCCCCACCCATAATGCAATGCCCCCACATGCCCCTCCCCTGCGCATGTGCGCCTGATGCCTCCTGTGCTCCCCCTGCCCCCCCACGCATGCGCACGCAACTCCCCACAGCCTGTTTTGAGCGTAGTAGGCCTCCTTGAAGCCTTCTGGGACCAAAAATGAGGTGTGGGGGGAACGCCTTAACCCCCTGCGCTCTCCTCGCCCCCCACGCTTGTGCACGTGACTCCCTTGCCCCTCCCCCACATGCACGTGCACACATCTCCTGCATGCGCCCTGCCCCCCCAGTCATGTGCGGCAGAGACTCAAAAATCAGCTCGTGGTGCTGAGCTGGGGAACTGGCTTAGGTGCCCTCAGAGAAGGCGCCATGTGCCATCTGTGACACGCATGCCATAGGTTCGCCGTCACGGGTAGAGGGTTTCCTGCCTGAGTGGGAAGGTTGGACTAGAAGACCTCCAAGGTCCCTTCCAACTCTGTTATCCTGTTCTATAGCACCCCATCGGTCATGTGATGAAAATTGGCCAGTGGTGGGTTTCAATTTTTTTTAGAATCTCTTCTGTGGGTGTGGCCTGCTTTGTGGGTGTGGCTTGCCAGCCATGTGACTGGGTGGGAGTGGCTTGCTGGCCATGTGACCACATGGGAGTGGCTTGGCACTTAGCAACCAAAATGTTGGCTCAGGAACTCTGGCATTGAAGTGTCCAAGTCTTAAAGCTGTCAAGTTACAAGACCCTTGCACCCCTAACCCTTTAGAAAAACCCCAGGGGTGTTCAAACTTGACAGCTTTAAGACTTGTGGACTTCAACTCCCAGAATTCCTCTTCACGCTCTTCATCTTGATGATGGGCGGATGGGTGGGGGGAAGGGAGCTGAACCCGGTTCTAAACGGCATTCTATAGAAGAGGTTAGAACTGGCAGGAACCCACCTCTGGTACAGGCATATATTTACGACAGTATCTTGGGTCATCTTGGGTCACCATTTCTGATCTTCCCGGCTGGTGTCCCACAAGCAAAATCAATTGGGGAAGCCCGATTTGCATTATAACCGCATGATCCACTTAACAACTGCCGTGATTCGCTTAACTCTGATGAAAACGTTTGCAAAATGGGGCAAAAGCTCACTGAACAACTGCCTTGCTTAGCGACAGAAATTGTGGGCTCCATTCCGACAAGCAATGTCAATGGGGCATGCCGGATTCACTTAATGACTTTTGCGATCCACTTAACCACGGCAGTGTTTCTCTGAACATCCATGGCTTAAAAGGTCATAAAATTGGGCGCAGTCCACTTAACCTTGTACTTAACCCATGAAAATTCTGGTCCCAATGCCGGTCATAAGTTGAGGACTACCTCTGGCTGGCATCAGCTGCTGCCAAAGATCTCTGCCTCAAAGCATTGACAAACCGTGTTGAACCCCGAGTTTATCTAATGAAGATTCTACCAGGCCCACCTGATGAGATTGTTCTAATTTTTACAAAGTCAGGACCATGGCTGGCTGGGGAATTCTGGGAATTGAAGTCCAGGCATCTTCAAGTGGCCAAAGTTGAGAAACAGTGATATATAAAGAGATTTCTTTGGCATTCTGGGAGTTGAAGTCAACACAATTTAAACTATTTTGGGTAGGGAATTCTGGGAGTTGAAGTCAACACAATTTAAACTATGTTGGGTAGGGAATTATGGGAGTTGAAATCAACACATCTTAAAATAAGTTGGGTGGGGAATTCTGGGAATTGAAGTCTACACACCGTAAAGTATGTTGTGTGGGGAATTCTGGGAGTTGAAGTCCATACACTATAAAATATGTTGGGTGGAGAATTCAGGGAGTTGAATTCTACACACCATAAAGTATCTTGGGTGGGGAATTCTGGGAGTTGAAGTCCACACCCTGTAAAGTATCTTGGGTGGGGAATTCTGGGAGTTGAAGTCCACACCCTGTAAAGTATCTTGGGTGGGGAATTCTGGGAGTTGAAGTCCACACCCTGTAAAGTATCTTGGGTGGGGAATTCTGGGAGTTGAAGTCCACACACTATAAAATATGTTGGGTGGGGAATTCTGGGAGTTTAGATTTTAGATTTAGATTTTTAGATTTGTTTATTATTTATAGGCCGCCCTTTTCCCTGAGGGGACTCAGGGCGGCTTACAATTTGTGGGGAGGGGAATACAAGACAAGACATGAGACAAACATAAGTAAAAATAGAACACAACATTCATTCATCATTCGGGTGGGGACGGATTAGAATCTTCATCCCCAGGCCTGACGGGATAGCCAGGTCTTGAGGGCTGTGCGGAAGGTCTGGACGGTGGTGAGGGTGCGAATCTCCACGGGGAGATCGTTCCAAAGGGTCGGAGCTACTACTGAAAAGGCTCTCCTCCGCGTAGTTGCCAGTCGACACTGACTGGCGGATGGAACTCGGAGGAGGCCTAATCTGTGTGATCTAATAGGTCGTAGGGAGGTAATTGGCAGGAGGCGGTCTCTCAAGTACTCAGATCCACTACCATGGAGGGCTTTATGGGTGGTAAGTAGCACCTTGAAGCGCACCCAGAGATCAACAGGTAGCCAGCGCAGCTCGCGGAGGATAGGTGTTATGTGGGTGAACCGAGGTGCACCCACAATCACTCGCGCGGCCGCATTCTGGACTAGCTGAAGTCGCCGGATGCTCTTCAAGGGCAGCCCCATGTAGAGCACGTTGCAGTATTCCAGCCTAGAGGTCACAAGGGCCCGAGTGACTGTTGTGAGAGCCTCCCGGTTCAGGTAGGGTCGCAACTGGCGCACCAGGCGAACCTGGGCAAATGCCCCCCTGGTCACAGCCGACAGGTGGTGGTCAAAGGTCAGCTGTGGGTCCAGGAGGAAGTCCACATACCATAAAATTGCTAAGGTTGATGGGACAATTTAAAGGTTTGGTGGTCTTTAGGCCCACAATGAGTAATATCTTTTAACTTTTCTCAAGATCTTCTCACCATTAATCTGTAGGAGACCTATCCTTTTACCTATGCACAAACGATGAGATATTAATCTAACTGTCTGGCTCAGATCCTATTTTAGCAAAGGGTATACAGCGGACTTACGGTTGATTTTACAGCTAACGGTTTCTACCAAGAAAAAGCAATTTCCTTACTTTTTCCAGTGTTTCAGTTCCCAGGATTTGCAGTAATACAGAAGAAACATATTGATATGATCCCCAAGGATGTTGAGATTTTTCCTGGTGCAGATTAGCTTCCTTTCCTTCGGATAATCTTTGGGCAAATTCAACCTCTGGAGGGTTTTTTTAAAAGGCCTCAAGTATTCCTTGCACTGGGAAGAGAAGATGCGGAGAAGTTGGGGAAAAAGAAATGATAAATAGTTTCTGCTAACAGTATTACATGAATAAGTTCCAGGAGTCGTGCTTGACTTAAAGGAAACTGACTTCCTCATTATTAGAGGCCACTCTTTCTGAAACAGGGCAATTTAAAGATGTTTGGACTTCAAATCCCAGAATACCCTAGTCATTATGATTAGGCTTAATGCTGGCTGTGGAATTCTGGGAGTTGAAGTCTGCCCATCATAAAGCACGATGGCTGTGGAATTCTGGGAGCTGAAGTCCACACATCATAAAGCAAGCTAGCTTGAGAATTCTGAGAGTTGAAGCCCACCCATCTTAAAGATGATGGCTCTGGAATTCTGGGAGTTGAAGTCCACACATCTTAAAGCATGCTGGCTGGGGAATTCTGGGAGGGGAAGCCCACCCATCATAAAGCAAGCTAGTTTGAGAATTATGGGAGTTGAAGTCCATCCATCCTTAAAGCATGATGGCTCTGGAATTCTGGGAGGGGAAGCCCACCCATCATAAAGCAAGCTAGTTTGAGAATTATGGGAGTTGAAGTCCATCCATCCTTAAAGCATGATGGCTCTGGAATTCTGGGAGTTGAAGTCCACACATTGTAAAGTTGCTAAGGTTGAGAAACACTGTTTTAAATGGATTCTGACAAAAGGTTTGGTGGTCCAGAGGCCACTTAAAAACAACCCGCAATGAAGAATATCTTTTCAGATCCTCCTAATTTGTCACCAGCCTTCAAAAATCCACTGGGAGAAGATAAAGAGAAAGAGCTGATTAGAAAGTCCATCAGAGTAATTATCATATTTAATCAACTAATGCAGGATTTTTTTTACCAGTTCATACCGCTTATACATAAGAACACATCCCACTTTTTGTGAACATCAAAAGAAAACAGAATTAAGTTAGATTCAGTTACGTCTTGATTACTGGGGGGGGGGAATGATATGATGCAAGATATAGTCAAATAAAGGAGGGATAATGATAATAATGTATATATATGTATGAGTACAATATAAGGAAATGAGATGTAAATTGTAAACAGTGATTTGGAAAGAAGGATAGAAAACTTTGTTATTAAATATTATGGATGTTTAGCTAGACTAGGATATAAGGATTTAGTGTCATTGGAGGATTTTAGAAATAGTAAATGAAATGCCAGTATGTGGTTAAGGACGTTTAAACAACTATAGTCAAATGAAAATGGAGGTATGATGAGGGTAACATGTATAAATATCTGAGTTAAAATACTTGAGTTAATATGAATTATGCTTTATGACTGTGGAAGAGATGCACAAAAGTCTTTTGTAACCAACTGATTCACTTTCTGCAGTATGTAAAAAAGGAAGATTTTATGTGTTGTGTTTGTTTTGAAAATAAAAAAAACTTTAATTAAAAAAAAGAAAACAGAGATTTAAGCACTGGCAACTGAAAAAAATGTAACAATTAAAAAAAATTGGAACGGAATTAAAATGGAAAGGACAGATCTTTCTCCCCTTATTTAGTGCTATACTGCTCTTGAAAATGGAGGTTCAATTTAATTCTCTGGTTTTGTCGAAACACTTTCCACAGCTTCAACAGGCACAGAGAACTTTTGACTAATGGAGCCAAGGGAGCGTACAATCAAATGCAGGTAGTCCTCGACTTACGACCACAATTGAGCCCAACATTTCCATTAAGTAAGACGGTTGTTAAGTGAATTTTGCCCCTTTTGACAACTTGTTAAGCGAATCCCTGCAGTTGTGAATTTAGTAGTAACACGGTCCATTAAGGGAATCCGGAATTCCCCATTGATTTTGCCCGTCAGAAGGTGGCCAAAAGGGAACCCTGTGCAACCGTCATAAGTATGAACCAGTTGCCAAACGTCCAAATTTCGACCACGGGATGCTGCAACGGTCCTAAAGTGTGAAAAACAGGTCTTTTCCCGTCTCGTTTCTCAACGCCGTTGTAGCTTCGAACGGTCGCTAAACGAGGGGTTGTAAATCGAGGACTGCCTGCACCTTCGGAACGCGAAAGCGTTAGTAAGATGGATTTTTGGAGACTTGCTGTTTTAAAGGCGTCTTCGCTGAACCCGCCCACGTAGTGGACGAGCCTCACTTCGATGGGCACCATCCTGGCCGGAGCCCCTCCGATGACGGCGGCGGCCTCGTTCAGCTGGCAGAATCTCAGCGGGCGTGTGGTCCCCTGCAAGGAAGATGAACATCTGGATCAGAGCATCTGGGTGGCTTCGGGCAGGAGGAGAGCGGAGGTGGGAGTTTGCTGTGGGCGGGGCCTGCCCACCTGAACGTTCTGTCAGTTGATACGGCAGCCAATGGCAGCCCACCAAGGCCTAGCACCATCCGTTGGCCCTCCGTCGGTGCCCAGGATGCGTCTCCCTTCCCTTCCCGTGAGACAAAAAAGCCCATGTGCCACCACCCCATCTCCTCTCCTTGTCGTCTACTCCACTCTGCCGAGATTCTCCGTCATCCTGGTGTCACGGGGGTCCCAAAGGTGTTTTTTTTTACAGGAGGCAACGGAACTCATTTTTCTTTTGAAGACATTTCGCTTCTCATCCAAGAAGCTTCTTCAGCTTCGACAGAACGAAGGAAGCTTCTTGGATGAGAGGCGAAACGACTTCAAAGAAAAAAAAAAACCCAAGGAAGTCCACTCCACTCACAAACGCTAACAACAACTGTTGTGAACCCAAAAACCATTATCAAAAGTCTTTCGGCCCATATAGGTAAAGTAAAATTTCCCCTCCCACATATGTGCTAGTCGTTCCTGACTCTAGGGGGCGGTGTTCATCTCCGTTTCAAAGCTGAAGAGCCAGCGCTGTCTGAAGATGTCTCCGTGGTCATGTGGCCGGCATGACTAAATGCCGAAGGCGCACGGAACGCTGTTCCTTTCCCACCAAAGGTGGTTCCTATTTTTCTACTTGCATTTTTTACCTGCTTTTGAACTGCTAGGTTGGCAGAAGCTGGGACAAGTAACAGGAGCTCACTCCGTTACGCGGCGCTAGGGATTCGAGCCGTCAAACTGCCGACCTTTCTGATCGACAAGCTTAGCATCTTAGCCGCTCAGCCACCGCATCCCTCGTGCCCATATAGACAAAAAAATTAATTGTGTGTCTCCTATTAGGAACTTGGCAAAAACTCAACTGCATCCAGTTTTGATTGCCACGGTGTAAAAAAGATGTGGAGACTCTAGAAAGAGTGCAGAGAAGAGCAACAAAGAGGATGAGGGGACTGGAGACTAAAACATATGAAGAACGGTTGCAGGAACTGGGGATGTCTAGTTTAATGAAAAGAAGGACTAGGGGAGACATGATAGCAGTCTCTCAATATCTCAGGGGCTGCCCCAAAGAAGAGGGAGTCAAACTATTCTCCAAAGCACCTGAGGGTGGAACAAGAAGCAATGGGTGGAAACTAATCAAGGAGAGAAGCAACTTAGAACTGAGGAGAAATTTCCTGACAGTGAGAACAATTAACCAGTGGAACAGAAGTTGCCTCCAGAAGTTGTGAATGATGGCTGGGGAATTCTGAGAGTTTAAGTCCATATATTTCAAAGCATGCATCCTGGGGTATTCTGGGAGATGAAGTCCACCCCTCTTAAAGCATGCAGGCTAGAGAATTCTGGGAGTTGAAGTCCATACATCATAACATATATTGTCTAGTCCAGTGATGACTAACCTTTTCTCATCGCGTGCCAAAAGCGGGGGGAGAGCAAGGGGGTTGTGCCAGCATGCCCACACCCATAATGTTATGCATGCGACCCCCGTACCCATGCGCACGGAACCCCTGCTTCCCCTCCCCCCGGTTTTGGTGCACGATGGACCCGTTTTCCGCCCTCCCCAGGCTCCAGGCTTTCTAGGAGTCCGAGGAGGGCAGAAACAGCCCCCCAAGCCCCACCAGAGACCCTCCGGAGGCTTCCCTGAAGCCTTTGGAATGTGAAAAACGGCCCTACAGGCAAACCGGAAGTTCAGGAACGGACTTCTGGTTTGGCAGTAAGGGCCGTTTTCCACCCTCCAGAGCCTTAATGGAAGCCTTCGGAGGGCAAAAAACGGCCTTAAAAGAATGTGCGCACTGGCCAGGCTGAAGTTACCTGGCCAGTGCGCACATGTGCACTGGAGCTGACAGGGCAACGCCTCACGTGCCCTAACAAATGGCTCCGTGTGCCACAATTGGCACTCGTAACATAGGTTTGCCATCACGGGTCTAGTCTGATAAAAAGAAGGACGAAGGGAGACATGATAACAGTGAAGGGCTGCCCCAAAGGAGAGGGAGTCAAGCTATTCTCCAAGGCACCTGAGGGTAGAACAAGAAGCGATGGGTGGAGACGAATCAAGGAGAGAACCTAGAACTGAGGAGGAATTTCCTGACAGTTAGAACAATTAATCAGTGGAACAGAAGTTGCCTCCAGAAGTTGTGAATGTCCCAACACTGGAAGTCTTTAAGAAGATGTTGGATAGCCATTTGTCTGAAACGGTATAGGGTTTCCTTCCTAGGCAAGGGGTTGGACTAGAAGACCTCCAAGGTCCCTTCCAACTCTGCTACTGTATTATTTGTATTATTGTAAAACACTTCAGAGGTGGGTTGCGGCCGGTTCGTCCCGGTTCGGCGAAACCGGTAGTGGAATTCAGGCCTGGGTTGCAGAACCAGCATCGACCCAGGCCTGCCACACGCCCAGAACCAGTTCCCTCGCTGCCGCTTGGCTGCCGCCATTTTGGATTTTAGGGACTGGACATATGCAGTTCCCTGTCAATCGTTCTGCGCATGCGCGGAGAACCATTTACATTGAACAGTGCATGTGGCGCGCACAAGTTGCGATCCGGCGGTAACGCCGCCTGCAACCCACCCCTGAAGCCCTTGCAACGGTCAGCAGAACCTCCAAGCCTTTTGCAGAAATCTGTGGGAAGTTAGCGTCCGCCCCCTCCCTCTCCTAGAGAGGTGAAATATTTTGGGGAATGTTGAAGGGGGCGAAGGATTGTATTTCCCTGGATGAGAAATGGAGAAATATGTTTTTAGGCGGGAAACAGATTCCCTCTTGATAATGCCTTCCCCACCTTTGTCAATGGGCCATTAAGGCCTGAGGTGGATCCTCCAACACTGGAAGTTTTTAAGATGGTGTCGGATATCCATTTGTCTGAAGTGGTGTAAGGTTTCCTACCTAAGCAGTGGGTTGGACTAGAAGACCTCCAAGATCCCTTCCAACTCTGTTATTCTATTCTATTCTATTCTATTCTATTCTATTCTATTATCATAACCAAATAAAATCTCATCCTTTGTCCATACAATGAAATTCGCCCAACACCAGACTCATAGCAATAGCAATAGCAATAGCAGTTAGACTTATATACCGCTTCATAGGGCTTTCAGCCTTCTCTAAGCAGTTTACAGAGTCAGCATATTGCCCCCAACAACAACAATAAAGATGAGGCTAGAAACAACACCAGAATGTTTCCTTCCTGCCTTCCTTACAGGATTAGCCCTGCAAAGTGGAAAAAAATCAAAAGGAGGTTTCTTCCAACAACCGGTTCTCCGAATTGCTTAGAAAGTTAACAATTGGTTCTCCCAAGTAAGTGCGAACTGGCTGAATCCCACCACTGCAGACATTTGATTACCAAACTAGGTAATATCATCAGTGCTAGAGGGGAGTCGGGTTTGCTCTCTGTTTAACTGCCAAAAAGAAGACAACACTCCCACTAACACTGATGATGCTACCTAGTTTGGTAATAGCAATAGCAATAGCAGTTAGTTTGTAGTTTGTAGTTTTATTGGGATTTATATGCCGCCCTTTTCCCTGAGGGGACTCAGGGCGGCTTACAACCACAGGGGGGGGGGAGGGGGGGTGCAAGGTCAAAAACAAAACAATATGTGAACAAAGAAAAAATAGTAAAACACAACTTTCATTCAACAATCAAACACTCGGGCGGGTGAATTGGAAGCCTATCCCCAGGCCTGCTGGGAGAGCCAGATCTTGAGGGCTGCGCGGAAGGTCTGGATAGTGGTGAGGGTACGGATCTCCATGGGGAGCTCGTTCCACAGGGTCGGAGCAGCAACAGAAAAGGCTCTCCTCCGTGTGGTCGCCAGTCGGCATTGACTGGCAGATGGGATTCGGAGGAGGCCCAGTCTGTGCGATCTAATTGGTCGATTTAGGGAAGTAATCGGCAGAAGGCGGTCTCTCAAGTACTCAGATCCACTACCATGGAGTGCTTTAAAGGTGGTCATCAGTACCCTGAAGCGCACCCGGAGACCAACAGGTAGCCAGTGCAGCTCGCGGAGGACAGGTGTAACGTGGGCGAACCGCGGTGCGCCCACTATCACTCGCGCGGCTGCATTCTGGACTAGCTGCAGTCGCCGGATGCACTTCAAGGGCAACCCCATGTAGAGCCCATTGCAGTATTCCAGTCTAGAGATCACAAGGGCTCGAGTGACTGTTGTGAGAGCCCCCCGGTCTAGGTAGGGCCGCAACTGGCGGACCAGGCGAACCTGGGCAAATGCCCCCCTGGTCACAGCTGACAGCTGGTGATCAAAAGTCAGCTGTGGGTCCAGGAGGACTCCTAAGTTGCGGACCCTATCTGAGGGGTATAAAATTTGAACCCCCAGCCTAAGCGTTGGTATATTAGCCAAATTCTTGGGGGGGAAGCACAACAGCCACTCGGTCTTGTCCGGGTTGAGTACCAGTTTGTTAGCACTCATCCAGTTCTTAACGGCCTCCAGACCCCGGTTCATCACGTCCACCGCTTCATTGAGTTGGCACGGGGCGGACAGATACAATTGCGTATCGTCCGCATATTGGTGGTATTTTATCCCGTGCCTCCGAATGATCTCGCCCAGCGGTTTCATGTATATGTTAAATAGTAGGGGGGATAAGACCGAACCCTGTGGCACCCCACACGTTAGGGGCCTCAGGGACGATCTCTGCCCCCCGACCAACACCGACTGCGACCTGTCCGAGAGGTAGGAGGAGAACCACCGCAAAACAGTGCCTCCCACTCCCACCTCTCGCAGTCGTCGCAGAAGGATACCATGGTCGATGGTATCGAAAGCCGCTGAGAGGTCAAGGAGAACCAGGATGGACGCATAGCCTCCATCTCTGGCCCTCCAGAGGTCATCGGTCAATGCGACCAAAGCGGTTTCTGTGCTGTAACCAGGTCTGAAGCCGGACTGGAAGGGGTCAAGATAGCTAGCTTCCTCCAAGGCCCGTTGGAGCTGAAAGGCCACCACCTTCTCGACAACCTTCCCGATAAAGGGAAGGTTGGAGACAGGACGAAAGTTGTTTAAAATGGCTGGATCTAACGATGGTTTCTTCAGGAGGGGTTAGACTTATATACCGCTTCATAGGGCTTTCAGCCCTCTCTAAGCAGTTTACAGAGTCAGCATATCGCCCCCACAGTCTGGGTCCTCATTTTACCCACCTCGGAAGGACGGAAGGCTGAGTCAACCTTGAGCCGGTGAGATTTGAACAGCCGAACTGCAGTCAGCTGAAGTAGCCTGCAGTGCTGCATTTAACCACTGCGCCACCTCATCACCTGCCAAGGAAAAGCAACTGTCGTCTCTTACAAATAGCCACAGTTACTTTAACTGTTACAGGACTCTCCAGCGGTGGTGGGTTTCACATTTTGTTACCACCGGTTCACTGCATGCACACCCGTGTGCCCGGCCTTCGGTGTAGGTCCTTTTGCTTGCGCGAGCCTTCTGTGCATGCCCCTGGCCTCAAAAGGGTGTCTAAATAGGATGGCATAGGACCGAAGCGGGTGGCCATGCCCACCTGCGATTACCACTACCAGTTTGGGCGAACTGGTCCAAACCAGCTGAATATGACTTTCTGAGACACCTCTCCCCAGATTGTTTGCCTTCCCGTGGGAATGACCAGACAAGGTTTAACTTCTGCTTAATTTCTGTTTACGTTCTCATGCTTAGTTTCATTTTTCTTTATATTTCTGTACAAGTTATGGACTGGTGCAGTGGTGGGACGCCATTTTTTTTTAAACTACCGGTTATGTGGGCATGGCTTGGTGGGCGTGGCAGGGGAAGGATATTATAAAATCTCCATTTCCTCCCCGCTTGAGGGGAAGGATACTGCAAAATCCCCATTTCCTCCCCATCAGCTGGGACTCAAGAAGCAGAGAATAGATGGGGCATGGCCAGCCAGAGGTAATATTTATTGGTTCTCCGAACTACTCAAAGTTTCCACTAACTGGTCAGAACCTGCTGATTGTCACCTCTGGACTGGTGTTTAATTTCAAGCTTCCATGGTATTTAAAATGAGTACAACTGCACACACACACACACACACACACACACACACATCTTTGGATCCTTCCTTTGACGTTTAATATTTTGGATTCTCACCCGCCTTTCCCCCTACCCTCCCTTCCGTTGCTGGAGACCAGAACTATTTTATGGCCTTTTGGGAATGTTACATTTTCCTTTGAATCTTTTTCTTAACTAATCTGCAGCCCATTGTTTTATGGACGGCTTGATAATTATCTTTTTCCAGATCGAATTCCTACTTTTCAATACTTACGGTTAAAAAGGCGGTGTTACACATTTATCTGGGTTTTTTTTTTAAGTAAAGTTTGATTTTCTTTATCTGATGTGAGATAGTTCTGTGAGTGGTGGCCTAGATGTTGTTCTTTCACCTCACAACCAGGAAGCTGTGAGTTCGATCCTAGGTAGCGGCAGATATTTCTCTCTCTCTGGGCACAAGGAGAACATATCTGCTGAATAGAACTCCGCATTGGCGACAGGGAAGGGCATCTGGCCAGTAAATACTCCGCTCCATTCAATTGCCCTGACTCCATCCCAATGCAGGGGATTACGGGGTCATTAAAAGACAAACCAAACATGCGAGATACTTCTGTGAGATTATTCTCCAAAAGAGGAAAGAAAAGTTGTATATGTGTGTGCGAGCACATACAAACCAGTGGTGGGATTCAGCCGGTTCGCACTGATTCGGGAGAACCGGTTGGTAACTTTCTAAGTAGTTCGGAGAACCGGTTGTTGGAAGAAATCTCCTTTGTTTTTTCCCCACTTTACAGGGCTAATCCTGTAAGGAAGGCAGGAAGGAAACATTCTGGTCTTGTTTCTAGCCTCATCTTTATTGCTCTGCTTACAGAAACTGCCTCTCCGGTTAACCATGATTACATTGTAACAGCTAAGACAAAGCGTCCATCGACCTGAGTGATGTTGAGTTGGCTACGCCCACCCAGTCACGTGACCACCGAGCCCCACTTACCTAGGTGGTCGTTAGGGCAGAGAACCGGTTGTTAAATTATTTGAATCCCACCACTGATACAAACATACATGTTTCTCACAAAATTACCCAGAGCTGGCAGGCCTTGTCGTTCTCCTCCTCCTCTTTTTCCACACTTTCTTCTTTCTTGGCTACTCGTTTGTTAGCCAAAAGTTGGCTTCCTTCTATTTCCCGGGCTCACCATTGTCGCTCAGGTGGCCCTGACCTGGAATGGGTTGATAGATCCATGCGTAGCCTGTGGGTTTTTAAACATGCTTTTATGACCTCACTTCTGAGGTTAAAAGTTCCGAGTTCCTATAACAACCCCAGGATAATCAGGTTGTCTGGAAAAGGGAGAAGGAGCTGACAACAGAGGCCTTGACAGTTTTATTTAAAGATGGGACAGGATGAGCCGCGGTGGCGCAGCGGTTAAGAGTGCAGTACCGCAGGCTACTTCTGCTGACTGCCGGCTGCCTGCAATTTGGCAGTTCGAATCTCGCCAGGCTCAAGGTTGACTCAGCCTTCTGTCCTTCCGAGGTGGGTAAAATGAGGACCCAGATTGTTGGGGGCAAGAGGCTGACTCTGTAAACCGCTTAAAGAGGGTTGTAAAGCATTATGAAGTGGTATATAAGTCTACGGGCTATTGCTTGCAAAGGGAGGGAGGGAGAAAGGGAGGGAGAGAGGGAAAGAAGGAAGGAAGCTGAGAAGGAAGTGAAACAAGGAGAAGGAAGGAAGACGTGGTTACACAGTGATTAGAATGCAATATTGCAGGCTAACTCTGCCCACATCTAGGAAGTTCGATCCTGACCGGCTCAAGGTTGACTCAGCCTTCCATTCTTCCGAGGTGGGTCAAATGAGGACCCGGATTGTTTGGGGCATGAGGCTGGCTCTGTAAAAACCGCTTAGAGAGGGCTGTAAAGCACTGCGAAGCGGTATATACAGCAAGTCTTAAGTTCTATTGCTAATGCAGGCTAACTCTGCCCACTGCGTGCAGTTCGATCCTGACCGGCTCAAGATTGACTCAGCCTTCTATCCTTCCAATGTCAATAAAATGAGGACCCAGATTGTTGGGGGGGGGGGGGCAAGAGGCTGACTCTGTAAACCGCTTAGAAAGAGCTGTAGAGCACTGTGAAGCAGTATATAAGTGTAAGTGCTGTTGCTTGCAAAGGAAGGAAGGAAAGAAGGAATTCATGGTGGCACAGTGGTTAGAATGCAGCATTGCAGGCTAACTCTGTTCACACTGCCAGGAAGTTCGATCCTGACCAGCTCAAGGTTGACTCAGCCTTCCATCCTTCCAATGTCAGTAAAATAAGGACCCAGATTGTTGGGGGGCAAGAGGCTGACTCTGTAAACCTCTTAGAGAGGACTGTAACAAAGCAATGTAAAGCGGTATATAAGTCTAGCTGCTATTGCTATTTTGAATTTGGGAGACCACAGTGCTCAGTGCTTTGGTTCCCAAGCTTCCAGCTAAGATGTCCCCCATGGTTTTTATTGCTGCTCTACATGCACTCTGTTATAACATGGTCCCTAATGTTGTGGCCCAGCAGGAGTCGTTGGAGCTGCCACCAGACTCCGACAGCGAGGGGCCCTATGAGTTGGCTCTGGAGGATGTGGAGGACCCTGGACAGGGTTCCGACTCCGAGCAGGGTGCAGAGAGGCTGGTTGGCCGCCAGGAGGCGCCTGAGCCTTGGACCAGTGGGGAGGAGACAAGGGAGTGCGATCCTAACATCATGCATTGGAGCAGTGGGGAGGAGACAAGGGAGTTGGTCCTGGATGTCTGGCAACGGAGAGCTAATAGGCGTAAAGAACAGTTATGCAGTTACAGGAGATAATTGAACTCAGCTGGTGGTAATTAGGCTCCTCTCAAGACTATAAAAGGAATGACTTTCCACACGCTCGTCGCAGGAATCAACGTATTCACTAGAGCTGAAGAAGCTATCGTGGCTAGCTTGGCAGGCTGGATTGCTGCCAAGGTTAGTCTGTGCTGGATTGCTGCCAACATCTAGTCTGTGCTGGATTGCTGCCAAGGTCTAGTCTCTGTGTTAATAAATCCTTGAAGTATCTTTGTCTCGGTGTGCTTTGGTGTAGGAAGAGGAGGGTCAGAACACCTAATATCAGTTGCTTTTGTATGTTTGAACAAATATCTTTGAGGGGAAATGAGCTGCGGATCTTGGCTACTCTGAACTAAAGCACCATTTCTCTGATTGTCACGTGCCCATCTGAGGGACTTTTCAATCAGAATAGAGCTGGAAGGGACCTTTGGGGTCATCTAGTCCAACCCCCTGCTCAAGCAGGAGACCCGACACCATTTCAGATCAGTGACCGTCCAGTCTTTCCTTAAAAACCTCCAGGGATAAAGCACCTACAGCTTCTGGGGGCAAGCTGTTCCACTGGTTAATTGTCCTCACTCTTAGGAAGTTTCTCCTTAATTCCACTCTCCTTGATTAGTTTCCACCCATTGTTTCTTACCTTCAGGTGCTTTGGAAAATACGTTGGTCCTCTCCTCTTGGTGGTAACCTCTCAAATTATACTGTTATCATGCCCCCCACCCAGTAGTCCTTCCTTCTTATGCTGAGAAGGAGAGGCGGGAGTAAACAATTGTTCTGATCAAATCTTGCCTTTTCTTAGTTAATTGTCACTCATTACATTTCTACGCCCCCAATTTTCTCTTAAACAGATATTCCAAATTGTCTTTAAATTACTTTACCAGACACCCCCCCTCCTCCTCCTCCTCCTCCTCCTCCTTTCTTCTTCCTTCTTCCTTCTTCTTTCTCCTCCTCCTCCTTCCTCCTCAATCCTATTCCCTTCCTCTTCCTCCTATCCTGCTTCCTTCCTTCTCTTGCATTGCAAACAATGCTCTGCATTCACTCCGTTTTCTAGATCATGGTTTGTTTTAGCCCCAGGTGGGTTGACCAGGCCTTAAAGATTGCCTTCACACACCACCTTACATGGAAAGTGCTTTAAATGCTGTGGCTTTAATGCAAGCCATAGACTTAAATGCTGCCATAAAAGGACCGCAAAATTATTGGTTGACCACTAGAGGGCACTCAAGGGCAATGTTTCTTAACCTTGGTCATTTAAAGATGTGGGGACTTCAACTCCCAGAATTCCCCAGCCAGCGTGCTTTTACAACCTTTGCCCCCATGGTTGTTAAGTGAATCACTACAGTTGTTAAGTGATTCATACAATCATGGCAACTTTAAGTGTGACTTCCCCGGCCAGTATGCTGGGAATTGATGTCTATTTTAAAATCATACTGACTCGGGGATTCTGGGAGTTGAAGTCCACCCATCTCAAAGCTGTGTGAATTGAGCCCTAAGTTCACATTATTACACCATAAATCCGAAGTGAGCAAACCACATTATGTCTTTGTCGGAAGAAATGTCCCCCAGGGTTCAGTTCCAAGTGGGGAGAAAGACACTGGAAACATGGAGGCTGTTTGGAAGGATGGTTTAATGGTGAAGCAGAACCACCAAGCATATGTGATTCTGGGTAGCTGAACACACGGAGTGAAGCAGAAGTGGATTTCACGTAATTTTACCACCGGTTCGCCCCACACCAAAAATGGGAATGCGTGTACGGACTTCTGTGCATGCGCTTTGCTCGCGCATGCTGCTTGCATGCATGCGTGCAGCTTAGAAAACATGTCTAAATAGCATGGCATAACGCGTGGGTGAGTGGGTGAGCCAGCCCACCCATAGGTCGCCACTACCGGTCCAAACTGGCTGAATACCACCACCGGAGTGGAGAGTGAGTGTTATTTAGAACTTGAGCTTCCTGTTCCTGTGGCAAGGGCATGTATCCTATTGGCCGCCAGTCTCCCTATGCAGGGCTCACAGCTGAGATTGTCTGAATTAAGGTTGGTGGAACCTTGGGCTGATGTAAAGAAGGGGCCTGGTTGGTGAGCTCTGCGGCTAGATAATCCTATTACGTCCTAGAGCAGTGATGGTTAACCTTTTTCCCATCGTGTGCCAAAAGCGGAGAGAGTGCAGTGGGGTTGTGCGTGGGCATGCCCACATCCATAATGCTATGCATGTGATCCCCAATGCATGCATGCGACCCCTCCCCGCGCACATGCACACATAAACACTGCCTGCTCCCCCACTTTTGGTCCGCAATGGACCCGTTTTTTTGCCCTCCCCAGGCTCCAGAGGCTTTCTAGGAGCTTGGGGAAGGCGAAAACAGCCCCCCCACACCCCCGGAGGCTTCCCTGAAGGCTCCAGTGGGCGAAAAATGGCCCAACGCCGAACCGGAAGTCCGTTCCTGAACTTCCAATTTGCACGTTGGGTTGTTTTTTTGCCTCCGGAGGCTTCAGGGAAGCCTTTAAAAAAGGCCGAAGTCAGCTCGCCAAAGTCGCACTGAAGCTGACAGGGAAATGCCTTGCAAATGTGCCATAAATTCACCATCACAGTCAGAGGTGGGTTCCTACCAGTTCACACCTATTCGGTAGAACCGGTTCGTCAAATCTACCGAACTGGTTAGAAGAGGTTCCACCAGTGGACCCGGAAAGCAGGCCACACCTACAGAAGAGCTTCCAAAAATTTTTTTGAAACCCACCACTGCTACACACACACACACACACACACACACACACAGACAGACAGACAGACAGACAGACAGACTGACACAGAGAGAGAGAGAGAGAGAGAGAGAAAGAGAAAGAAAGAAAAATGAAAGAAAGAAAAAGAGTGAGAGAGAGATGAAAAAAAGAAAAAAGGGACAGAGAGACAAAAGGAAAAAAAGAGAGAGAGAGAAAGGAAGGAAGAAAGAAAGGAAGAAAGAAAGAAAGAAAGAAAGAAAGAAAGAAAGAAAGAAAGAAAGAAAGAAAGAAAGAAAGAAAGAAAACACATGGCTGGCAAGCCACTCCCACCAGGTCACATGGCCGGCAAGCCACTCCCACAAAGGAGGCCACACTCACAGAGTAGGTTTCAAAATTTTTTGAAACCCACCACTGGTCCTTGGAGATGATTATTCTACACTATCCTGCTCATCTTTATAAAACTCAGTGCCTCTGTGAAAGGTAAGGATGACTACTGCGTTTGTGGTGCAATCAGAACATTGCGTGTGTTGAAGTTGTTTTAATGCAAACCAAAGATGCCTTTTAAAAAACAAGTTTACATCCTAGTCTTATGCATGCCAGTGCTGTGTGTGGGGTAATTTAAGGTGGTTCTGACAAGTGCCGTCGGCATCTTCATATCCGGTCACATGGGTGGCAAGCCACGCCCATCCGGTCACATGGGCAGCAAGCCACTCCTACAAAGGAGGCCACACCCACAGAGTAGGTTCGAACAATTTTTGAAACCCACCACTGATCACAGTCCTATAGAGGCTCGTGTCTTAATCCCATCACCCTGGAGTTGAAGGGCTTTCCTCTTATAGATAGGCTGACCCAGTCTTTCTCAATGGGCACCAAATACCTGCAGAGGGGCAGGGAGCTGTTCCCTGCCTTTGAAATATGTTTCTTCTTTCACCATCCAGGGAAATATAAAATCCTGCCTTTTCAATATTTCCTAAAACATTTCATTCTTCCCAGAGGGATGGGCGCTAACTTTCTTCCCCTTATTGCCTTTACAAGATCCCCGCTGCCGATTCCATTGGATAAAAGTTCAATATTAAAAATATGCAGGAGATTGTAGTACTTGTGGTTTTTAAAAGCGGATGACTGCGTTGGAATTAAAAATCCCGTCCAGTTCCAAACTGGGAGAAAGACGCTGGAAATAAAATGGAGACGGGATGCAGGGAAGGAGGCCTGTGTTTATTTGGTAGCCAGAAATTAGCGACAACAGCAGTCACTAAATGAAAGGTTGTAAGTGGAGGTGCGGCGTTGTCGCCACACTGGAGGGCCGCTCATGTGTCCTTGGCCGAATTGAAAGGAAAACACCAGGCAGAAATCCTTGGGATGAGCAAACTTCGAGTGAACATCGAAGGTCTCTTTTATTAGAAAAGTTAGTTACAGCGTCATCAAAAAGGAGCGTATCAGAAGGCATATATAATCACACATGGCACAAGTAAACTAATGAAAAGTTCACAGCATTCTACAAATAAACCAATAGAAAATCACATCATGGCAAAGGGTGGGCAAAGGGGGAATAGAAAGTTACAACAGCAGAGGGAGGGGAGACGGGGAATCGAAAGTTACAAGCTGCATGGCATAGGGGGGAGAAGGGGCAGGTGTGGGAGTAGCTGGCTCACATAGTTCATGTTACATGAGGCTGCATAGTGAGTCCTGGCCGTTAGGCCGGAAAGATGTTTCTGGTACGATGTTTCTCTCCATCCCTGTGTGTGTGTGTGTTTCAGGCAGGCAACACCCGCCCTGCACACACACACACCCAGATGGATACCAACATGGAGGGATACCTATATAAGGATGTCTGCAAAGATAAAGGTTCTCCTTGCATATATGTGCTAGTCGTTTCTGACTCTAGGGGACAATGCTCATCTCCGTTTCAAAGCCAAAGAGCCAGCGCTGTCCGAAGACGTCTCCGTGGTCATGTGGCCGGCAGGACTAAACGTCGAAGGCGCACCGAACGCTGTTCCCTTCCCACCAAAGGTGGTTCCTATTTTTCTACTTGCATTTTTTACCTGCTTTCGAACTGCTAGGTTGGCAGAAGCTGGGACAAGGAACGGGAGCTCACTCCTTTATGCAGCACTAGGGATTCAAACCACCGAACTGCCAATATTTCTGATCGACAAGCTCGGCGTCTTAGCCACTGAGCCTCCGCGTCCCTAAAGATGTCTGTAGGGATCATCAAAAAGTAAACCTTGGCACACCTTTAAAAAGAGGCCAGGTTTTAATTGCACAGTCATGGATACGCTTTGGCTTCTGTTCATCCTGGAAGAGACGCTTCTGTTTTTTTTTTTTTTCAATTTTTCTGCATCTCCGAAGCTCGCCTCTGTAAGACCACACTTGGAATATTTTTTTTTATTTTTTTTTATTTTATCAATTTCATATATACATTCACAATTATATGATCTCATAACTGTTATTAATAATATGTATTTATAACAATTTTTCCCTACAGTTGACAATATACTTGAAGATTGCTTTCTTAACATCCCATAGATCCATCTTATCTTACAACGGTCCTACTTCTTCCCTCCCTCCCTCTTTCCTTCCCTCGTTTCTTCTCTCCTACTCCCCTTCCTTCCCTCCTTCCTTCCCTCCCTCCTTCCCCTTCCCTCCTTCTCTCCTTCCCTCCTTCCTTCCCTCCTTCCTTCCTTCCTTCCCTCCTTTCTTTTCTCCTTCTCTCCTTCCTTTCTCCCTTCCTTTCCTCCTTCCTTCCCCCCTTCCTTCTCTCCTACATTCCCTCCTTCCTTCCCTCCTTTCTTCTCTCCTTCTCTCCTTCCTTCCCTCCTTCCTTCCCTCCCTCCTTCCCCTTCCCTCCTTCTCTCCTTCCCTCCTTCCTTCTCTCCTTCCTTCCTTCCTTCCTTCCTTCCCTCCTTTCTTTTCTCCTTCTCTCCTTCCTTTACCCCTTCCTTTCCTCCTTCCTTCCCCCCTTCCTTCTCTCCTACATTCCCTCCTTCCTTCCCTCCTTCCTTCACACTTGGAATATTATTGCCTCCTGTTTTAGTCGCCACGATAAAGGAAATACGTTGAGACTCTAGAAAAAGGTGCAGAGAAGAGCAAGAAAGGTGATTAGCGGGCTGGAGGATAAAACATATAAAGAACAGTTGCTGGAACTGGGTGTGTCTAGTTTGATGAAAAGAAGGGCTAATCAGAATCAGAATAGAGCTGGAAGGGACCTTGGAGGTCTTCTAGTCCAGCCCCCTGCTCAAGAAGGAGAACCATTTCAGATAAATGACTGTCCAGTCTCCAGTCTCTTCTTAAAAACCTCCAGTGATGAAGTACTTACAGCTTCTGGTGGCAAGCTGTTCCATTGGTTAATTATCCTCACTGTTAGGAAGTTTCTCCTTAATTTCGGGTTGCTTCTCTTGATTAGTTTCCATCTGTTGTTTCTTGCCTTCAGGTGCTTTGGAAAATAAATTGACCCTTCTTCTTTGTGGCAGCCCCTCAAATACTGGAACACTGCTATCATGTCCGCCCCCTTCCCAGTCACCCTAAGGACAGGATAGCAGTCTTCCAATATCTCAGGGGTTGCCACAAAGAAGAGGGAGTCAAGCTATTCTCCAAGGCACCTGAGGGCAGAATACGAAGCAATGGGTGGAAACTAATAAAGGAGAGAAGCAACTTAGAACTGAGGAGAAATTTCCTGACAGTGAGAACAATGAATCCGTGGAACTACTTGCCTCCAGCTGCTCCATCCCTGCAGGGATTGAACAAAAACTTATCTCAAATGGTAGAGGGTTCTCCTGCTTGAGCAGAGGGTTGGACTAGAAGACCTCCAAGGTCTGTTCCAACTCTGTTATTCTCTTCTCTTCCTGTCTTATTCTATCTCTGATCACGTGTATCCATCCCATAGAAACCTGGAATGGTAAAGAGCAAGGGGTTGGACTAGAAGACCTCCAAGGCCCCTTCCAAACTCAGTTTATTCTGACTTCCAAGTTGCAGTTCTGAGAAACACCTGAAGATGGCAGCCTGCCTGCATTTATGGTGCGAGAGTTTGGAAAAATAGACATTCTTGGTAATGTTTTAAGTTTGCCCCGCTTGGTGCATTTGATATTCCAGTAGTCCTCGATTTACAACCAATTGTTTAGTGACTGGCGTTGCAACGGCACTGAAAAAAGTGTCATAACACGGGGCGTTTTGGGGAGGTCTGCAGAGTGCAAAAACTTTTTTTTTTAATTTGCCTCTTCAAATTCTTGGTGCATCTTATACTCTGAAAAATACGGTAACAACAACAACAACAATAATAACAGTAACAACAGAATAGAATAGAGTAATAGCATAGTACAGAATAGCATAGCATAGAATAGAAAAGAAAATAGAAAATATAACAACAACAGAATAGAATAGAATAATTAAATAGAATAAGAATAGAATAGTAGCATAAATAAATATGGAATAGAAGAAAAATATAATAACAATAACAAAATAGAATACAATAGAATAAAATAATGGAACAGAAGTTGCCTCCAGAAGTTGTGAATGCCCCAACACTGGGAGTCTTTAAGAAGATGTTGGATAGCCATTTGTCTGGAACGGTATAGGGTTTCCTGCCTAGGCAGGGGGTTGGACTAGAAGACCTCCAAGGTCCCTTCCAACTCTGCTATTGTATAGAATAGAATATAATAGAATAGAATGTAACGGAATGGAATGGAAAATAAAATAAAATAAAATAAAAAAATAGAATAAAATAGAATAAAATAGAATAGAATAATAGCATAGCAAAGAATAGAATAGAATAACTAGAAGGGACTTTGGAGGTGTTCTAGAATAGAATAAAATATAGAATAGAATATAGGATATACAATAGAATATTATAAAATATATAGTAGTATAGTGTAGTATATACTATAGTAGAATATAGAACAGAACAGAATAGAATAACAGAGATGGAAGGGACCTTGGAGGTCATCTAGTCCAACCCCCCGCCCAAGCAGGATGTCCTAAACCATTTCTGACAATGGCTGTCCAGTCTCTTCCTGTGAAAGCTTCCAGTGATGAAACTCCCACAACTTTTGACGGCAACTTCATGTTCAAATGGGTTGACTGTTCTTTTCTCATTGTCAGAAAACCCCTCCTTATACTTCCTGGTTGAATCTCTCCTCGGTCCGTTTTCCACCCGTGCAACACTAAGCCATAAATAAACCCGGCTCTCAGCCCACAGACCACACTAGCCCACCCAAAAAGCCAGCGTCAACAAGGCTAAACTTATCCCTGGGGCTAGCTTAGGTAGGCGTGGATCCCGCTCAGTTTTTCTGAACGCCCGTCATGAACAGCTGTGAAATGTCATTTAAATTTAAACCCCTGTTTGTTTCTGGTTTGGGGGCCGCCCCGTTGACGAAAGAATTGGGCAAGCTTGGAATTAAACATAATTTTTTTGGCTTCCTTTGCCCTTTGCAGAGCGATACGAAATGAATCACCAGCGCCGTAACCTCCCCTTGTATAAATTTAATTTGTGGAGAGATGCACGGTTGAGAAATAACATCCTTTAAATAGATTTTCTTTTTTAACATCGGCTTTTGCACCTGAAGGGGCAAAAGGGGGGGGAGAGTGGGGGCAGAGGTGCATGCGCTAGCTTGTACACCGGTCAAGGCGCAGCTCATTATAGCGATTGAATTAATGCCCCTTGCCTTTCCTCTCCACTTGTTTAACTCAATAATTAAACAGCCTTTGAAAAGCTTTTTAGACTTGCCTACAATTCAAGAATGGACATTGAAAGTCACAAACGTAGCCGAGATGGCTAAAATATCGGCATATCTTAAAGATCACTCAAATGAGAGATATAAACGAGACTGGAAAAAATGGATTGACTATATACAAAATAAATACGGGACCAAGAAACTCCAGTTAACCTATGCTTAAGATCAGAAATGATTTAAATTGTTTAAAGTTAGCTCAGCAAGTAGAAGCTAAGATCAATGTAGAGATGTCATTAATTTCTTTATTTCTTTTTTCTCAATAGATTTTAGACTGTGTTTGTTAAAAATCCATACCGTGTACGGGTTCTGGGAAGTTGGGGTGGGGGGAGGAGGAGGGGGGTAGGGGCGGTGGAGGGAGGGAGGGGCATACAAAAAAATTGTACTTCGATGTTTTAATGATTGACGAATGATGAAATATTTGTGTTTTAAAAGAAATAAAACCTTTGAAACAAAGAAAAGCTTTTTAGGCAGGGGAAGCCTCAGCAACCGAATAAGGAAGGGACGTTCAAAGCACACTTCTCATGATCTGGATTCTATCCCTCTGCTCTAGGCTGCATCAACAGAGGGAGAGAACCAAGATCCCGTGAAGGGTTAATACCACTTTATAAGGCCTTGGTAAAGTCACACTTGGAATCCTGCATTCAGTTTTGGTCTCCACGATGTAGAAAAGGTGCAGAGACTCTGGAAAGAGTGCAGAGAAGAGCAAGAAAGAGGATTAGGGGACTGGAGACTAAAACATATGAAGAACGGTTGCAGGAACTGGGTATGTCTAGTTTGATGAAAAGAAGGACCAGGGGAGACATGATAGCAGTCTTCCAATATCTCAGGGGTTGCCCCAAAGAAGAGGGAGTCAAACTATTCTCCAAGGCACCTGAGGTAATGGGTGGAAACTAATCAAGGAGAGAAGCAACTTAGAACTGAGGAGGAATTTCCTGACAGTGAGAACAATTAACCAGTGGAACAGAAGTTGCCTCCAGAAGTTGTGAATGATGGCTGGGGAATTCTGAGAGTTTAAGTCCATATATTTCAAAGCATGCATCCTGGGGTATTCTGGGAGATGAAGTCCACCCCTCTTAAAACATACAGGCTAGAGAATTCTGGGAGTTGAAGTCCATACATCATAACATATTGGCTGAGGAATTCTGGGAGTTGAAGTCCATATATTTCAAAGCATAATGGCTGACGAATTCTGCAACTTGAAATCCATATATCTCAAAGCATGATGGCTGAAGAATTCTGGGAGTTGAAGTCCATATATATCTCAAAGCATGATGGCTGAGGAATTCTGGGAGATGAAGTCCATATATCTCAAAATATGCGGGCTGCAGATTTCTGGGAGTTGAAGTCCATATATCTCAAAGCATGATGGCTGAAGAATTCTGGGAGTTGAAGTCCATATATATCTCAAAGCATGATGGCTGAGGAATTCTGGGAGATGAAGTCCATATATCTCAAAGTATGCGGGCAGAAGATTTCTGGGAGTTGAAGTCCATATATCTCAAAGCATGATGGCTGAAGAATTCTGGGAGTTGAAGTCCATATATATCTCAAAGCATGATGGCTGAGGAATTCTGGGAGATGAAGTCCATATATCTCAAAATATGCGGGCTGAAGATTTCTGGGAGTTGAAGTCCATATATCTCAAAGCATGCGGGCTGAAGAATTCTGGGAGTTGAAGTCCATATATATATCTCAAAACATGATGGCTGAGGAATTCTGGGAGATAAAGTCCATATATCTCAAAGCATGCAGGCTGAAGATTTCTGGGAGTTGAAGTCCATACATCATAAAATATATTGGCTGGAGAATTCTAAGAATTGAAGCAGTGGTGGGTTTCTAATTTTTTTACTACCGGTTTGCTCGTGCACTTATGCGTGCATGTGGGTGGAGCCTCCCGCCACCGGTACTACCACTCCGCCCGATCTGGGCCAAACAGGGAGCAAACCAACTTTGAATTGAAGTCTGTACATAATAAATCTGTTCATGCTGGGTGATGAAGTCTGGGAACTGAAGTCCATAGGTGTTAAGGTTGTCAAGGTTGGACCCTCTTGATCTAAATAAATTAAAATAATGTACATAGCAAATTAAAATAACTTTATCATCATTTTGGCCTTCATAAATTACTTGCTTCCCATAGCCTCTGGAAATCGAAAGGATGGGGGGGTGTGATGTAATTCCACCCCCCCCCTCTTCCAAACATAAGACATTTTGCAAGCCACTGACCTAAAAAGATGGGGTCACTTCTCAAGTAGCGGGTTCAGCTAGATGACCTCTAGGATAGCTCTAGGTTTTTATACCAGCAAAAGCTCCTTTGTAACTCTGGTTGATACAGCTAGTTCTCGACATACAACCATTCATTTAACAACTGTTTAAAGTTGCAACAGTCCTGAACAAAGGAACTTAGTCACCTGGCTTCACATTTAATGACCGCTGCAAAAAAGTCATAACGTTGGGTGTGACTCGCTTAATGACTGTCTCGCTTAACAACATAAGCTTCACTACTAATTGTGGTCGTGAATTGGGAACCACCAGTAGATGTTTTTCATTTTTTCCCCCTTCCTTGCCAGATGCCATAAACGTTCCCTGCGATGTGTGCAATTCCATTAAAGTTTCCGAAATTATTTTTCAAAAACCCTGCAAGGGTTTTTCTTAATTATCACATAGATGAGCGTTTAATCAAACCGTCGAGCGAGGAGCCCTGGGAAAAAGGCTTCAAATCCAGCCAAGGAGATCACGGCAATCACTCACTGGCAGCTATTCTCCATCTATATTTTTAACTTTCTGAATCCGTCGGCGTGCCTGGGGAGAGGAAAGCTTTGAAAATATACTGGGGAACAGCTGAGCAATGGTTCCATCGCACAGCCAAATTCGTTTCTGACTGACAGCCTTAATTCAAAGTTTAAAAACAAACAGAGTTGGTTAAGGTACCAAAAAGACAATGTGAGACAAGAGACGGTGAGTTCTAGTCCCGCCTTAGGCAGGAAAGAAGGCTGGGAGACTCTGGGCCAATCACCAGGAGACGGTGAGTTCTAGTCCCGTCTAAAGCAGGAAAGAAGGTTTGGAGACTCTGGGCCAATCACCAGGAGACAATGAGTTATAGTTCTGCCTGAGGCAGGATAGAAGGCTGGGAGACTCTGGGCCAATCACCAGGAGGCGGTGAGTTCTAGTCCTGTCGTAGGCAAGAAAAGAGGCTGGGAGACTCTGGGCCAATCACCAGGAGGCGGTGAGTTCTAGTCCTGTCGTAGGCAAGAAAAGAGGCTGGGAGACTCTGGGCCAATCACCAGGAGGCGGTGAGTTCTAGTCCTGTCGTAAGCAAGAAAGAAGGCTGGGAGACTCTGGGCCAATCACCAGGAGACGGTGAGTTCTAGTCCTGTCGTAGGCAAGAAAGGAGGCTGGGAGACTCTGGGCCAATCACCAGGAGGCGGTGAGTTATAGTCCCGCCTTAGGCAGGAAAGAAGGCTGGGAGACTCTGGGCCAATCACCAGGAGATGGTGAGTTCTAGTGTCGCCTTAGACAAGAAAGAAGGCTGTGAGACTCTGGGCCAATCACTGGGAGACGGTGAGTTCTAGTCCTGCCTTAAGCATGAAAGCCAGCTGGGTAACTTTGGGCCAGTCTCTCTCTCTTTCTTTTAGCCCAACCTACCTCACAGGGTTGTTGTAGTGGGGAAAATAGGAGGAGGAAGGCGTGTTGGACCTGTTTGCCACCTTGAATTATTTGTAAAATTTATAAAGGCGGAATAGAAATGAATAAATGAAAAGAAAATTCAAATCTGCTCCAGACCAGCTTTTCCGAAGAGCACATGAAAATCTCTTGAAGCAGAGGTGTTCTTCACTTAACAACTGCCATGGTTCACTTAACGACTCTGGCACGAAAGGCCAGAAAATGAGGCAAAACTCACTTAACAACAGTTGCTTAGCAACATAAATTTTGGGCTCAATTGCAGTCATAAGTTGAGGACTTCCTGTACAGAAGTACATCTGATCTGCATTTAGCAATACAGGTAGTTCATTTAGTGACGGTTCAAAGTTACAACGGCACTGAAAAAGGGACTTACGACCGTTTTTCACACTTATGAAAGCATTGTAGCATTCTCCATGGTCACATGATTGGACAAATGACTCACATTTACGACATCTACAGTGTCCCAGAGTCACGTGAGTTGCGACTTTCTGGCAAGCAAAATCAAAGGGGAAGCGAGATTCACTTAACAACCGTGTCACTAACTTAACAACTGCAGCGATTCACTTAACAAAGGTGTCCCCCCCCTCAAAAAAAAAGAGTTGTAAAATGGGGCCAAATTCACTTAAATTCAATTTCTCACTTAACAACATAAAGTCTGGTCTCAATTTGGGTAGTAAGTTGAGGACGACCTGTATTTCTCAAACAGAATTTCCCAGCCAAGTAAATTGCTGTTTCTGGCTTGGGGAATTCTGGGAGTTGAAGTCCTCCCATCTTAAGGTTGCCCAGTTGTGTTTCCAGCTGTGCCGAGAAGGGAAAACAATATGGCAAGATTTACAAAATCAATCCGTCTAATGCAGTGTTTCTCAACCTTAGCAACTTGAAGATGTCCGGACTTCAATTCCCAGAATTCCCCAGCCAGCATTCGCTGGCTGGGGAATTCTGGGAGTTGAAGTCCGGACATCTTCAAGTTCCCAAGGTTGAAAAACACTGATCTAATGAAATATTAACCGGGCTGTTTCTTCCTGCTTTTTAAATTGTTTTTAAATGACTCCTGTTAAAAAGCATTTGAAAGCATTGGTGCAACCATAATTATTTTGGCCTCGGCTCTCTTCGGCTGAAGGCATGGGACACAAAACGCCATTGCAGGGAGACACCCCCCCGACGTACGACCGCAAGCTGAACCCCATAAAACTTCCAGCGCTAAGCAAGACGGGCTTACCACCTCCCCTGCCACGGTTGTTAAGTGAATCCGTGCAGTTTGTAAGTTAAGAAGGCCGCGCAGCGGTGGGATTTAAAAAACGTTAGCAACTGGTTCTCTGCCCGGTTGCTGGGTGGGTGGGGCCATTGTGGGTGTGGCCTACTCGGCCTCCTGCACCAGGGGGAGGGGGCGTTTTGGGCCTCCCCAGACTCCCGAGGCTTTCTCCGAGCCTCCAGGAGGGCGAAAATGGCCTCCCGGGAGCTGTGGAGGTCCTCTGGAGGCGGGAAACGGACCCGTTTCTGGACTTTCGGGAGGCCCGTTTTTCACTCTCCCAGAGCTTCCACGCGAGCCCTAAACTTCTGGCATGATGAACGGGCCGCGTGGAGACTCCTGGGAGGGGAGGGGCAGGGTGGGGGTGGCCAGCCAGTGCTTGCAACAACCGATTTGGCGAACAGATGCAAAGTTAACATCCAGTTCCCCCAAACCGATCCGAACTGGTTGAATCTCACCCCTGGTGGTTTTTAAGAAGAGACTGGACAACCCTTTGTCTACCATGGTATTGGATCTCTTCCTTGAGCAGAGGGTTAGACTAGAAGACCTCCAAGGTCCCTTCCATCCCTATTATTCTATGTTTAATCTGCACTACAGCCTCCATTATGGAGCGCTTGGATATTCTCGGATTGAAAAGAGATAAAACGTGAGTCCCTTTGGGGAGAATTTGAACAATGAACCAATGGGGGGGGGGCGGAGAAACACCCTCCAAGGTCCGTTCCAGCTCTATTCTGAATTGCATTGTAGGACGTTAACCCATACCCCTCTCTTAGGAAAATGAAATATTTTTAGGAAATATTAAAAGGGCAGAATATTTCCCCTAAAAGGAAGGCAGAAACTCAGCATCCTCCCCCACACATTTGTCAATTGGCCATTAAGGTCTGGGCCAGGTCTATTCTACATAACAAAGATCCACCCCCTTCATGCAGAGCCATAATAGGAATTCCAAAACCCCTTCATGACATCATCACCCAGCAAGAGTCAACCAAGCTTGGGGCTCAGGACAGCCTACAGAGTGGCTCCTGCATGGCCCCATGGGAGTCTGACAACCAATCAGAATACTGGCTCAAATTCAGAGAAGACATAAAACCCAGGTGCTCTCAGTATCTCTGCCCTTTGTGGCCCAGCATCTCTCAAGCCACGTGATCCTGTCCACCATTAAACCATCTTTCCAAGCAACTTCCATGAATCCAGTGTCTTTTTCCCCACTTGGAACTGAACCCAGAAGGATATTTCTTCCAACAGAATGATTAAAGCCCCCCCCCCCCTGTTGTGGCCCAGCAGGAGCCGTTGGAGTTGCCACCAGACTCCGACAGCGAGGGGCCCTATGAGTCGGCTCTGGAGGATGTGGAGGACTCTGGACAGGGTTCTGACTCCAAGCAGGGTGCAGAGAGGCTGGTTGGCCACCAGGGGGCGCCTGAGCCTTGGACCAGTGGGGAGGAGACAAGGAAGAGTGAGCCGGATGCCAGTAGTGAGTTGTTCCTGGATGCCCGGCACCAAAGAGCTAATAGGCGTAAGGAACAGTTCCGCAGTTACAAGAGGTAATTGCAATCAGCTGGTGGTTATTAGGCTCCTCTCCAGACTATAAAAAGGACTGCTTGTGCACACATCCCTCTTGCAGAAGTCAACGCAGGAACGAATGTTGGAGAACATTTTTTGTGAGCTTGGCAGGCTGGATTGCTGCCATGGTTTATCTGTGCTGGATTGCTGCCCAAGTTTGTCTGTGCCAGTTTGCTGCCAAGGACCTGTCTGTCTGATAATTAAATGCAGTAACTTATCTTTGGCTTGGAGTGTGTGTGTTGGTGTGGGACGAGGGGGGTCAGAACACCCCCCTGCTGTGTTCTTCTTCCCTCCCCTTCCTCAAATTAGCCCACCGTGTTCGCCCCTTTCAGAGGGCCAAACATGGGTTCAGCAAAACAAATCCATCTCCTAAATTGTGGTTTGCCGCCCACAAGGACAGGGTTTGCCGGGGCCTCATCAAAGAGACGACCAAAAGGAAGGAAGGAAGAAAGAAAAAAAAAGACGACAGCTAATTGCAACGATGATGAGAACCACGTTTGCCTCCAAGAGCTGCTGCTGGAGAAACGCAACATCTGGAGGAAGGGAAGAAATCAGAAGTTGCTGGAGACAAGCCTTGCTAGAGGAACTGCCCTGGCCTGGATTGCTTTCATTGGCAGAAGCATTGCAGCTGGTCAAAGCCTGGAGGAGGTCCCATGTTGCACGACATCATTGTGCAAGTAGCATTGATTGTGCGATTTGTGTGGTGAGGTCATGATGAATGACGTCAGCCTCCTTCAGCCACCCCTGGTCACCAAGGCCAATATGATTGCCCAATTTTTCCTTTCCTTTCCTCCCCTTCCCTCCCCTTGTTTCCTTTTCTTCCCTTCCCTCATTTCCTTTCTTTTCCTTCCCTCCTTTCCTCTCCTCTCCTCTCCTTCCCTTCCCTCCCCTCATTTCCTTCCCTCCTTTCCTTTCTTCTCCTCCCCTCCCCGCATTTCCTTCTCTTCCCTCATTTTCTTTCCTCTCCTTCCCTTTCCTTCCCCCATTTCTTTCCCTTCCCTCCCCTTGTTTCCTTCCCTTTCCTCGTTTCCTCTCCTTTCCTTCCCTCCTTCCTTTCCTTTCCTTTCCTCCCCTTGTTTCCTACCCTTCCCTTGTTTCCTTTTCTTCCCTTCCCTCATTTCCTTTCTTTTCCTTCCCTCCTTTTCTCTCCTCTCCTCTTCTTCTCTTTCCTTCCCTCTCCTCCCCTCATTTCCTTCCCTCGTTTCCTTTCCTCTCCTTCCCTCCTTTCCTTTCTTCTCCTCCCCTCCCCTCCCCACATTTCCTTCCCTTCCCTCATTTTCTTTCCTCTCCTTCCCTTTCCTCTCCTTCCCTCCCCCTTCCCTTCCCTTCCCTCCTTTCCTTTCCTCTCTTTCCCTCCCCTCCCCTCCCCTCATTTCCTTCCCTTCCCACATTTTCTTTCCTCTCCTTCCCTTTCCTTCCCTCCCCTCCTTCCCTTCCCCCATTTCCTTCTCTTCCCTCCCGTTTCCTTCCCTTCCCTCGTTTCCTCTCCTCTCCTTCCCTTCCCTCCTTCCTTTCCTTTCCTTTCCCCTTTCCCCTTTCCTTTCTTCCTTCAATTTCCCTTTTATTTGTCCCTTCCCAGCTTCCTTCCTTTCCTCCCTCCCTGCATCTATCTATCTATCTATCTATCTATCTATCTATCTATCTATCTATCTATCTATCTATCTATCTATCTATCATCTATCATCTATCATCTATCATCTATCATCTATCATCTATCATCTATCATCTATCATCTCTTTCTTTCTTTCTTTCTTTCTTTCTTTCTTTCTTTCTTTCTTTCTTTCTTTCTTTCTTTCTTTCTCTTCTTCTTTCTTATTCATATAGCCCCAAATACGCATAGCCCTCAAAAGCCCCAAATAGGTATCCAGGGCTTTCACTTCTTAAATTGACTCTTGTGCTTGGTGACTGAATGAGTCCAAATTTCTGGGCTGGTCTTGGCCGCTCAGCAAGAGTTGTGTCTCTCCCTCCCCCAACCCCCCCCCATGGCACCCCGTTGCTTAATTGAAGGGGGTTCTGCCCTCTTGAAACCCGATCCGTTTATCCATGCTGCTTTCAGGATCCAGGGGAAAGTAAACATTGTTTTCCAGCTGGGAAATTTATGTGATGTTTACATCTTGGGTGTTTGTGAAGAAATGAAGCTTGGACCGTTTCCTCCTTCCTAAAGTAATATTTACTCAGCTGGAGAGCAACAGTTCAGACGTTTTTACGGGTGCCTTATTTTCCCTGTTTTTCAAAGGAAATAAAAGGGTGAGGGGTTTTGAAGGATGTGGATAACATTTGGATCGAAGGGGGGCACTTTTTACAGAACACACAAACCTTGGAGGTTAAGGAGCATATCAAAAAGGCTCTCCTCTCTCCTCGTATCCTATCTCCATGATGTGAATGTTGAATGTTTATTTCATTTATATGCTGCCCTTTTCCCCCGAAAGGGGACTCAGGGCGGCTCACAACTCAAACCAGGGAAGGGGGGATACAGACAAATTAACAACAACACAAAAACAATACATGATTTAAAACACGCAACAATCATACCATTCGAGACGGGGGCAACGGTTCTTTAGCCCCAGACCTGTTGGAACAGCCAGGTTTTAAGGGCTGTGCGGAAGGCCTGGAGGGTGGTGAGGGTTCGAATCTCCACGGGGAGTTCGTTCCAGAGGGTCGGAGCAGCCACAGAGAAGGCTCTCCTCCGGGTAGTTGCCAGTCGACACTGGCCGGCGGATGGAATTCGGAGGAGGCCTAATCTGTGGGATCTAATCGGTCTAGTGGAGGTAATTGGCAGCAGGCGGTCTCTCAAGTACCCAGGTCCAATACCATGAAGGGCTTTATAAGTGACGACTAGCGCCTTGAAGCGTATCCGGAGACCAATAGGCAGCCAGTGCAGCTCGCGGAGGATAGGTGTTACGTGGGTGAACTGAGGTGCACCCACGATCGCTCGCGCGGCTGCATTCTGGACAAGCTGGAGTCGCCGAATGCTCTTCAAGGGCTGCCCCATGTAGAGCACATTGCAGTAGTCCAGTTGATGGCAAACCTATGGTGGCATGGGGGGAGGGGGCTCTCTATGGGCACACAAGCTGTTGCCCCAGCTCAGCTCCACCACATGCGCCTCCCACAGGCCAGCTGATTTTTGGGTCTCTGCTGTGCATGCACGGAGGTGGGGCGCATGGGGGAGATGTGCGTGCATGCGTGGGGGCAGTGGTGGGTTCCAGCCGGTACGGCCCGGTACAGCCCGGTACGGCCGTGCGGTAGTAGTCAGGAGTAGTGGCCACCATACCGGTACGGTGGCTCATTTGGCCCACCTGCGTTCTATACCTGTTTTTGAAGCAACCAGGCTGGTTGGCGCAGTGGTTAGGCTGCCGTACTGCAGGCCACTTCAGCTGACTGTTATCTGCAGTTCGGCGGTTCAAATCTCACCAGCTCAGGTTTGACTCAGCCTTCCATCCTTCCGAGGTGGGTGAAATGAGGACCCAGACTGTGGGGGCGATATGCTGACTCTGTAAACTGCTTAGAGAGGGCTGAAAGCCCTATGAAGCGGTATATAAGTCTAACTGCTACTGCTATTGCTATTGCTAACTGCGCGCGCACGCACAGCGTGCAGTGCCTGTACAACCTCTGACGAGCAGCTGGGTGACGCAGGGGCGGTAGAATGTGCATGCATGCGCAGCGCAGGTCCAGCGTGTGCACGAATGGACCACAAGCAGCGTACCTGTAGTGACAGTAAGAGGAACCCACCACTGGGGGGGCACGTGTGGGGGTGGGAGGAGCTCAGAGGGGTGCAGCACGCCCCCCCTGTGCCCTATTTTGGTCCCTGGAGGCTTCAGGGAGGCTTGCTAAGCACAAAGTGGGGCATGGAGGGTGGCATGTGCACATACATGAGGTTGGGGGAGCACAGGGGATGTCGTGCATGCATGCATGGGGGGGAAAGAGCACAGGGTTTGTGCGCCCATGCACAGAGGGACGTGGGGGGTTGTTGCGCACACATTGTGTTATGGGTGTGGGCATGTGTGCGCATGTGCTCTCTCTCTCTCATGGGCACTTTCGGCACGCAACGACAAAAAGATTAGCCATCACTGTCCTATCTTATCATCTTATGTCCACCACCCCCCCCCCAATCCTTCTTTCCTCTAGAGTTGGCCCTACCCACTTCCTACAGCCGTTCTGCAGATGTTTTACTCTCCAGGACTTTTAATCATTTTAGTTGTGAGAGGGATCTTGGAGTCCTAGTGGACAACCATTTAAATAGGAGCCACCCGTGTGCAGCAGCTGCCAAAAAAGCCAACACAGTTCTAGGCTGCATCAACAGAGGGATAGAATCAAGATCACGTGAAGGATTAATACCACTTTATAAGGCCTTGGTGAGGCCACACTTGGAATACGGCATTCAGTTTTGGTTGCCACGATGTAGAAAAGATGCGGAGACTCTAGAAAGAGGGCAGAGAAGAACAACAAAGATTATTAGGGGATTGGAGACTAAAAGCTATGAGGAACGGTTGCAGGAACTGGGTATTTCTGGTTTAATGAAAAGAAGGACCAGGGAAGACAGGGTAGCAGTGTTCCAATATCTCAGGGGTTGCCCCAAAGAAGAGGGAGTCAAGCTATTCTCCAAAGCACCTGAGGGAAGAACAAGAAGCAATGGGTGGAAACTAATCAACGAGAGAAGCAACTTAGAACTGAGGAGAAATTCCCTGACAGTGAGAACAATTAATCAGTGGAACAGAAGTTGCCTCCAGAGGTTGTGAATGCTCCAACACAGTTTTAAAGAAGAGGTTGGATAACCATTTATCTAAAGTGGTGTAGGGTTTCCTGCCTAGGCAGGGGGGTGGACTAGAAGACCTTCAAGGTCCCTTCCCACTTTAGCTATTCTATTCTGTTCTAGTTACTCTTCTCTGCAACTTTTTCCAAAGCTCCTTCTTCCTTTCCTCTCCACTCCAACCCCCCACATCTAAGTTTTTCCCCTGCCAAATTGAATGAATAAATCACAGGAAGTCTTGTCAGGGGGGGAAGCTGTCAAATGAAGGAGATAATCTCGGTAGGAAGGACTCCGACAAGAAAACAATTATCTCCATGCAGGAGACGTTTCATTTTAATGATGTGTTTGGGGAGCTCGGCGTCTGGACACCGCAGGAAGAAAGATACTGTAATAATGCACTGCTTCGTGCCGAGAAGGTGAGAGGAAGTAGAGATTTCCATCAATGGTGATGCCTTTGCTCTGACGAATGATAGCAATAGCAATAGCAGTTAGACTTATATACCGCTTCATAGGGCTTTCAGCCCTCTCTAAGCGGTTTACAGAGTCAGCATATCGCCCCCCACAGTCTGGGTCCTCATTTCACCCACCTCGGAAGGATGGAAGGCTGAGTTAACCTTTGAGCCGGTGAGATTAGAACTGCCGAACTGCAGCTTAGCAGTCAGCTGAAGTGGCTGCAGTACTGCACTCTAACCACTGCGCCACCTCGGCTCTTTTTAAGGGTGGCTTATAAGTGGCACGTCAGCCCTGCGAGGCAGACTGGAGTGGGAAATCAACTCTGCCGAAGGCTAAAACTCTTCTTATTGAGTTTGGTTGTATTATGCTCTGGGTGAAGACTGGAGGCGAGGCCTGAGTGACTTCTAACAGCTCTTTATTCCAGTGTTTCTCAACCTTGGCAACTTGAAGATGTCTGGACTTCAACTCCCAGAATTCCCCAGCCAGCATTTGCTGGCTGGGGAATTCTGGGAGTTGAAGTCCGGACATCTTCAAGTTGCCAAGGTTGAGAAACACTGCTTTATTCAATACTGCCTGTGAGGCAACTGTTTCTCCCTGACCCAGCTGCTTTTATAGGGGAGCTGATCAGCCCACAACCAATCAGGAGAGAGTATTTTCCCGTTCAAACAGAGGACCAGACTGAGAACTTCGACTGAAAACTAGAGGCAATACATAACTGGCAGTGGTGGGATTCAGCCGGTTCGCACCGATTCGGGAGAACCGGTTGGTAACTTTGTAAACAGTTCGGAGAACCGGTTGTTGGAAGAAATCTCCTTTTGGTTTTTTTTCCGCTTTCCAGGGCTAATCCTGTAAGGAAGGCAGGAAGGAAACATTCTGGTGTTGTTTTTAGCCTCATCTTTATTGCCCTGCTTACAGAAATTGCCTCGCCGGTTAACCCTTAATACATTGTAACAGCGAAGGCGAAGCGCCCATCGACCTGAGTGATGTTGAGTTGGCTACGCCCACTCAGTCACATGACCACCGAGCCACACCTACCCAGCTGGTGATTAGGGCAGAGAACCGGTTGTTACATTATTTGAATCCCAACACTGATAACAGGTTGTAAGAACACAATCTTGCAAAGTAGATGGTGCTGGTCTTCAACCCCCGTCCTCGTCCCTTCTTAAACTCTTGAGGGATTATCGGTTTTGGACCACACAGACCTCCGTGGAGAAAAGGCTCATGTATGTTTCCATAGGGATGGGCATCGATCGGACAAAATTGATTGGAGTGGGTGGCAATTGGATGCTGGCCTTTTTTCAAGGTCTGGAAGAGATTTATTTTTATTTTATTTTATTATTTATTTTGTTTTATATTTTATTTTATATTTTATTTTATTATTTATTTTGTTTTATATTTTATTTTATATTTTATTTTATATTTTATTTTATTTTTTATTTTATTTTTTATTTTATTTTTTATTTTATTTATTATTTATTATTTATTATTTTTATTTATTTTATTATTATTTTATTTATTTTATTATTTTATTTATTTTATTATTTTATTATTTATTTTATTTTATAATTTTATTTTTTGCTAGTTCAATACAATGCAATAGCAGAGATGGAAGGGACCTTGGAGGTCTTCTAGTCCAACCCCCTGCCTAGGCAGGAAACCCTATACCGTTTCAGACAAATGGCTATCCAGCATCTTCTTAAAGACTCCCAGTGTTGGGGCATTCACAATTTCTGGAGGCAACTTCTGTTCCACCGGTTAATTGTTCTAATTGTCAGGAAATTTCTCCTCCTGCTTCTTGTTCTACTCTCGGGTGCCTTGGATAATATCTTGACTCCCTCTTCTTTGGGGCAACCCCTGAGATATTGGAAGACTGCTATCATGTCTCCCCTAGTCCTTCTTTTCATTAAACTAGACCTACCCAGTTCCTGCAACTGTTCTTCATATGTTTTAGTCTCCAGTCCCCTAATCCTCTTTCTTGCTCTTCCCTGCACTCTTTCTAGAATCTCCACATCTTTTCTACATCGTGGTGACCAAAACTGGATGCAGTATTCCAAGTATGGCCTTACCAAGGCCTTGTAAAGTGGCATTAACCCTTCACGTGATCTTGATTCTCTCCCTCTGTTTATGCAGCCTAGAACAGAGGGATAGAATCCAGATCATGAGAAACATGATTTGAACGTCCCTTCCTTTCTCGGTTGCAGAGGCTTCCCCTGCCTAAAAAGCTTTTCGAAGGCTGTTTAATTATTGAGTTAAACCAGTGGAGAGGAAAGGCAAGGGGCATTAATTTGACAGCTATAATGAGCTTGATCGGCGTGTCTCTTAGATGGTTTTTATACCTAAGGCAGGACTAGAACTCAGTGTTACCTAGTAATTAAGCCAAAGTCACTTAGATGGCTTTTATGCCTAAAGCAGGACTAGAACTCAGTCACCTGGTGTTCAGGCCAAAGTTACCCAGCCAGCTTTCATGCCTAAGGCAGGATTTAGAACTCACCGTCCCTGGAGTACCAGATATGATCAGCAGATAAGATCAGCATTAAGACATCCCCCTAAGAAAACTTTAATCTGTCTCTTGGCCAAACTGCAGGCATTGGAAACGTCTGCTCCTGGGCTATAAATACTTAACTTTTTCTTTTTCCCTCGAAAAGCTGAAACAAAAATAGCTGTAATGAGGAGATGTTTTCCTCCCTCCACGCCAGTTTTCCCAAGGCCTCCTGGAACCGTATTATTTTTGAAAAAGGTTCAAAGCGTTGAATGGAAAGAGGGATTGTGCTTTGGGTCTTTGGAAAGGTTAAAATCATTGCAATAAGTTTTCGGTTGGTTTATTTATTTATTTTATTGTATTTTTATTTTGGTATGTCAGCCTCTGCTTCAGCCTGGTGGGAAGGAGAGAAACATGGTTTCTGCAAAGGAAAATGAGATATTTCAGCAAAGTTCTCCCTTTTGGGGGTATCCGCTGGCCTCAGCAAATGTTCCTAGCACCTCATCTTAAGTACAATAACACCCCAGTGTGTTTTTATTTCCCCAAGAGACACACCGTCAGGGATAATGCTTGCTCATTGAAAAGAGCACCCAGAGAGAAGACACAGTTTTGAACAGCTGCACGATAAGGCACGGCTAGGGATTGTGCATCAACACTTCAGGAAAAGCTGTCGGAGGCTACCTCGACATTAAGACGAGAGAGAAAAAGAAAGAAAGAAAGAAAGAAAGAAAGAAAGAAAGAAAGAAAGACCAGTTGTTAAATCCGTGACCCGTCAAAACTGCGCTCGACTAAGCCGCGCCCGATTAAACAGCGTCACTGACGTCATCAACAGGGCGACAACAGCCAGCGCGGAGAAAGAAGGGCGCTTTAATAGCGCTTTGAAAGCAAGCCGATTCAACTTAAGGTAAGGGTTAGGGTTAGGGTTAGGGTTAGGTTTAGGGTTAGGTTTAAGGTTAGGTTAAGGGTTAGGTTAAGGGTTAGGGTTAAGTTTAGGGTTAGGTTTAGGATTAGGATTAGGTTTAGGGGGGTTAGGTTTAGGGGGGTTAGGGTTAGGGTTAAGGTTAGGTTTAGGGTTAGGTTAAGGGTTAGGGTTAGGTTTAGGGTTAGGTTTAGGGTTAGGTTTAGGATTAGGTTTAGGGGGGTTAGGTTTAGGGGGGTTAGGGTTAGGGTTAAGGTTAGGTTTAGGGTTAGGTTAAGGGTTAGGGTTAGGTTTAGGGTTAGGTTTAGGGTTAGGTTTAGGATTAGGTTTAGGGGGTTATGTTTAGGTTTAGGGGTTAATTGTAGGTTTTAGGTTTAGGTTTTAGGTTTAGCGTTTACAGCGTGCTTCTGCTGTTGTCGCCCTGTTGATGACGTCAGCTACGTGGTTTCGTCGAGCGCGGTTTAGTCTAACGCGGTTTTGTGGTGGAACCGTTAAATCTGCAAAACTGTTACCGTACTACTACTATCAGAAATAAAGATATTTCAGGCTTGCCGGCTTTTAAAAGAGACCACCATAAATCTCTGCTATTAAGCAAGGCAGAAGAGAAATGTCCCATCTGGGTTCAGCTCCAAGTGGGGAAAAAGACACTGGAAACATGGAGGCTGATTGGAAAGATGGTTTAATGGTGGACAGGGCCACATGGATTTGAAGTCCTGGGTAGCTGACCACATGGAGGAGAGAGAGGGGGGGGTGGAGGGAGATATTGATACTGTCAGGCCCGCAGTTATATCCCTTTTAGGATCTTTGGCCTGCCACACACTCTCTTATTTCATTAGGCTGTTTCATTAGTGTAGTAGTTGGGAGGGGGGAATAGAAAGGGGTAGAATTGTGGAATGGGTTGTTGTCATTCTTTTCTAGAAGCCCAAGGTCATCTTTTGTCTCTGCACCTGACCGGAACCAGCTGGGTGGAGATGCTAGTGTGAAAGGAGAAGATTGGACCATGTGATGGATTTGTGGGTGTGGGGACAAGATCATGAACTTTCAACTGGGTGGGAATCCTAGGTAACTTCCCAAATTGGGATTCCACAGATGTGCTAAGATGTCTGACTTACTAAATTGGAACTTTAAGGATCGTTTTGCCTTGGACTCTGTTTTAATTCTGCATGATACTTGGAATGCTGACAGATACCCTCTCTTGGACCTTGCCCTTGAGCTTCCTGTTCTTGTGCAAGAAATGTATTCTGTTGGTGGTTGTTAGACTGCCAGGGGGCTATGCAGGGATCACAGCTAGCTTTGTAGGCTGTCTGCGTCCCAGGCTTGGTTGAGTCTTGCTGGGTGATGCAATGAAGGGCAATTCCTATTGTGGCTGAATGGCTTTGCCCTGAAGGATAATCCTATCATCCTTGAGCTGGAGGTCTTTTGTCTTGTAGATAAGCTGCCCCAAAATATCTCCTGGGGTCTTCTGTTTCTGTTCCCTTGAAGATTTTTTTTATTTCTCTTTTAGGGGAAATATTCTGCCTTTTTAATATTTCCTGGAATATTTCATTCTTCTAGGAGAGGGGTGGATGCTAAGTTTATACAGAATGTTTTTAGCTCAGAGTTGAATGGCAGGGTCCTTGGTGCTCCCGGAACTTGATGGTTTTCTTCCAGATGTTTCATTACCCAACTAGGTTATACTATTAGTGCAAGAGGGGAATGGGATTTGCTCTCTGTTAATATGTGGGTGGGTTGCCCTGTCGGAGTTGGTGGGGATGAACTTTGTGTTTCGTTGATTAGGTTGTTGTTGATAGATTAGATGGTGAGGGGGGGATAGATAGACAGACAGACAGACAGACAGACAGACAAGAGATAGATGATAGATAGATAGATAGATAGATAGATAGATAGATAGATAGATGATATAGACAGACAAGATATAGATAGATAGATTTAGACAGAAGAGATAGATGATAGGTAGACAGGAAGGGAAAGGAGAGAGAGAGAGAGATGATATAGACAAGAGAGATGATAGATAGATTTAGACAGAAGTGATAGATGATAGGTAGACAGGGGGAGGGAGGGAGGGAGGGAGGGAGGGGGGAGAAAGAGAGAGATGATAGATAGATTTAGACAGAAGAGATAGATGATAGGGAGGGAGGGAGGGAGAGAGAGATGATATAGACAAGAGAGATTATACATAGATTTAGACAGAAGTGATAGATGATAGGGAGGGAGGGAGAGAGAGAGATGATATAGACAAGAGAGATGATAGATAGATTTAGACAGAAGAGATAGATGATAGGGAGGGAGGGAGGGAGAGAGAGATGATATAGACAAGAGAGATGATAGATAGATTTAGACAGAAGAGATAGATGATAGGGAGGGAGGGAGGGAGAGAGAGATGATATAGACAAGAGAGATGATAGATAGATTTAGACAGAAGAGATAGATGATAGGTAGACAGGGGGAGGGAGGGAGGGAGAAAGAGAGAGATGATAGATAGATTTAGACAGAAGAGATAGATGATAGGTAGACAGGGAGGGAGGGAGAAAGGGGGAGAGAGGGAGAGAGAGAGAGTTGGTATAGACAAGAGAGATGATAGATAGATAGATAGATAGATAGATAGATAGATAGATAGATAGATAGATAGATAGATAGATAGATTATATATATATTTGTATTTGTGCTGACAAGAGACCATCCAGACAGAAACCCAATATAGACATAGAATGGAAGCAGTAAGCTTCCTCCCATATTTGGGCATACCAGGGGTTGTGACACTAAATACATTTCCCTGGCTCAGCTGATAAAGGAGGAGGACCTTGTGGCTTAGTAGTTAACACATCTGCCTAAGATGTAATACAGCACAGGTTCTAATCCCAGTAAGGGTATGGCTAGCTGATGAGAGCTAAATAGCTTGAAATAGATCTATACTAGTCTCCCTTTATTTATTTATCAGCACAAATACAACACAAATGTAACAAAGGCAACAGTAAAAATATTGGGTTTCTGTCTGGATGGTCTCTTGTGACGAGCCGATAGACAGAGAATGGAATGTGACACTAAATATATACATATACATATACATATACATATATATATAAATATACATATACACATACACATATACATAGAGTAGATAGATAGATAGATAGATAGATAGATAGATAGATAGATAGATAGATAGATAGATGATATAGACAGACAAGAGATAGATATATTTAGACAGAAGAGATAGATGATAGGTAGACAGGGAGGGAGGGAGGGAGGGAGGGAGGGAGGGAGGGAGGGAGGGAGAGAGAGAGAGAGAGAGAGAGAGAGAGAGAGAGAGAGAGAGAGTGAGATTCCCTAAAGGTGCTTTTTCAAGATGCAACTGGATTTTCTCTTTTTTCTTTGAAGACGTTTCGCTTCTCCTCCAAGAAGCTTCTTCTGCTCTGACCGGATGGTGGGGAAAGGATTTATACACCTTGCAGGCAGCTGGTCATTTGCATCCTTTTAGAGAGTCGAAGTTTATCTGTGTCTTCAGGGTCACCTGAGTGGGGCAAATAGGTGTGGAGCCTTCTTGGAAGTGCTGAAAGGACCGTGTTGTAGACTGGAGATAAATGGTGTGGCACCCCCCCCCCCCCGGCCTCTGTTGAGAGAGGGCTGTTCAATTTTGACACAGATGGCCTCTTTGACCCGTCTTTCAAACCAGCGGTCCTCTCTGTCCACAATGTGGACTTTGCTGTCTTCAAAAGAGTGGCCTTTGTCTTTTAAATGCAGATGAACTGCTGTATCTTGTCCAGGTGGGTTTGTTGTTCTCCTATGTTGTGCCAGACGCTTGTGAAGTGGCTGTTTTGTTTCTCCAATGTGTAGATCTGAACATGCTTCAGATACAATCCATGCTTCCGATTGTAGGAAGTTTTCACCCAGCCCTCTCCCAGAAAAATGAAATATCCTAGGAAATATTGAAAAGGCAGAAGATTATATTTCTCTGGATTGTGAAAAGGAAGAAACATGTTTCAAAAAGACAAAGTAACTCTCCCTACAGCTTCATGCCTCCCCCCTTTTTTGTCAATGGGCCATTAAGAAGGCCAAGCCAGACCCTTTACGTAATAAAAAGTTCTCCCCTTCAGCTCCAGGGGGATGGAATCAAGGCATGCTAGTATAAGCCTTTTACCCAACTGACCACATGGCATCTGAGAATTCAACCAAACCTGGACTCAGCCTAGAGAGTTACCCCTGCATGGCCCCATGTGAGTCTGACAGCCAATCAGAATACATTTCTTGCACAGGCGCAGGAGGCAGATAGGTGGGGCCGAACAGATTATAAAAAGCCCTGCAAGCCCCTCCCTCGACCCTTCTTCTTCTTCACCCAACACCTGGAAGCATGTGATCACCTTTCCCCCCCAGGATCTCCAGCCATGCAGTCCTGTCCACCATTAAAACCATCTTTCTAAGCAACCTCCATGTTCCCAGTGTCTTTTCCCCCACTTGGAACAGAACCCAGAAGGACATTTCTTCCAACAATTGGCATCCCAGATGGGACTCCAAGCTAACTTAACCAATGGATATGGCCCAGGTAAGCCTCCCTTGCTGGCACAGACCCCATTGGTTTCAGGTTTCGTTTTATTTATATGCCGCTCTATTCCCAGCGGGACTCAGGGCGGCTCACAAACCCAAGAGGGGAAGGGAAACATTAGCGTGACCCGTCAAAAGCGCGTTCCACAAAAGCGCGGTCGACGAAATCGCGTATGTGACGTCATCACAACGCGACGAAAAAGATCGAAAAATTGAAATAAAAATTAAATTACAGCAAGCCGATTCACATAAAGGTAAGGGTTAGGTTAAGGGTTAGGGTTAGGGTTAGGTTAAGGGTTAGGGTTAGAGCGTTAGCGTTAGGTTTTTCGTTACGTTAAGGGTTAGCGTTAGGTTTTTCGTTACGTTAAGGGTTAGGTTTAGGGTTAGGTTTAGGGTTAGGTTAAGGGTTAGGTTTAGGGTTAGGTTTGGGGGGGTGAGGGGAAGGTTTTAGCTTTATTTTTACATTTTTCGATCTTTTTCGATCTTTTTCGTCGCGCTGTGATGACGTCACATACGCGCTTTCGTCGACCGCGATTTTGTCGTCCGCGGTTTTGTGGTAGAACCAAACATTAGAACTACAAATACAAGCATTTAAAAATAACCAACAGGCACTCTGTGGGAGAATTTTTCCTGGACCTTACCCACTTGGAACTAGGTTTTAAAGGGTTTTTGAGTTTTGAGCTCAAAGGCTGCTTGGAAAGAAGGTGAGTACCATGTTAAATTTAAATTTGTAGAATTAAGGGGAGTGAGTGTGGGTGTGCATGTGCGTGCGTGCACATGTGTAGGCTTAATCTGGATAGCAGTGGCATATCACCTCTCTGAGATGTGAAACCTCCTGTTTGAAGGGAAAGGAGCTGAGTGAGGCACAATTGCTAATACTAAGGAATTGTAAGGAACTCTGTGACTACCAATAGAAGCAAAACCCTAGGAATTTAGAAAAAATAGACTAAATTAATAGGAGCGCCAGTACTTGTCGGCAAATAAGCAGAAAAGTTCTCCTGGATTTGAACTCTTCCAAATCAAAAAACCTTGGCCTGGACTGAGGAGTGTCAGTACTTTTCTGCTGGGGGCAGAAAAGTCTCCCGGACGGTTCCCTTTTTTTCCAGTCTGAAAACCATGACCCAAGAATTCCCTCTGCAGGGGAGGGAACTTACTTTGACAGGGTATCAAAGTCTCCCCCGACATCTTTTTTGTCTGCAAACTGATAGCCTGCTGACCTGACTACGCCAAAGTGTAAAAATCCCACATCAGAAAGGTTAAAAAACATGGGTAGCTGTAGTTCGAAGGTCCTGAATGGAAACCCCCCTGGGAGAGTTACAGCATGAATAAAAAGAAAGAGAAAAAAAATATGTAGGAAATGGACTTTGCTGAGGGATGACACAGGAAAACCAATTTGGCTAAACAAAGGTACTTAAAAGAAAGAGCCGAGGTGCTGCAGTGGTTAAATGCAGCACTGCAGGCTACTTCAGCTGACTGCAGTTCTGCAGTTCGGCTGTTCAAATCTCACCGGCTCAGGGTTGACTCAGCCTTCCATCCTTCCGAGGTGGGTAAAATGAGGACCCGGATTGTTGTTGGGGGCAATATGCTGACTCTGTAAACCGCTTAGAGAGGGCAGGAAGCCCTATGAAGCGGTATATAAGTCTAACTGCTATGGCTATTGCTAAAAGGGAAAATGGTGGGGTTTTTTTTCTTATCTGTCTCTTTTTCTATCTTCTAAGAAACCATGTGGTTTGTTTGTTAAGATTTGTGCCTTCACTAATTTAACTGAGATTCCTGGTGGAAATGATTATCTGTGCGTGAAACTCAAGGGTTTTGTTATCCCCTCTTTGTCCTTGTTTTGTGTGTGTGTGTATGTCTAAGTCTTTGTGTGCCCTCGAGGTAATTGTAACTATAAAATGTCTCTCACCCCCCACCAAAAAGAGCCTTTGCTCTGTCTGTTTGGACGACACAGAGAGTAAAGAGAAATATATATGCTTTCTTCCTTCTCTCTCTCAGTACCTTAAAGCAGTGGCTCCCAAACTTGGCAACTTTAAGACTTGTGGACTTCAACTCCCAGAATTCTCTGGGAGAATTCTGGGAGTTGAAGTCCACATGTCTTAAAGTTGCTAAGTTTGGGAACCACTGCCTTAAAGTAACAAACCAGGGAATGTTTTAAGTTCATTTACTAGAAAAGTTTTCATCCCTGCATTTATTGAATGTTTAAATGATTTTACCTGTTCATCTCTTTCCTGAAGCATGTGAATCCAGCTCCTTTTTCTCATCTGTGATATCCCCAAATTGTTACCAGTTTATCTGTTTAGTAACTGCAATACTCATATCTTTTTTCTCTCAAACTCTGCCCGCAAGCTATCTACCCCCCTCACCCCCCACCCTTACCTCTAATTGCAGCCCTATTTGGGTCGGGAGGCACTTCTAACAGTCACTCACGCCCTTGTCACCTCGAGGCTGGATTATTGCAACGCACTCTACATGGGGCTACCCTTGAAAAGCGTTCGGAGACTGCAGTTAGCTCAGAATGCAGCCGCGCGAGCGATATTGGGTGTGCCGAGGTACACCCACGTTACACCTGTCCTGCATTGGCTACCAATTGGTCTCCAGATTCAATTCAAGGTGTTGGTTATCACCTTTAAAGCCCTACATGGCTTAGGGCCAGGGTACCTTCGAGACCGCCTGCTGCCACATACCTCCCAGCGGCCAGTAAGATCCCACAGATTGGGTCTCCTTCAGATGCCGTCAGCTGGTGGGCCCTCAGAGGAGAGCCTTCGCTGTGGCTGCTCCGACTCTCTGGAACCAGCTACCCCCGGCGATCCGGACCATACCCACTCTCATGGCCTTCAGGAAAGCTGTAAAAACTTGGCTGTTCCGGCAGGCCTGGGGCTGTTGACCTCACTGTTGGGGTCCAGCCCCGAATGTATGAGGGTGTTGCTGTTTTTAAACTGTTTTCTTTTATCGTTATGTGTTTTTTTTCCTTACATTTTTGTAAGCCGCTCGGAGTCCTTCGGGATTGGGCAGCATATAAATATATTTAATAAATAAATAAATTAATTAATTAATAATCCTCCAAGGATGCCTTTTTGATGGGGGAGGGGGATCTTGTTCCCATGTCTTTCAGCCCTGCACAGATGAGCAGAGCACATGGATCCAGATGCCTCCAGAGGAGGCCCGCCATCCATTTGAGCCAGGAATTGGGTTTGGATCCAGTCTTCCATTGACTGTCCAGCAACCAGAATGAAGCCTAACTCACCAGCCTTACCACCAAACCAAGCATGCCACCCTAGCAGCAGACATGAACTGATCCTGAAATGAAGAAGTAAAGACCAAAAGACTTTTCAATTCCCAGAAAACATCTGTAAAGACTATAGGGCAGTGGTCCCCAACCCCCGGTCCGCGGACCGGTGCCGGGCCGTGGAGTACCTGGCACCGGGCCGCGCAGCGGCCGGGGGCCTAAGGGAAAGTCGCTAGGCCTACGGGACAACGTCGTCCAATCAGTATTCTGGCTGGTCGGCGAGGTAGGGGAGGTAAGCTAAAGGGGCGTGAATTAAGGCCGGGCGTTCAGTTGCTGAGCAGCGCACGCAAATTGGTGGCTGGGGTGGCTGGGCGCGTGCCTGGGACGGTGTGCGGAGTGGGGCCACCGGACTGAGCCTCTCTCAGAGGCGGTTGGTGGGGGTGTGCCGTCGCGAGGTTTTGCTGCGAGGAATGTGAGAAGCCCAGGTGGTTGTTTCCTCCCCCCCTCTTCCCCGCGAGCTCTTGCCGGCGCCGGGCTTTCCCCTGGCTCGTCTGCGGCCGCCGTTTTTGTCTCCCGCAGAGGCTGTTCCCCGAACCACCACCACCACCACCACCAACCCGGCCTCCCCTGTCAGTGCCCCGCGTCATGTCGTGATCTCCGGGCGGACGTGTGGGACCAGGGAGGTGGCGGTGACGGCGGCTGCTGCTGCTGCTGCTGCAGCCGCCGATGGGGCTGCTCCGGATTATGTTGCCGCCTAAATTGCAGCTCTTGGCGGTGATGGCGTTCGGGGTGTCCGTCCTCTTCCTGGAGAACCAGAGCACTCGGGCCACAACACGAGTGATGTCAAATTGACCACGCCCAACCCAGCCCCACAGGGTCAAACACAATCCTGATATGGTCCTCAATGATATCGAGTTTGACACCCCTGCTTTAGATCCTGATAGTGTTTTAATTATTAAAATTTAATAGACATAAAAAAGATGAAGAAAGACTAACCTCTATGTTATTTTTATGGAAGGCCTGCCTGAAAGTTATAATGGTAGCTCCTGGGCCGTGCGCAAAGGCTCCAGGGAAGAGATGCCCCCCCACCCCTGCGCGCGCTCAGCGGGCCACGGTAAAATTATCAAAGGCTGACTGGTCCGCGGCGATAAAAAGGTTGGGGACCACTGCTATAGGGGAGGGTGGAAATTGATTGTAAGGTTTTCTGTCTCTGCTTCATTCACAGAAATGGATTGTAAGGTTTTCTTTCTTGTCTCATTTATATTGTAATCAGTTTAATGTACTCATGTAAGAATTGTATTTGAGAGTGGCTGGCACAGCATGATCTGAACACCTTAAATTTCTGTCTGTCAGCCTCCATGTTCCCAGTGTCTTTTCCCTCACTTGGAACTGAACTCAGAAGGACATTTCTTCCAACAAGATCTTTCACAAACAACACTCACTCTCAGTAGGAAAAAAATATCTGGTCCATCCAAACCAGGATACCAGAGAACAAAGGAAAGTGCCATCACTAAAAACAAGTAATCCTGACAGGATTTGGGAGAGGAGAGATAGGAAATAAACAGATGGCGTTTATTTGGCTGATTGACTTTCCGGGCGATGGTGTTGCGAAAACAGAGTTTACATTGCACCATAAATCCTCTTTTTATTCTTCTACAAAACAAGTCGGTGCCTAGAGGTAGGGATAACTATCTGTGTAATTTGCCAGGAGCTTAGAAAGCACTGCATGGCCATAAAAATGAATGTACTACCAAAATTTCTTTTCCTATTTCAGAATATTCCAATTAAATTAGAAAAAGGTTTTTTTAAGGATTTGAATCAATTGGTTTCGAAATTTATTTGGCAGGGAAGAAAACCAAGAATAAAACTCAAAGCCATGTAAGATACTGTTGGAAGAAATGTCCTTCTGGGTTCGGCTCCAAGTGGGGAAAAAAGACACTGGAGACATGGAGGCTGCTCGGAAAGATGGTTTTAATGGTGGACAGGACCACATGGCTTGAGTCCTGAACAGAAAAGGTGATTACATGCTTCAATGTTGGTGGAGAAAAGAAGGGAAGGGCGGAAGAGAAGCTGAGTCCCCGGTTTTATGCCCTCTCTGGCCTTTGATCTTGATTTTGTATGGGCGAAAAATTTGGTTATAAGGTGGAATTGGCTAAGTGGGAAAAACCAAGGAATACTTAATCGGAAACTAACATTGGCTATGGCGTATAAAGAAAATCTTTATTAGATGTTCTACAGATGGCATCTCCCCCCAGAAAGCATGCTGGCTGGGGGATTCTGGGAGTGGAAGCCCACCCCTCTTAAAGCCCGCTGGCTGCAGAATTCTGGGAGTGGAAGCCCACCCCTCTTAAAGCATGCTGGCTGCAGCATTCTGGGAGTGGAAGCCCACCCCTCTTAAAGCCTGCTGGCTGGGGAATTCTGGGAGTGGAAGCCCACCCCTCTTAAAGCATGTTGGCTGGAGAATTCTGGGAATGGAAGCCTACCCCTCTTAAAGCATTGCTGGCTTGGGAATTCTGGGACTGAAAGTCCTCCCCTCTGAAAGCATTTTGAATGGGGAATTCTGGGAATGGAAGCCCACCCCTCTTAAAGCATGCTGGCTGCAGCATTCTGGGAGTGGAAGCCCACCCCTCTTAAAGCATGTTGGCTGGAGAATTCTGGGAATGGAAGCCCACCCCTCTTAAAGCATGTTGGCTGGAGAATTCTGGGAATGGAAGCCCACCCCTCTTAAAGCATTGCTGGCTTGGGAATTCTGGGAGTAGAAGTCCTCCCCTCTTAAAGCCTGCTGGCTGGGGAATTCTGGGAGTGGAAGCCCACCCCTCTTAAAGCATGTTGGCTGGAGAATTCTGGGAGTGGAAGCCCACCCCTCTTAAAGCATGTTGGCTGGAGAATTCTGGGAATGGAAGCCCACCCCTCTTAAAGCCTGCTGGCTGGGGAATTCTGGGAGTGGAAGCCCACCCCTCTTAAAGCATGTTGGCTGGAGAATTCTGGGAATGGAAGCCCACCCCTCTTAAAGCATGCTGGCTGGGGAATTCTGGGAGTGGAAGCCCACCCCTCTTAAAGGATGTTGGCTGGAGAATTCTGGGAATGGAAGCCCACCCCTCTTAAAGCATTGCTGGCTTGGGAATTCTGGGACTGAAAGTCCTCCCCTCTGAAAGCATTTTGAATGGGGAATTCTGGGAGTGGAAGCCCACCCCTCTTAAAGTTGCCAAATTTGGCAACCATGAATGTATCCCAATCCCTCATCATTACAATGTTCTATTCGAACTGATCAAAGCACCCAGTCACTGCTTACACCCGTCTAATAAAAGAAAGTCCATTTTTATTCAGGGCCCCTCATTCTGTTACCGAACAGCTGAAACCCACAGGAAATTCTTCCTAATCGTTCGTCCAATCCCTTTTCCTGGACCGTACTTTGAACTCTGATTCAAGTCCTACGGCCTCACGCTTTTAGCCGAGGGAAGAATGCTGTGAAATTCCAGGACTTGCCGTGGGCGCCAGGTTGGAGAAGCTCTTCCCCCATCTCTTTGCAGGGCTGGCTCTAAATTTAAGCGACGTCGGCTGTCCTCGTCCGTGCAATCTCTCATTCCTGGACGCATGCCCCTGGGTTAGGTGCCAGGAATGCCTCCAACACAGCAATCTGTGGCAGCATCGTGGGAGACTTAAAATGTGCGCTAAACAGAGGTTGCTGCGTGCTGGTGAGAACATTGTCAAGGGTTGGGAAATGACCGCAGAGACTAAGGATAGTGCAGCCGGCTGGAGGGGCAGAAGGCTAAACCAGGGGTCTCCAACAATGTTCCCTCTAATTTTTTTCCACTGTGAGCAGAAAAGTATGGTGTTTGAGCGGCACATTTTCACGCCTGAGCCCCTGAATTTTTTTTCCCCACAGATGTCATCTAAGACAATAACGAAATCAGTATTATTTGAAACTCAAAGTTATGTTTGTTCAAGGTACCCGCTTAATTAAAAGTGTTATATGATATCAGTATCACTTAACAATGCTCCTGCTTAGCAACCAAAATGTTGGCTCAGAAACTCTGGCATTGAAGCACGCAAGTCTTAAAGCTGTCAAGTTACACGACCCTTGCACCCCTAACCCTTTAGACAAAAAAACCCCCAGGGGTGTTCAAACTTGACAGCTTTAAGACTTGTGGACTTCAACTCCCAGAATTCCTCCTCCAGTCATGTTGGCTCAGGAACTCTGGCATTGAAGCACGCAAGTCTTAAAGCTGTCAAGTTACAAGACCCTTGCACCCCTAACCCTTTAGAAAAAAAACCCCAGGGTGTTCAAACTTGACAGCTTTAAGACTTGTGGACTTCAACTCCCAGAATTCCTCCTCCAGTCATGTTGGCTCAGGAACTCTGGCAGTGAAGCCCGCAAGTCTTAAAGCTGTCAAGTTACAAGGCCCTTGCACCCCTAACCCTTTAGGAAAAAAAAACCCAGGGTGTTCAAACTTGACAGCTTTAAGACTTGTGGACTTCAACTCCCAGAATTCCTCCTCCAGCCATGATCCCTGGGCTAAACGGTAGAGCTCAGGCCCCCATCCCCGAGAGGGTAAACCCCACCGTTCTTCTTAAGCCTTCCTACAAAAAACATGGTGTACAAAATTAGCACACACATACACCACTCCTACAAGAATGAAACATTTTGGAAAACATTTTTTAAAAGGCAGAATATTGTATTTCCCTAAAGGAGAAATATAGGGACTCAATGGTGGCTCAGCGGCTAAGACGCTGAGCTTGTCGATCGGAAAGGTCGGCAGTGCACCGGTTCAAATCCCTAGCGCCGCGTAATGGAGGGAGCTCCCGTGACTTGTCCCAGCTTCTGCCAACCTAGCAGTTCGAAAGCACGTAAAAAATACAAGTAGAAAAATAGGAACCACCTTGGCTGGGGAGGTAACAGCATGTGTCTTCGGTGTTGAGTCATGCCGGCCACATGACTACGGAGACATCATCAGACAGCGCTGGCTCTTCGGCTTGAAACGGAGATGAGCACCACCCCCTAGAGTCGGGAACGACTAGCACATATATTATCGAGGGGAACCTATACCTCTCTGTTTATAGTGGATAATGCTATTTTAAACCAGGGGTGTGAAAAAATGCAGCCCATCAGCCAGCAGGAAGGAAAAATATCACTCTTGTTTGGTGGCGTTTGGAGAGAAAGGGATAAGAGGCGAAAAAGACTTCTTCCGTGGTTCCTTATCTGATTAGGTGCCAGTAACTCGCTATAGAGTCTAAGTAACCACATTCTAAGTGGACCTAAAGCATCAGTTTACAGTACAATATCTGCTCTCTACTCCGTCCGGTTTCGTTTTGACTCAGCAAGGCTATATTTAAATCTCTTTGTGGTTGGATTTTCACTTTTCCTTCAGCAGCTGATAATGGACTATTTTATAACCAACCACCAAGATCTCGAGAGCCTGTGCTAATGTTCATGGGGATATTTTTGGACAAGATGTTTGACTTTTGAGTATAAATAGCAGGCCAGAGTCTTTTTCTCCCCTCCCCCCACCCCCAAAGATAGGTGTATGCTAGGAGTAGAAGCCGAGCAGAAAGCAAGTACAAGGTCAGTTAAAGGAGACTGTGGCCGCTAAACAGAACCAGTGTGGCCTGAAGATCTCCAAATAAATTGAAAGCACGTGGAGGTCTGTAGGGCGGGGGAGGTCAAAAAAGTCAAGATGGCAGTTGCCATTGGAGGCCTGCTTGGTCTTTTTGAGTATAGAACACAGAACAACTAATAATAGAGTTGGAATAGCAATAGCAGTTAGACTTATATACCGCTTCATAGGGCTTTCAGCCCTCTCTAAGCGGTTTACAGAGTCAGCATATCGGCCCCAACAGTCTGGGTCCTCATTTCACCCACCTCAGAAGGATGGAAGGCTGAGTCAACCTTGAGCCGGTAAGATTAGAACCGCTGAACTGCAGATAACAGTCAGCTGAAGTGGCCTGCAGTACTGCGCCCTAACCACTGCGCCACCTCGGCTCTAAAGAATGGACTTTGGAGGTCTTCTAGTCCAACCCCCTGCCTAGGCAGTAAACCTTACACCACTTCAGACAAATGGCTATCCAACATCTTCTTAGAGACTTCCAAGTGTTGGGGCATTCACAACTTCTGGAGGCAACTTCTGTTCCACTGAATAATTGTTCTCACTGTCATGAAATTCCTCCTCAGTTCTAAGTTGCTTCTCTCCTTGATTAGTTTCCATCCGTTGCTTCTTGTTCTCCCTTCAGGTGCCTTGGAGAATAGCTTGATTCCCACTTTTTTGTGGCAGCCCCTGAGATATTGGAAGGCTGCTATCATGTCTCCCCTAGTCCTTCTTTTCATTAAACTAGACATACCCAGTTCCTGCAAATGTTCTTTATATATTTTATCCTCCAGTCTTTGTTGCTCTTCTCTGCACTCTTTCTAGAGTCTCCACATCTTTTCTACATCATGGAGACCAAAACTGGATGCAGGATTCCAAGCGTGGCCTTACTAAGCCTTTATAAAGTGGTATTAACTCTTCACGGGATCTTGATTCTAACAACCAGTTGGACTAGAAGACCTCCAAACTCCCTTCCAACTTAGTTACTCTGTTATTCTGTTTCTCAGAGAGTCCGCTTCCTGCACCTGTTGTGGGCACACTGCCGTACTTCAAATCCAGGAAGGATTACATCCCCTTCACCCAGTGTTGGTTCCCTACAGGCTTTGCACCAGTAGGTGACACATTTTTAACTTCTCCAGAGGCTGGTTGTCGTTTCCAAGAATTAAGCCCATAGATCTTGTTACAGAGTCTAAAATTCAGGAATCCTAAAGATGGGACTAGCTATGTGTGTAGCACAAAGTGTGTGTAGCCAGAAGCAACACTTGAAGTTTTTAAGATGTTGGATAGCCATTTGTCTGAAACGGTATAGGGTTTCCTGCCTAGGCAGGGGGTTGGACTAGAACAGTGGTCCCCAACCTTTTTATCGCCGCGGACCAGTCAGCCTTTGATAATTTTACCGTGGCCCGCTGAGCGCGCGCAGGGGTGGGGGGGCGAAAATGGGGGAATACAAACATACTTTTTAAATCCACCTTCCCAATTCAACACCTGAATCATATCCCACCTTCCATTTTGTATGTAGATTTTAAGGAATAAACAGCTGAATTAATCAAGGTCAAAGATAAAAAGAGCAAGGGCAAAATTAAATAAGCCAGAGGATAGCAATGTAAAAAGAATACAGTATTAAGCCCATTCACTCTATCTAAGCCCCCCCACCTCACAAGGTTGTCGTGGGGGAAATAGGGGGTGGGAGTATTAGGTATCTTCACTACCATATATAAAAGGAGATACTATCTTAAATAACAAAGTGAGCCCCCACCTCCAAAATATACTAAAAGAAAAAAGATTCCATGTGCTCAACTAATTTTTTTTTAAATCATCACTATATTATGGACTACAGACATATATATATATATACATACATACATACATACATACATACCATACATACATACATACATGCATATATACATACCGTACGTATGTACGTACGTATATATATAATGTCCAAATAACAGGAAAAGCGCTTCAAGGACCAAAGTATATTCCTTTTTTGCAGCCTTAAGAGAACTCTCGTTTTTTGAGGCTCAGAACCAGGCATTCTCGTGGGCTGCAAAAAGGGTTGCAACATATGCAACATATCAGCATGTACAAAATATACAAAAGATAGAAATATATTACAGATTGGGCGGGGGGGGGGGGAGGTCTTGAACTGCAAAAAGTGTATATATATATTCAAGGACAGCCCACAGTGGAGGAAACCGAAGGGAACTCGGATTTATGGGTATAAAAGCACATTATCTCGTCGCCCGCACCAACTTGGTCGTGTTGACGCTACTTCCCTTTAATTTCCACGGGAGAGAGCCGAGCAAAGTCTCCGCTGATGAAACTTAACAGGAGGCGGCGTGGAAGCCCGGGGAGAGGGAGGGAGGGAGAGGGAGGCGACGAGGCAGAAACTCCTCGCGGAGAAGAAGGGGCGTGTTGTGGCGGGGGAAGCGGCGAGAGGGGGGAGGACGCCGTCCAGCCCCGCCTGCCACGGGCGCCCTCGGCGGAGGGAAGGCCCTGCGGAGAGCCGAGAGGCGCCCGAGGCTCCCGAGACCGAAAAAAGAAAGAGAGTGGCCTCCAAGGGCTCCGCTTCCAGCACATGGTCCGCCCCCTCCTCGCCTCGCTTCCAGGCGAGCCGACTGAGGCGAGAAAGGAGAAAGAGGCGGAGGCGTTCACTGAGGGGACGGCTGACTCGGGGAGGGGGCGGAGGTGGTGTAGTAGCGGGGGATTCTTCCTCCTCGCCTCACTTGCTCCTGTGCTTCCGCGCAGCTCCCCCCCTCCGGCGACGGCGCTGCATGAGTGAAGAGTCGGCCGTTGCATGGCCCCCGGCCACTGCGCGGCCCGGTGCCAGGTACTCCACGGCCCGGCACCGGTCCGCGGACCGGGGGTTGGGGACCACTGGACTAGAAGACCTCCAAGGTCCCTTCCAACTCTGCTATTGTATTGTATTGTAATTGTATTCTATTCTATTCTATTGTTTCTTATTCTATTCTTATTCTATACTTATTCTGTTCTTATTCTATTCTATTCTATTCTTATTCTATTCTTATTTTTTTTTGAATAAACAGAAACAAACACCTTAAAATCATCTTCCATTACAAATTGTAGAAAGTGTGTCAATTGGTTACAAAGAACTTTCGTGCATCCCTTCCACAGCTATATATCACATATATACGTGATATATTTTACATCACATATATTTATATATATTGCTATCATCATACCTCATCCTTCATATGACTGTAGTTGTTTTAACGTTCCTTTATAACAAACATTTCAAAATTTAAAACAAAACCACATAGTGGCATTCTCTCTATCTATTTTCAATATCATCCAACCACATTATACCTTTATAACACATTCAAAATAAAAATTAATTATGTTTAATACCAAAATTTTTAGACCTCTTTTCTTAATCATTGTTTACAATTTATATCCAATTTTCCTTTTATCATGTCAATACAAATTATTACATTATTATCATTATCAGTCATTTATTTAACAATAGTTTGACTAGGTTTAACTTACCTTTTCCCCTTTTTTCACCATTTAAAATTTATACCAAATTTCTTCTTATCAAACCAATACATATGTATACATTTTATCATTATCAATTATTTACTTAACATTATCACTACATTTTTAACATAATACTTAATTTTAACTAAATTTAACTAGTGTTTTATTATTAATTTTTATATCTCAACCTGTGTCTTTCCAGTAATAGTGTAGTCCTATTTCTTTTGCCATTTGTGGAATTAGTCTTCTGGTTATTTCCTTAATCAAATTTGTTTGGACTTCTCTTCGCAACTTGTTGCTTGTTACATATCTTGTAAAATCTCAAAACCCTCCATCAGCTCCTTTAATCAGCTTATCTTTGGTTATCAGTAGTGTTTTTGTCAAAGTTTCTCTCCTTAAGTCCATCCATTCTTCTCTTTTTTCTTCTTCTATACCTTAAAATCTGTAATAAAGCACCTTTCCATCTATCTTCGCTTTCCTTGTTCCACTCTTTCCATCTCCAACCACACTCAGTTCACTGTCAATATCCATGGTTATCTTGCCTCTTTGTTCATTTTTCCCTTGGGTTTTTAGGACTCTAGCCTCCATTTTTTCCATTTGCTGATTATCTTCCATTTTTCCATCAGGTTTTACCACATTAAAATTTATATTTTCAATATTTTCCCATCTCTTCTCAATTCTCTCTGTTGTTTCTAATAATTTTTGAGTTCCAAACATAATCTGTTGTAATGTTATGGTTTCTTTTTTAAGTCGTGCCATCCTTCCAATTAGTAAACACTGCCACTCTAGTTTAAAATCTTTGTTTTCACTTCTTTCCAGCTACCAACAAGCATCCAGAGAGCACCTGCGTAAACAACCCATGCTCTTCTCTATGAACAAGCTGAAGCCTTTGAAGTGCAAGGTCAAAATGATCAAAGGGAAAAAAGAAAAAGCAATGTTTCCAGGTCTCATCCTCCAACCTCCAAGTGGCAGTGCAATTTCTTTTCCCTCTAAAATTACTACCCTCTTTATATTCCTTTTATATCTTCTTTATGTTTCAGGCTTAGAAGAAACAAAGTTCTTAAATGAACCAAAATAAAAAGAAAGAATCCATCCCAACCAGTATTGTAGAAATAAAGGAAAAGATTTAATCCACAGGTAAAAAAAGGAATAGAAGAAGAAAATCCGATACTTTCACTTTAAAAAGTAGAAAATGTTCACAAAACTTCCATCGATAGAAAAAAATAAAAAAAGATAACACACTGTCCAATAATGCTTAATTTTACCGCTTATTTCCTTTTCTTTCCAGTTTAATTTAACTTCAAATTTTTTTGGACAGTCTTTTATAAAAATAAGATTTCCTCACCAGATGGACACACTTTCTTTTTCTGCTTTTCTCCCGTTGTGGAGCTGTCCCAACTTCAGCAGCTTGAGGCTGTGCTTTTTGCCACCGGCAAGAAGAGATTCTCTTGGCTCAATCAGGGACTTTGCGGTGTCGCTGAGATCAGCAAGACATACTCTTCTCTGTCACCGTCTCTTTGGGATGGTTTAGATCCAAATGGACCGTCCAGCGGCAAAAGTGTTGACTGCGATCTCGGAGCTCCGAGGTCGCACGTCATACAATCACGATGTCAGCTCCTTTCCCCTTTCTATTCTTATTCTTATTCTATTCTATATTTTGTATTCTACTCTATTCCATTCTATATTTTCTATTCTATTCCATATTTTCTATTCCATTGTACTCCATATTTTCTATTCTATTCTATTCTATTCTATTCTATTCTAATTCTATTCTAAATCTAGCTTGTATTCTAAAATTTCAGTAAAAGTCCAAGTTGCCTGCTTCATTTTATGTTCCCAATTATCCAGAAGGTTGAAGGCTTGTGTTAGCCTCACTTATCATTTGCGTTCCACCTTTATTAGCTTTTACAAATAACTCAAACGCTGCAAACATATCTAAGACTCCTTCTGCCTTCTAATTTTCCGCACAACAGGCCTGTGAGGTGGATTGGGCTGAGAGAGACTGATTGGGCCAAAGTCAACCAGCTGGCTTTCGTGCCTAAAGTGGGACTAGAACTCGCCATCTTCTAGAGATTGACCCAAAGTCACCCAGCTGGTTTGCATGACTAAGGAGGCACTAGAACTCCTAGTCTCCTAGTAATTGGCCTAAAGTCAGCCAGCTGGCTTTCAAAGCTAAGGCAGAATTAGAACTCAAGAGTCCTGATGTTTGGCCCAAACTCACAAAGCTGGTTTACATGCCTAGTGCGGGACTAGAACTCTCCTGGTGATTGGCCCAAAGTCACTCAGCTGGATTAGAACTTACCGTCTTGTGGTTTTTAGCCTGTTGCCTTCATCACTAGACCAAACTGGCTGTGTTTACAAATTGCCGTTGGTTCAATGTTGTGGCCCAGCAGGAGCCGTTGGAGCTGCCACCAGACTCTGACAGCGAGGGGCCCTATGAGTCGGCTCTGGAGGACCCTGGACAGGGTTCCGACTCCGAGAAGGGCCCAGAGAGACTGGTTGGCCACCAGGTGGTGCCTGAGCCTTGGACCAGTGGGGAGGAGACAAGGGAGAGTGATCCAGAAGCCAGCAGTGAGTTGTTCCTGGATGCACGCCATCAAAGAGCTACTAGGTGTCAGGAACAATTACGCAATTACAGTAGGTAATTGCGCTCAGCTGGTGGTCATTAGGCTCCTCTCCAGATTATAAAAAAGACTGCTTGTGCACACGCCCCTCTTGCAGAAGTCAATGCATTGACTAAAAAGAACTGTTGTAACTAACTTGGCAGGCTGGATTGCTGCCAAGGTTTGTCTGAGTTGCTGCCAAGGTTTGTCTGAGTTGCTGCCAAGGTCTGTTTGTGTGCTTGGCTTTCAGCCACTGAGATTTTGGTCTTGCTATTAAAGGACATTCCAGTTAAGCTTGTCTCGGCATTCGTTACTGGACGAAGGAGGGGGTCAGAACACATGCCTAATGCGGGACTAGAACTCACCATCTCCTGGTGATTGGCCCAAAGTCACTCAGCTGGATTAGAACTTACCGTCTCGTGGTTTTTAGCCTGTTGCCTTCAACACTAGACCAAACTGGCTCTCTGTGTTTACAAATTGCCGTTGGTTCAACAAGCCGCAACTGGCTGCAAGGTCACACATCAGCCGAAACACATCGTACCAAATGGCTGGCACCCGTTTGAAAAACTGTCCATGGAACAGCTCTGATTACTACGGTGCCCACGTCCCAATCTGCCAACTTCAAGATCCATATTGCCCAGCCAGCACAGTTATGCTCTCTTGACAGGTTATGTGATGGTGGCTCTTGGGGGCCATTTAGATCAGGGGTGTCAAACTCAAGGCCCATGGGCCGGATCCGGGCCATGATGTGGTTGGATCCGGCCTTTGGGGCCATAGAGGAAAATGTAAGGGGCCAGTTTGTGTTGCTTTAGCCCAGTTTACACAGTGTGAAGAGGAAACATGAGACCAAAGTGGTTTTGGCCTGGTCTACCCAGTGCAAAGGGGAAACATGTCAGAAGTTTGGGGCGTGGCATCAAGGTGGCCATGGACACTCAGTCGGCCATGCCTATCCAGCCCTCCACGGTCAGCCACAGCCCTGTTGCGGCCCTCAATGAAATTGAGTTTGACACCCGACTTCGATCCATTTTCTCCAGAAGTGTTTTGACCCGCCAGCGGAGCTGGGAGCAGATTCGGACAGTAAGGAGGTTGGGAAGGAACCTGGGCCAGTCCTGGAGTCTGGGGAAGGCTCTGAGGAGGGCTCTGTGTTGGAGGCAGAGAGGGGGCCAGGGCCATATGCCAGTTATCAGCTGTCAGACATCAGTGAGGCAGAAGAACAGCTGGAGCCTGTTCCCAGAGTCCACATGCACAGAGCTGCCAGACGAAGGGAAGAGCTAAAGAACAGGGGTCGACTTGGGAGTAAGGCCACAGGTGGACCATGAATGGCCCCTCCCAGAGGAAATAAAAGAGGAGCGAAAGGGGAGTGGAGTTTGCAGGAGATAATGAGTTCGCTTAATTGGTTTGTGACTCTCCGAGGCTCCTTGCCAAGTTTTGCAGATATCGGCCTGGCAGCTCTCCAAGCCTGATAAGGTCTGTGACTATAAATCCTCCGTTGAAAGACTTTGCTGGATGTGAAGGAGCGGAATTCACAGCAAATTAATAAAAGGTGTTTTTATTGGGACCAAGAGTTTGCTTCATGCTCTTGGGAAGCCTTGGTCAGAACAAGAAGAATCTGTCCCCCGTCTCCTCCTTCAGAATGTCTAACGGTGCTTCCATCACTATATAACTTGAGTCCTTCCACCTGGCTGTAGGCGGTCCTTCTCTCTCACTTTCTGCTTTTCCCACCAGTGTTTCTCAACCTTGGTAACTTGAAGATGTCCAGACTTCAACTCCCAGAATTCCCCAGCCAGCGAATGCTGGCTGGGGAATTCTGGGAGTTGAAGTCCGGACATCTTCAAGTTGCCAAGGTTGAGAAACACTGGTCTAGAAGCTACAGGAGAGGAACTCCAAAATATTTGGGAAAACTTATTCTCTCCTTCCCCCCCCCCCTCCCACTTCTTTTTGTTCTAGCAATGTTGTACAAAGCCCATCCAGGACCGTGTCTTCTGTCGCCATGGAAATGGTGTGATACCCAAAGAGGGGTCCCTTCCTCTCGTTGCCATGGGAACAAAGAAGCAACTGATGAGGAAGCACAAAGGCAGCTGGATGGCTTTTAAAAAGACAATTTAGCCTCAGGATGAGGAAGGCGAGTTTATATGGCTTTGGGATAGTCGTGTTATTGTATTCAGAAGTCATCTAACTTCTGAATACAATTTTCAGTTTATCCCTTTAGCGTACAAAGAGATATGTGCCATGTACGGCTGATCTAAAAAAAAACCCCCATCCTTTGCAAAGATTTCTGAGTTGAAAAAGCTGTCATAACAGAAATAACATCTGCGTCTTCTGGAACTGTAGAACCACTGTGCCCATCATCCCCAGCTGGTGCTGCCATTGGCTACGCAGTAGATGGTAGAGAGGAAATACGGGGAGGTAGAGGTAGGCCTCAATTCACAACCATTTATTGAGTGGCTGTTCAAAGTTACAGCGGCATTGAAAAAAATGCTTTATGGCTGTTTTTCACACTTACGACCGTCGCAGCATCCCCATCATCAGAACTGGGGGCACTTGGCAACTGGCATGTCCTTATGACGGTTGCACTGTCATGTGATCAGCATTTATAACCCTCCCAGCTGGCTCTCAACAAGCAGATTCTATGGGGGTAGCCAGATTCACTTAATGAACATATGACTCACTTAACAACCAAAGCAGTTTGGTTAACCACTGGCAAAAAGATCATAAATTGGGGTAAATTCACTTAACTCTTATTTAGCAACCGAACGGGACTAACAATCACAATGGGGCTCCCTTTGTGGCTGTTAGTTAAGTACCTGTAGTCCTCAACTTGCGACCTATGAGTGTGGCAATTATGGTCATTATGGTCGTGACAATCATAAAGCAGGTTATTCTGTGACCGGAGCCATTTTTAAGACTGGTTCCCCCCCACCCCCGACTGTGGTTGTTAATATGAATATGGGAGTCATAAAGTGAATGTTATGGTCGTTAAGCAAACCCCTTGTTAGCTATGGGGTGATTTTTGACAGAGACTAGAAATAAATGCCAGTTTCCACGAAAAATGTCATAAATTGTGGTCATGTGACCACAGGGCACAGGCTACGGTCATAAACGCAAACCGGTTGTTAAGAGCGGGCCCAACATGCAGTCACATGACCACAAGGGGGCGGAGCCCAACATCAGCGCTTCAAACATGGGCCATCAGTCCCTCTGGGGAAGTCGGTCGTAAGTCAAGGTAGCGCTTGACTTATGACCACAATTGAGCCCAAAATTTCTGTTGCTATGTGAGACTTTTATCCCAGTCTATGACCTTTCTTGCTACAGTTGTTAAGTGAATCCTTGCAGTTCTTAAATTAGTAACATGGTTGTTAAGTGAATCTATGTTCCCCATTGACTTGCTCCTCAGAAGGACGCAAAAGGGGAATCACATCACCCCGGGACACTGCAACTGTCATAAATATGAGTCAGTTGCCAAGGCTCTGAATTCTGATCACGCGACCTCAAGGATGCTGCAATGGCCGTGAGTGTGAAAAACGGTCATAAACCACTGCTGCCACTTCGAACCGTCATTAAATGAGGACTGCCAGTATATTTGCAGAGCGACAACATCGAAATTGTTCTTGTCTTCCCTCCTGCCTGAAAATCATGACCAACATCGTTTTTTTTTTTTTTTTAAATATTTGAAAACCTTTTACTTTTCTTTCAAATGAGCATCAACATACATGTTGTAAATCAGACAAAACAATAATGCTCCCTTCCTTCTAATACTGACGTCGCATGTACAATATGCCAACATGTGACACGGTTTAAAACAAATTAGGCCATTAAAAAAAACCAATAATAGACAAGTAAACATTTATTACTAAAGCAAAATAAGACCTGAATAATTTGTCAAACAAATAAAACACCCATAAAATAAAACCAAGATATTTTTTTTTGTCTTAAATATTAATGTATAAAGTATGCACAGTTCTGTAAACACAAAAATGTCCAACATGATGGGCTGGTATTAGAAATATAGTCTCTTTATTTACGGGAAGGATAAAGGATATCCATGATACCTTTGCAATAATAATTATAATAATCTTTGCCTGCACAAGTATTATTATGCAGCGTTTATTTATTTTTTAAACTTAAAAACCATTCCTTTTTTTCCTCCCTTAACGTCTTTCCAACTCTCTATTTCTTTAAAAAAATATTTATTTTTTTAAAGTACAATTCCTGAACGTTTTACACAAGGTTATATCCCGCTTCTCCAAACAGAAAAACAGATTGCTTTAGATGGGTCTCAGATAGAAGCAGAAAAAAAGGTGATTCATCGTGAAATGATGCTACGAAATGTATATTTAGCACACTAATTATCTCGGGCCCAAAATGCACACCTCCCCGGACAACGCTTGTCATGATTGCATTTCGAAAGGGTGGGGGTGCATTTGTGTGTGTGTGTACCACAAAGTGTGTAGTCAACAGGGAGGAAGAGGGGAATGTGTTTTCTCTGTCATTAACAGCAACACGGATGCACAGCGCAATTAGGTTAGCTGGTGGTATTGGTCCATTTTGTATTTTATTAAAAGTCAGACACTTTGGAAAGAAAATAAAAATAAAGCCTGTGTTTTGGTAGTGTGATGAAAGAGAGATGATGTACTGGGATGCAAAATATGGTTTTTACTGGGATTTAGGGACTGGGAAATGGTCCTATAGAAAGAAAGACATTCCAAAACTTTTATTTCTGGTTGCTATTTCTGTATTTTATGCAACAGTTCGATCCAGCTGGGGCAAAGTTTTAATCACTTTAGGTCTAGAAATGCTATTCTGGAGACCACCAAAGGAACAGGGCCAAAGGGGACCGAAGAGAAGGCAGAATCTACTTCCCTTCGTCCCCAAATCAAAGAACCAGGATTGCTAACGCCTATTCAGACCGGTTTCTGATCCAAAACAAATAAACAGAACAAGCTAGAACTGCAGAAACCTGGTTTACGCCAATGCAGTCAGAGCGACAATTTGTGTTGCCTTGCTACAAAATGCCTGCGCGTGGGGAAAACCTGTTCGGGGGGTGCGGGGGAGACGGGACACAGTTCTATTCAAGTTATTTCTCAAGCGAGGTCGCTTTAAGAGGGATGGACTTCGACTCCCAGAATTCTCCCTGCTGGCTGGGGAATTCTGGGAGTTGAAGTCCAGACGCCTCTTAAAGGGGCCACGCTTGGAGGGAAAAAAACTGTAGGAGGCTGACGAAGAGTTTTGTAAACAGCTCCCTGGTAAATAAAACACCACACAAATCACAAGCAGGCCAGGATGACAAGAAGACTCATTCACAGCTTAGTGGGTTTTTGTACATGATGGCAGCCATGAGGAGGACAAAAATGAAAGGGGAAGAAAACAGACTCTTTGGCTTGGATCGAGATGCTGGGGAAACCTGTAGAATTTCTCCTTGTCCAGGGCAGAAAACTGCCACGGGACTCCCTTTTCTCCAACCTGTTTGCCGTAAAAATATTGCAGTAAAAATAACAACATCGCAGCACGTTCTTTCACTGCAATAAATTGCAATAAACACAAGAACAACAACTCATAATCAAATAAATAACAGTTGCTTGCATTAGCCTGTAAATTTAAAAAAAAAGAGCTTTTATACTGCCAGCTGGGAGCCCTGAGGAAAAAAGACACTTATGGGCTAAGAAAAGAATTAATTAAAACTTCCCAGAGTCCTAACGATCTATTGAAAGTTGGGTTTTTTTTCAAAGTTGGCCCTTTAAAGGGGTGTGGACTCCAACTCCCAGAATTCCGCAGCCAGCATGGGGGATTCTGGGAGCTGAAGTCCACTCCCCTTAAAGGTTCCATGTTTGAAAAACACAGTATTTAAAGAGACAAGAAAAAGAAATGATTTCTCCGCTACGAACAGTGTCACAAGGGTTTTGGGATCTATCGGCCCCAATTTTCTTTATCGTTTGGATATATTGCAAAAAGGGGACGTCACTCCGAAACAGCAAGTTTGATCAGAAGACGCATCGGTGCATGTCACCCAAATTGTCTTCATCCTCTTAACTGGCTTGCCACCTCAGGAATAGCAAAGGACACCATCCCGTCACCAGTGAGGAATGTAGGACTGTAACCCTAACCCTAACCTTCTCCTTCTCCTCTACCTGAGCTGAAGAGTGATCTAGAACTCAAGTTTGGAAGCACCCAACTTCCCAAATGTCTGAACGGCTCCTCTTATAGAAATCTGGATTAGAAATCCATATCCTAGGTTGACCTGTATGACTGATGGTTTAATATACTGAGCCTGTACCATTGGAGATGTCTTGGAGGCCTTCAAGGCAAGACCGATGGAGGAATTTTAGATGGTTACACACCATTTTTTTGGAGGCTGATGCAAACATGATCCCGGTGAAGAAATCTCACCTTTTCCTCAAATAAATAAGCAACCTTCACTCGACCCAAATCGGCCTTTCAAAACACAACCGGACGCAGTGCGTCAAAATCACAGTCGTAGATAGGAAGTCCACCTCACCATGTCAGAAGCTGAAGGATGCTACAATTTTTAACGATGGTCCTCTATCCCAGGATTTCACAGGATCTCAGCAACTTTTGTGTGTTTCTCAAACTTGGCGACTTGAAGATGGGTGGACTTCAACTCCCAAGGATTTCCCAGCTCCCAGTTCTGGGAGTTGGAAGTCCACCCATCTTAAAGCTGCAGAAACTGAGAAATACTTGCACTTTCCAGATCAAGAAGATCAAGAATTGAGGTTAAGAGCTAGGCTGTGGTACTACTGGTGTCTACCCCAAAACACAACTGTGCTTGAGGTGTTGGTTTCCCACTGCTCCAAAATCACAACGACCAAAGGGACCTGCGTGGCGATTCTGCAATCTGGGTATATTTTCCTGCAATACTTTTCTTGAACATTTGATTATGAGCCCTGGGGATTCTGGATTTTGCTGGAATTAAAGCTGTTTTGTAGCCCCAGGCTCTGAGATGCAAAACCGTGGTGATATTTCATGCTAGTTTAGTGTTATCTGTAGTTAGGCCCAGCTGCGGCCAGCTGATAACGTCCTTGGAAACAATTCAGTGTCTGTTCCTGTCTAATTCCTACCGAAGTTGTGACAGATTAGATCTTCTATATATTCTATTTCTCAAATTTTAATCAGGAATGCCTCTTGGGACCTAAACTTGCATTTGTTTTTTAAAATTATTATAATTTTGCAGGGAGTCCAGGATTGCAGGCAGATATTCTTTTTGCTCCTCTTGGAAAATAGGACTGGCTGAGAGTTAGCAAATTGTTCAAAGTCACACCATGAGTCTTATATCTGTTTGAGCCCATAACTCCTTAATTTTAGACCATCTACTGTACCATATTCTCGATTATTGTTTCCATATTCCTTCTCTGACAGTAATGTGGACTAGAAACCTCCTTGAAGTCCCACCCTTTAAATCAGTGTTTTTCAACCTTGGCTATTTGAAGATGTGTGGACTTCAACTCCCAGAATTCTACATGCCGGCTGGGGAATTCTGGGAGTTGAAGTCCACAGGTCTTAACGAGTACCAAGTTTGAGGAACACTGATGTAGGGATTCATGGTTAAATAATCTACCCTTTCTTCCTAAATCTCCCATCCAGAAGTTCCAAACAAGTCTTCCTTTGGTGTGGCACATAATATTAATATTGTGGGAACACGGGTCAGTCTTAACACCAGCACATAACTAAGTTCCTGAAAAATTCAAAGTTAAAATAAAGCTTTTGTCCCTCCCTGTCTCTCTCGATGGTACAATCCAATTCAGCTTCCTGCTCTCCCAATTATTCTGCTGACTTGGAAATTATCTCTCTCCCCCCACAAGCCCCCTCCCCAAAGGTCCAAAAAGACACCAGGACATTAAAAAAAAATCAATTTGCTAAGACCCTACTTTATCTCTTGCCAATTATGGAATGTTTCTCTCTCTATGGCTGCTTTGTGTCCTACAGAGGACCACACACAGAACAATTTCCACCCCTTACCCAAACGAAATTGAATGAAAGTAAAAAGCAGGAGAAATATAATAACCAAAATGAGGTTAAACTCAATGCCATTCGAACTAGACCTGTATGACGTGTCAGGTCGAAGGACGGAAAAATTTCACACCCTTATTGACCGATCCTATAAAA